>NC_084559.2:41113145-41463145 GCF_033978685.3 Nerophis lumbriciformis
AATTTAGTGTTGCCAATTATTATCATTTTTTAACATCTATTTACATTTTGTAATGTGTGTTGAGGCCATCTCCATGCAACCAGAAAGAGCTTCTCTAACCTGTAACCTGTTTTGAAAAAGTTTCATTCTAAGTGTTATACCAAAAAATAATGTAATTGCTGTGTTTGCACAGTTGACAATGATTGTTTGATGAAAGAGTGTAGACGTTGACGTGAAGTCGTCATAATCATCCTCAATAACGAGCTTGAAGTGGACAAAAAGTGAAGTTTTCAAAGAACCAGAGAAGAAGGAGAAATGTGCCTTCTAAGAAAGAAGAAAAAGGTCCAAATGAGGACATTGTTAGAGTATGTGGTCAGACAGCCAGCTCAAGCAGAAAGTGGACAATCACTGCCAAAGGGAACACTATCCTTTAACATTTATCCTGTTCAGTCATGAAACCTCTCCAGCAGACTTGGCATCCTCGTCTGATTAGTCGTCACTCACAGGTCACCTTCTAGTCGGCTGTTGCCTGAAGGTCACCACGAGCTGCGAGACATTCTTAGATCATTAGAAAATGTGTTTGGTAAAACCTTTTTCTTTTTCTTCTTCGTCGGAAGAAACCGGAAGTTGCAAAGCAAGGTTGGTTGCATGAACAAAGACACTTGCTCTCAGGCAACACAGGAAGTGACACGCGAACAGCCAATCAGGTAACAGTATCAACTATCATGTTTGGTTCCGCCATCTTGTTGTCTGGTGGTTGATTCTTTGCATGGAGTGAGAAAAGAAAGTAAAAATGAAGACATTGTGGATAAAACAGGAAAAGTCATCTGGACAGTATGGCAGTTTTTGGGGATTTTTCAAATAGACCGTATTCAGACAAATGTGGTCTGTAAATGATGGAAGGCGCTCGTCCCCACCAAGATTGGTAATACCACACCACCTTAGCCACGCTCACCCTTTAGAGCACAGCTGTAACTTCCTGGCACTAAACCTGCAGAAAATAGTTCTTGTCAGGTTTCTCTTGCACTATTTTGTTACACTTTATTAAACATTTCTTACATATTTCTTATTTGTGCACCTTCAATTTAAGAGGTTATTGTTGTTCAATCTAATTTTAGGGTTTTGTTTACATTGTTCAAGTGTTTTCCATGCTTGTGTCATTTCCTTTCTGCCCTAATAGTTGAGGGGGTCATATTCACAGAAGGGTTACATTTGAAATTAAAAATACAATACAATATACAAAACCCAAAACCAGTCAAGTTGGCACGTTGGGTAATTCGTAAATAAAAACAGAATACAGTGATTAGCAAATCCTTTTCAACTTATATTCAATTAAATAAACTGCAAAGACAAGATATTTAATGTTCGAACTGAGAAACTTTATTTTTGCAAATAATCATTAGCTTAGAATTTAATGGCAGCAACACATTGCACAAAAGTTGGTACAGGGGCATTTTTAATCCAACTCTTTTTATTGACATTTTCAAATAGACAGAAAAAAGTGCAAGTCGATACATTACAATTTTAAAGTCAGTAAATTCTTCGCACCCTTTCCCTTAAAACCCAAACCACCCACCCACCCTCCCACCCCACTCAGGTCAAACCAACAAGGGACATATGGCACAAACATATAACAAGTAAGACGACAAAAACAGACACATTCACACACACATCCATACGAGGCCAGAGACAGACATAGAAAGGAGAGAGAAAGGGAGACAAAATAAATAAATAAATAAATAATAAAAATAAATAAAAGGGAGATTATTCCTCATCTACGTCTGGGCATAAATCAAGAGAGTTGACATACAGATTGAACCAGTTCTCTCATCCTGGTTACACACACACACACACACATATATATATATATATATATATATATATATATATATATATATATATATATATATATATATATATATATATATATATATATATATATATATATATATATATATATATATATATATATATACCATCTTGTTATGGGATGACTTTGAAAGAAGTGATTGAGTTCACATGAGGACATTTTATTTTCAAGTATCCCTGTTTGCAGAATATGAATATGGAATGTGTACACACTTACACACATTTACACACACTTTCATGTGCATAGACTACAGGGCTAATGTGGCATTTTGTCAAGAGTTCCAGAAAGCAAAGTCACTGAGGCGCGCACAAACATAAATGTACTTGCTGCTAACGTTGAATATATGACATTAAATATCTTACATTTGAAGATGCTTTTGGATTTCCACAATAAAGCAGGGATGGCTACCGTTCACATTTGATTCTGATTCGTGCTACCTGGGAATCTATTCCAACACACTTTTGTGTGTGTAAAAAAAATCTAAATTGTTTTTGATAATAAAATGTCATTTTTTATTGCAACATTTAAAAATGAACTGTTGTCTTTTTAATATTATGACATTTCTGAGTCTCATTTGCAAGTCCAAGACATTAGATGGCAGTAGTGTATAGTTTATGGTGTGTTGGCAAGTCAGTACAGTCTTTGCTGTCTGTTGCGCTCTAAATGTGTTAATACTGTAAGCGTTGTACTTATAACGTGCGTCTTAGTTGTAGTTTTCTTTAACAAATTTGGAAGTGTTGAACTCTCCATGTAAAATCGCTAATGCTAGTCAGTAGCATGTCAATACCAAAGCCAATGTATATTAGCATCAAGCTTGTGCGTGTTTTCAACAGTTGAGCCTAATTTTATTTACGTTTAAGCGTTTTTTTGAGTCAATTTATTTGTTAGCATTGAAAATTGCAACATTACCCAAAGGTAGTCCGCCCTCAGTGCTGCTGGAGTGATCGCCACGTGCCAAAGTGCGAAGAGTCAACAATTGGGCGTGACGTCACGCACAACCCAGGTACCGTAACATGACACCGTTGTATTTTACGTCAATCTGTGCCCGATGGGACTGGCGGGATTCAGTCAGTTCCAAAAAAAAAAAAACAGATTCAAAACCCAAGCTGACGACTCAGACCTGAACTGTATACATGACTTAAAACTAGCATTGTCACCAGTTTTGTTAATTTATGAATATATTCCTAAATTGTTATACTTGTATTTGTGGACAATTGTGTTAGTATTAGTCTTATAAATGTAGTAATTTTTCACTTCCGACATGATACCCTTGAGTTTTGGCCGATACCAATACTGATCTGATACAATATCAGCAGGAATCATAGCACATACCTGTATCATTTTGCAGAGGTGGGACCAAGTCATTGTTTTGCAAGTCACAAGTAAGTCTCAAGTCTTTGCCCTCAAGTCCGAGTCAAGTCCCGAGTCAAGACAGGCAAGCCCCGAGTCAAGTCCAAAGTCAAGACTGGAAAATCTCAAGTCAAGTCCTAAGTCCTGCATTTTGAGTTTCAAGTCCTTTCAAGTCCTTTTAACCACAGACTAATATATTAACACAGATTGTGTATGCTTTTCAAACGCTGTATTTATTTATTAAAACAAGTGCATTTTAAATTGCAGGAAAGAAAATTGTGCTGACATTGCACTTTATAATAGCACTATTAACCAGTCATTTTAAACATTAACTCATTCCTTTACAGAACAAACACATTGAAAAATAAAGTGCAAATGTACTTATTTGTACAAAAGTGTTAACATTGAAAAAACATGACATATACGTGAACATAACAAAAAAGTTGTACTTTTTATATGTCAGGGCCCTATGCTGCATTGCATTTGCAAAAGACCAAATTAGCCAAGAGTCTGTCAGTCATTTGTGCACGATGGGGGCGTAGTATGATGCCACCATGGCTGAAAACTCGCTCCACTGGAGCACTGGAGGCAGGCACTGCCAAGACTCTCATGGCCACTCGGAACAGTGAAGGAAGAGTCTTCATGTTCAATGCCCAGAACAAAAGGGGGAGATAGTTTTTTTGTGTTGGTGCACTACTTGTAAGTGTATCTTGTGTTTTTTATGTTGATTTAATTTAAAAAAAAAAAAATATTTCTTGTGCGGCCCGATACCAATCGATCCACGGACCAGTACCGGGCCGCGGCCCGGTGGTTGGGGACCACTGAGGTAAACAACCAACAGTATGTCAGAAAGCTAGCTAAAACGGTACACATATTCATAATATAGTATACATTTTAACTGACCTTTATTTTACTATTTTTGTCTTTTTTTAGGTGGCTAAAATACGCGGTGCTGCTGACCGCCGTCTAACGTTACGTGTGATATATTGACTAACGTAACCCTGCTTAAAAAAAATCACTGAACAAAAAGTATGAATAAGGTAGTGAACTGCAACAGATTCCCGTGTTTGCAATAACGTTATAACGTTAGCAGTGAGTTTACAGCCTCACTGATTTAACTACACAGCAAATAAAAGTCACGTTACTTAGCCAATAAACGTTATCTTACATTCAAAACTTACCGTTCTTTGTGCAACTTCAAATGCCGGACGAAGTTGGAAGTTGTTGCCTCTCCATCAGTAATTTTCGAACCGCATGTGTTGCATACTGCAAACCGTTTTGTGTTGACCACCTCGTAATTTTTATACCCAAACGAAATTATTTTAGGTATCATTTTTTGTTCACTGGCGTGTGGTTTGGACATGTCTTCTTCGTTGGTTGTCCTGCAATTTGATTGGATGAATGCTGTGTGATGAAAACAAAGTAGATCTAATTTGATTGGCTGTTGTACTGAGACCACACCAGCTGACACACGCAACGCTGATAGACAAGTACACAATGAAAAATACGGAGCGCTCCCGAATAACTTTTTCATCTTTGGGTTTTGGGGAAAGTAGCAAGTCATGTCAAGTCATGTCAAGTCAAAAGGCTCAAGTCCAAGTGAAGTCACAAGTCATTGATGTTCAAGTCTAAGTCGAGTTGCAAGTCTTTTTACATTTTGTCAAGTCGAGTCTAAAGTCATCAAATTCATGACTCGAGTCTGACTCGAGTCCAAGTCATGTGACTCGAGTCCACACCTCTGTCATTTTGTAGTGGGGAATGTTTGACAAGGTTTGATGAAGTGAAATAAGTCAAACATAAATCAATGCTCGGTATGCAAAACACTAACCGGTTTATTATTATCTGTCTTGGATGGACTTATGCTGTCTTTGAATTGAAGTGGTGTGGTCATTTATTTTGGCTGACACCGAGTTGCCACAATAATTCATGAAGTTAACCTCATGACGCAGCAAGTTGAATGATGCGGACACGTTTGTTACTGGATACTTTCTAATACGCTTGTGCCTTGGAGACTTTGTATATGTAAGTAATATACAACTATAATTATGTTTATATTGACAAATGTGCTGTTTTACACTGCAATATTGTTACGTATGTCTAGCTTGTCTGCTTAGCTGTTGTGTAGCTGTGATAGCCTACCATGTTTACCTTTTGTAAATGACTTGACTAAAATAGAAGAAAAGAGCAACCTTCTGTGTTTATTGGAGGACATTTAGATGTTAACTGTATACCTTTGCACAAGTCATCACGCTGCAGGACTGCTTGTATCGCACATGATATCGCACACAAGTAAACATGCTGCATGACTGCTTGTATCACACATGATATCACACACAAGTAAACACGCTGCAGGATTGCTTGTATCGCACATGATATCACACACAAGCAAACACCTTGCAGGACTGCTTGTATCGCACATGATATCACACACAAGTAAACACGCGGCAGGACTGCTTGTATAGCACATGCTATCACAAGTAAACACGCTGCAAGACTGCTTGTATCTCACATGATATCGCACACAAATAAACACGCTGCAGGACTGCTTGTATTGCACATATCACACACACAAGTAAACACGCTGCAGGACTGCTTGTATCACACATTATATCACACACAAGTAAACACGCTGCAGGATTACTTGTATCGCACATGATATCACACACAAGCAAACACCTTGCAGGACTGCTTGTATCGCACATGATATCACAAACAAGTAAACACGCTGCAGGACTGCTTGTATCGCACATAATATAACACAAAAGTCAACAGGCTGCAGAACTGCTTGAATCACATATCACACACAAGTAAACACGCGGCAGGACTGCTTGTATCGCACATGATATCACAAGTAAACACGCTGCAGGACTGCTTGTATCTCACATGATATGGCACACAAATAAACACGCTGCAGGATTGCTTGTATCGCACATGATATCACACACAAGAAAACACCTTGCAGGACTGCTTGTATCGCACATGATATCACACACACAAGTAAATACGCTGCAGGACTGCTTGTATCGCACATATCACACACACAAGTAAATACGCTGCAGGACTGCTTGTATCGCACATGATATCACAAGTAAACACGCTGCAGGACTGCTTGTATCTCACATGATATGGCACACAAATAAACACGCTGCAGGATTGCTTGTATCGCACATGATATCACACACAAGAAAACACCTTGCAGGACTGCTTGTATCGCACATGATATCACACACACAAGTAAATACGCTGCAGGACTGCTTGTATCGCACATATCACACACACAAGTAAATACGCTGCAGGACTGCTTGTATCGCACATGATATAACACACAAGTCAACACGCTGCAGGACTGCTTGTATCACACATATCACACACAAGTAAACACGCGGCAGGACTGCTTGTATCGCACATGATATCACAAGTAAACACGCTGCACGACTGCTTGTATCTCACATGATATGGCACACAAATAAACACGCTGCAGGACTGCTTGTATTGCACATATCACACACACAAGTCAACACGCTGCAGGACTGCTTGTATCACACATATCACACACAAGTAAACACGTGGCAAGACTGCTTGTATCACACATTATATCACAAGTAAACACGCTGCAGGACTGCTTGTATTGCACATATCACACACGCGAGTAAACACGCTGCAGGACTGTTTGTATCGCACATGATATCACTCACAAGTAAACTTGCTGCGGGACTGCTTGTATCACACATATCACACACACAAGTTAACACGCTGCAGGACTGCTTGTATCGCACATGATATCACACACAAGTAAACACGCTGCGGGACTGCTTGTATCGGACCTTTTACACACATGTCTGATATTGTATCGGGCATTTTACACACATTAGATATTGTATCGGACATTTTACACACATTTGATATTGTATCAGACCTTTTACACATAAGCCCTTATCTGATATCAATTGCGGCTTGGGACAATCCTCCTATCAACCTGACTGTTGTTGTTGTTTGCTAATCTCTTGCTACTTACTCTATCAAGCAATGGCAAACTAATCTGTCCATGCTGAGTTTTACATTTTTGGGACGTATTCACAGCGTAACACACACACACACACACACACACACACACACACACACACACACACGAGAGCAGAGTATCCAAACTTTTGCCAATGAGGGCTAAATAAATCAAAGCATGCGGGGGCCCATCCATCCATCCATTTCCACATTTAATCTCCATCATGTTATGTTTTTCATTCGGACGGAAGGCGGGGCACACCCTGGACAAGTCAGCATGCAGGGGCCATTTTGATATTTTCCATTTTCAAAACCATTACAATATATATCTTGTTTTAAACTTTAGGTCTCTTCTCAAGGGGACCTGAAATGGTCATATATTAATTATTGTTTTCATGCTTAGATCTGTAGACTAACTTCAAATCTATTTGTCAATATACATTTGTAACTTTCTTTGCCCTTTTTCTTAAAGAAAGCTGTTTTGTTTAATGGCAAAAACACAAAAAAAGCCAAATTTTCCCCAAACAATTGTTCAAAGTGGAATTTGATGTGAAGTAATTGGAGCCCTAAATAGATCAATAATTCATAACATTAATTTTGATTCATTATTATTTTTGGAGCAATGCCAGTTTAAAAAAATAAAAAAAAATAAAAAAAGCATACATTCTTTCTTTACTTTCGTCACCTAAATCTGGAGATCAACTTCAGATCTCGCCGTCGATTAAATGTATTTGTTTGTTTGTTTTATGCCCTATTTTGTCATGGAATGTTTTTTGTTTTTTTATACATACAATATTCCCCCCAAAATATTTCAAAGTGGAATATTTGATTTTAAGTAATTGAATCCTTAAATAGGCCAATAATTCACAACATTGATTTTGATTGATTATTATTCAAATGCATGGCAGCTTTGTGTTATTAGAGTCAACATTGAAAATTTTTCTCCTCACATTGTGTTATTTTTTCCACTTATTTAATGATTTTTTAAAAATGTGCCACGGGCCGTAAACAAAAATTAGCCACGGGCCACACTTTGGACACCCCTGCTGCATGCCTTCACGGACTCGCAGACTATGTCACTTTTCAAAAATGCACATTTTCCTCACTCCAGTGTTCAAAAATTCAGAAGAAGCCAGCAGCTGCCTGTCGTCGATCATTAGTTGAGGAAGTTTGTGCTACTGACATTTGTGTTAAATATGCATCCTTCAATTACACCTTTAATGAGGAATCTTTAACTTAACCTGTGAGCAACATACACAACTTCATGATGGCGTGTCATAACTTCCGTGTGTGTGTGTGTGTGTGTGTGTGTGTGTGTGTGTGTGTGTGTGTGTGTGTGTGTGTGCGTGCGTGTATGTGCGTGTGTTTCAAGGCCACAGTGTCGGGTGTGTGTAGTTGGAGAAAATATGCAAATGTTACAACCTGCTGAGCAGGCTGGAAAAAAAGGAGAGAAGGTGTAAGAGAAAACTGCAGTGCGTCTATGCAGAAAGATGTCACTCAGATGCACCTTTTATTTTTGGAATGCTGGAAGAAAATATCGTCTTATTTTCCTGCCGATGACAACCTTTGATCCTCTTCCAAAAATAGCGGCGCTAAAAAAATAAATAGGTATCACGCGACTCAAAATAGCAAGAGGAAGGAAGTGAAGGATCAAATGTTAATACAACATTGCAGGTAACGTGGGGGGCATTCTAACCACCAGATCCAGTTTCTCTTCTCCCCAGAAATAGCTGCATCTGGACACATCTGCACATATGTTGGGGTTACGTAAGGTTGTGTGTGTGTGTGTGTGTGTGTGTGTGTGTGTGTGTGTGTGTGTGTGTGTGTGTGTGTGTGTGTGTGTGTGTGTGTGTGTGTGTGTGTACATGCAGGATCACAGTGGGAGTGGCATTGCAGAGGGTACAGTGTAGCACGTCACCTCATCCATCTGGCCTTCACTAATTACACTGCTGTGAGATATGCACTCACAGTGCACACACGCACACACGCACACACACACACACACACACACACACACACACACACACACACACTGAGTACACGAGCAGGGCAAGAGGCTGAAAAGACAACAAAGTGAAGCAAATAAGAGGATACAGCTGAAAACTGTATCGCACTAAGTGTTTTATAACAGTCGATATTGATAATTACTGATATTTTTATGACCTTTCGAAAATAAGGACGAGGAGAAAAATATTTTTTACGGTATTTTCCAGGCTATAGAGCTATACTGCATTCGGGCGGAAGGCGGTGTACACCCTGGACAAATCGCCACCTCATCGCAGGGCCTGAGTAAGTAATTGTTTTAGTTATATTGTAAAACTTACAAACGTTGCTTGGAGTGATGAATGAAGAATCCTTTCGAGCAGAAACGCTACGGACGGTTTTACTTTTGGTTTGAGGCAAAACAGGAAGTACATTTTCAACTCGCAGCACCTGTAGTGGGCAAACTTGTCCAAAAGATGGCACCATAGCACAAACAATAACGCACCATTTTAGTCTTCTGTTTGGATTTAATGGAAATTATTGAACACAAAAAATAATGGCAATTAGCAAAAAAAAAATCCATAAATTAGCCGCACTGTTTTATAAGCCGAAGGGTTCAAAACTTAGGAAAAGAGTAGCAGCTTATACCCTGGAATTTATGGTAAATGTAAACATTTTTATTTCAAATATAACCTTCCTCTGATTATAATCCCCTGAGTTATCAAGGCAGAAAGGAAAGGAAATGTCAACACAATCATGGAAAACAATCAATGTAAATACAATTCTAAAATCACTTTGAACTCTTAACAATAACTTCTTAAAATGAAGGTGCACAAATAAGGAATATGTAAGAAATGCTTAATAAAGTGTAACAAAATAATGCAAAGTGTGAAAATAAAAACTAGAGAAACCTGAGAAGAACTATTTTCTGCAGGTTTAGTGCCAGGAAGTTACAGCTGTGCTCTAAAGGGTGAGCGTGGCTAAGGTGGTGTGATATTACTGGCCTTGGTGGTGACACGTGCATTGCATCATTTACAGACCGCATTGTTCTGACTACGGTCCGTTTGAAAAAAATCCAAAAAACTGCCATACTGTCCAGATGACTTATTTTCTTCATCGCAAACAAGGACAAAGAGACCCGCAAATACAAAAAGTGGATCTAAGTGCAGGGAGTAGACCTGCAGTCAGGGAGGCAGGCCAGGCACACCCTCACTGGTCATGGTATAAAAAATCATATTTGTGCATTAAACTGTGTTGTGAATGTCTTTTCAAGATAATTACAATCATTTTCCAAGTAAAAATCACACATTGTTTACGTTTCCATGATGAGTACAAAGCCGTTCTTAGTCCTGAGTGCACCAGGTGGATACAGGGTAGACCCCAGACGAGGCAGGGGTGAGTATGTCCTCTCTTGAGTGCACGAGCAAGCCAAGAGAGAATAGAATTAAAATGTTTGCAGAAACTTGTTTTCACTGTAGAATCTCCAGCTCACCTTTTCCAGTACAAATCCTACTCAGGCTGTAGTACTCGCAGTCAACATGACGAAGGGCGGAGGTGAGCGAGCAGCTGCTTGCTGCTTTCACAGAGGTGCAACCAACCAATCAGATGTATTGGTAAAAACTCACTTTTCCACTTCACTCTACTTTTCTTTGACGCACTGCCATCAGAATAGTCTGACAATGGCGAGAAAAAAGGTGAACTAAAAAGAACAAATGTGACGTTGTCATCTGTCTCTTGTACACTGTCATCATTTTGTTATAACCAAACTTTGAAATACATGACAAGAACTGCCTGTATTGACGCAAGCATCGCATAGCAATCACCATAGCAACATGAATACTAACACTGAGGTTAGTGTATTTTTTACACATAAGAAAATGTACAATATTATCTCATTACACGTGAACTACAGCAGTAATCGTAGTGCTCAAAACGCATCAACAAGTCATGTGATCAACTGAGAGACGCTGCATCAGTCCGCCTCCCAAAATACATGAAAGTTTGACATCAAATGAGTCATTTCAGTGTACTTGTAGTTTACTAGCAGAATAATAAATACATGCAGTTCAGGTGTTTTGCATGTGAGCACTTTAAGTTCACCTTGCTGTGTGCGCATTGTAATGTGACACTTGAAAATGTGATGAGATGGCAAAAATAGACCTTGTGTGGGCATTCCTACATTCTCCTCTGTATGGTTGTGTGTGTATGTCTGTGTGTGTATATATATATATACACCATGTATATACACACATATATATATATATATAGTAACACCCATAGAAATGTATATACACATTTAAATGCACACACATACGGTTATCCATTTATATATATATACAGTGTATATATATATATATATATATATATATATATATATACACACACACACAAATACATACTCACACATATATACACGTACACATTTATATATACCCACAGTCCACACATATATACATTTACACACGCACATATGCATGCACACACACACACACACACACACACAGACATATATATATATATATATATATATATATATATATATATATATATATATATATATATATATATATATATATATATATATATATATATGTCTTAATAAGATTATCCAAAAAAATAGTGCTCGATACTGTGGTAGAGCGCAATATATGTATGTGTGGGAAAAAATCACAAGACTACTTCATCTCTACAGGCCTGTTTCATGAGGGGTTCCCTCATATATATATATATATATATATATATATATATATATATATATGTATATATATATATATATATATATATATATATATATATATATATATATATATATATATATAAATATATATATACATATATATATAAATATATATATATATGTATATATATATATGCTTACACATATATATATATATTATATATGTATATATATATATGCTTACACATATATATATATATTATATATACATATATATATATATACACACACACACACATACTGTATAGACATATACATATATACTGTATATAAATACATACATATATACACATACATATCCTGTATACACACATATATACATACATACATACATATATATACGCATATATATACATACATACATACATACATACATACATACATACATACAGTACACATATACTGTATACGCATACATACATACATATATACACATACACACACATATATATACACACTTACATATATATGTATATATATATATATATATATATATATATATATATATATATATATATATATATATATATACATATATGTATGTATACACATGTACACATATGTGTATATATATATATATATATATATATATATATATATATACACATATGTATGTATACACTGATGAAAGTTTAGTCTAGTTTTAGTAAAAATAGAAGGAAAAACAAAGTTGTTTCATGAGTTAATGCACTAGTCACAGAAAAATGTTGAAAATAAATCTACAACTTCAACACTTTGTGAGATTTTAGATAAGCTATTTGTCATTATTATTATTTAATTAGCTAATTTTGCAGGTACAGCATACAACTCTGAGTCAAATATTTTATTTCACGCATTATAACTGTTAGCATGTTACCTTATTTTATGGGAAACACACCCAAGAGTTGCACATTTTGTTACTTTCCGCTATCCAGCTAGCATGCTATCTGTTAGCATTTCAGTTCGTCTTTCCAGCAATCACAGATAGGAATTGCATTTTCTTGTGTATCATTAGTATTTGAAGTCTATCCCAGTACTTGAAGTTGGACATGTTACAAACTGCACAAGACAACAGCTTCAAGAAATAATTCTTCAGCTGAGATGACACGGTCAGCACCAACAAGCATCCCTTGTGTTGTGTCCTTTGTCTAAAACTCTCCAGGATTTCCAGTGCTGCTGTTGGTGCTGACCCCAATAGCTGACCCACCTAAGAAGTACATTTTTATCGCCCTCGTTCCACTGAAGGATTGTCCATCTACAATCTATCTGTACAAACATGGGGTTTCTCCTTGACATCCTCTTCACCCCGTCTGACTGCAGTCATTAGCAGGAGAGGATACAAGGATCCGGTATCACCACTTTTACGAGGCTGCAGCACACTCAGAGTGCTTGATTAGCGCCTGGTTTTGCACAGAACCAATATTATTAAAATGCTATTTTTTATTTTTTTTAAATCATAAAATTGAGGCAGAAAAACATTGTAGTATCATTCATTATTTGGCTACTACTACCTCAAATAGTGACCATTCTACATTGGTAAAATTAAAAAGTGTAATTAAGTTTACTTTTTACACAATTACCATTTTTACTATTTGTGTGATACCTTCTGATATTATGCAAGTACTTCATGATAAATTAGACACATGACTGCCAGAGAAAAATAATCAAAAGTGTATCAAACATTTTCCAGTTACAATCTAAGACACGCTAAACCACCCGCCTCGGTCCAATGGAAAATGTACGGAAGGATTTACCCAAAAACTACATTTAATTAAATTAGTTCCTGTAGTTTAATTCAATTAGTTCCTGCAATTTAAGGAAACAGTGGATACAAGTCCAATAACATGACAATTTGTAATGAAACGTTAGCATGTAGCATCCTCCCGACCATTGCTATTATTAGTAAGTAGCAAGTAGGACACTGGCACATGAAGTTAGGGCTTAGCATGAATTGTTTGTTAGCATTTCGTATTACATTTAAACAGTCTTTTCTATCTGCACTGCACTATATAATTTAATTGATAACTCCATTGACAAATGTAATGATATGTTAGCATGTAACATTGTACATGCGGAGTCTACATATAACGCCATATTTTGGTGTGGATGTACATTGTTGTTTCAAATAGGGAGACAGACATTCAACGCAGCCCGTATACTTATAGCTTTATAGATTGAAATGTTTTGAAAGAGTAAGCTAATAAAATGATAGTTTTGAAGCTTTCATATCCTCGGTTCTTCTTCGCTGTTTGGACCAAAGCACCACCATTACTTGTTGTGAAGACCACAACACTCTAATAAACAAAACGTAGGTATTGATCAATACCTACTTTTTGACTCACACCACCCACTGGAACACCAACTGGGCGTTATCAGAACCCTCCAACACAGAGCTGATAATGTTCCCACCAGTCCACAGGCCAAAGAGAAAGAGCACAGGCATTTCAGGGAAGCCCTCAAAACCTGTGGTTACCCCAGCTGGTCCTTTGTGAAAAGTGCATCCAGTTCCAGAAATAAGAACAGAGTGGATGAGGAGGAAAAAGGTGACAAAATATTGTCATTCCATATGTATCAGGTCTATCTGAGAAACTCAGAAGATTTTTTTAACCAACACAACATCCCAGTACACTTCAAACCAGGAAACACCCTGAGACAGAGACAGGTGAAGTGAAGTGAAGTGAATTATATTTATATAGCGCTTTTCTCTAGTGACTCAAAGCGCTTTACATAGTGAAACCCAATATCTAAATTACATTTAAACCAGTGTGGGTGGCACTGGGAGCAGGTGGGTAAAGTGTCTTGCCCAAGGACACAACAGCAGTGACTAGGATGGCGGAAGCGGGGATCGAACCTGCAACCCTCAAGTTGCTGGCACAGCCGCTCTACCAACCGAGCTATACCATCCTAAAGACCGGACACCCCACACCCACAAAAACAATCTGGTGTATGTTATCCAGTGTAATGATGAATGCACTGATTCATATGTTGGGGAAACAAAACAACCACTAAGACGACGCATGGCAAAGCATATACGGGCAAACTCTTCAGGTCTAGACTCAGCGGTCTACCTGCACCTCAGGGAGAAACATTACTCCTTTGAGAACTAAAATGTACAGATTCTGGACAGAGAGGACAGATGGTATGAAGGAGGAGTGAGGGAAGCCATCTATGTCAAGGTTAAAAAAAAACATCCCTGAACAGAGGAGGTGGTCTGCGACGCCACCTGTCTCCCACATACAAAGTTGTCCTTTCAACCATTCCTAGATTATGCGATATAGCCTCCAACAAATAATAGGAGTTAGAAAAATTCTGGTCCAGGAGGTGACCTGAATGCCATGTATACCATTTGTTTACAACTGAATAGAATGCTAACGTGGGTGATTCCGACTATTTTGGACTGGTAGTAGTCAATCCACAGCGATGGTTCTGTCACACAATACCTCAATGCTAACGAGGGGAAATTACACTTCAACAACTGTCGTTGGCTTTGACAGTTAGGATTTTTTGTTTCCATTAAAACAGTTGTTTTTCTCACTATAATAGAACAAAACCATCCTTGCCCAGGCACACCCTCCTGGTTTTGGAGTATCAATATTTGGGGTTTTGGCACCAGCCGCTTGACTAGATGTGACCAATCTAAGTCTAAGACTAGATGTGACCAATCTAAGTCTAAGACTAGATGTGACCAATCTAAGTCTAAGACTAGATGTGACCAATCTAAGTCTAAGACTAGATGTGACCAATCTAAGTCTAAGTCGAGATGTGACCAATCTAAGTCTAAGTCGAGATGTGACCAATCTAAGTCTAAGACTAGATGTGACCATTCCAAGTCTAAGACTAGATGTGACCATTCTAAGTCTAAGACAAGATGTGACCATTCCAAGTCTAAGACTAGATGTGACCAATCTAAGTCTAAGACTAGATGTGACCAATCCAAGTCTAAGACGAGATGTGACCAATCTAAGTCTAAGACGAGACGTGACCAATCTAAGTCCAAGACCAGACGTGACCAATCTAAGTCTAAGACTAGATGTGACCATTCCAAGTCTAAGACGAGATGTGACCATTCCAAGTCTAAGACTAGATGTGACCATTCTAAGTCTAAGACGAGATGTGACCAATCTAAGTCTAAGACTAGATGTGACCAATCTAAGTCTAAGACTAGATGTGACCATTCCAAGTCTAAGACTAGATGTGACCAATCTAAGTCAAAGACAAGATGTGACCAATCTAAGTCTAAGACGAGATGTGACCAATCTAAGTCTAAGACTAGATGAGACCAATCTAAGTCTAAGACGAGATGTGACTAATCTAAGTCTAAGACTAGATGTGACCAATCTAAGTCTAAGACTAGATGTGACCAATCAACAGTATGTCTAAGACTAGATGTGACCAATCTAAGTCTAAGACTAGATGTGACCAATCTAAGTCTAAGACTATATGTGACCAATCTAAGTCTAAGTCGAGATGTGACCAATCTAAGTCTAAGACTAGATGTGACCATTCCAAGTCTAAGACTAGATGTGACCATTCTAAGTCTAAGACAAGATGTGACCATTCCAAGTCTAAGACTAGATGTGACCAATCTAAGTCTAAGACTAGATGTGACCAATCCAAGTCTAAGACGAGATGTGACCAATCTAAGTCTAAGACGAGACGTGACCAATCTAAGTCTAAGACTAGATGTGACCAATCTAAGTCTAAGACTAGATGTGACCAATCTAAGTCTAAGTCGAGATGTGACCAATCTAAGTCTAAGACTAGATGTGACCATTCCAAGTCCAAGACCAGACGTGACCAATCTAAGTCTAAGACTAGATGTGTCCATTCTAAGTCTAAGACTAGATGTGACCATTCCAAGTCTAAGACGAGATGTGACCATTCCAAGTCTAAGACTAGATGTGACCATTCTAAGTCTAAGACGAGATGTGACCAATCTAAGTCTAAGACTAGATGTGACCAATCTAAGTCTAAGACTAGATGTGACCATTCCAAGTCTAAGACTAGATGTGACCAATCTAAGTCTAAGACGAGATGTGACCAATCTATGTCTAAGACAAGATGTGACCAATCTATGTCTAAGACGAGATGTGACCAATCTAAGTCTAAGACTAGATGAGACCAATCTAAGTCTAAGACGAGATGTGACTAATCTAAGTCTAAGACTAGATGTGACCAATCTAAGTCTAAGACTAGATGTGACCAATCTACAGTATGTCTAAGACTAGATGTGACCAATCTAAGTCTAAAACTAGATGTGACCAATCTACAGTATGTCTAAGACTAGATGTGACCAATCTAAGTCTAAGACGAGACGTGACCAATCTAAGTCCAAGACCAGACGTGACCAATCTAAGTCTAAGACTAGATGTGTCCATTCTAAGTCTAAGACTAGATGTGACCATTCCAAGTCTAAGACGAGATGTGACCATTCCAAGTCTAAGACTAGATGTGACCATTCTAAGTCTAAGACGAGATGTGACCAATCTAAGTCTAAGACTAGATGTGACCAATCTAAGTCTAAGACTAGATGTGACCATTCCAAGTCTAAGACTAGATGTGACCAATCTAAGTCTAAGACGAGATGTGACCAATCTATGTCTAAGACAAGATGTGACCAATCTAAGTCTAAGACGAGATGTGACCAATCTAAGTCTAAGACTAGATGAGACCAATCTAAGTCTAAGACGAGATGTGACTAATTTAAGTCTAAGACTAGATGTGACCAATCTAAGTCTAAGACTAGATGTGACCAATCTACAGTATGTCTAAGACTAGATGTGACCAATCTAAGTCTAAAACTAGATGTGACCAATCTAAGTCCAAGACAAGATGTGACCAATCTAAGTCTAAGACGAGATGTGACAATCTAAGTCTATGATCATGAACTGATGAAGTCTACTCAGATGAGAGACCAAACATCTTCTAGTACAAACCAAACAGTCCAGTTGTGATGATTGTATGACCTGAGATGATTCAGAACATTCATAGAAAAAAAAAGTGACAAAAAGGGCATAAAACAAAAACAAAAGCCATAGAAAACTTGACATCACGGATAGATCTGAAGGTGATCCAGAGAATTAAGCATTGAAAGTAAAAACAATTATTATAATATGACTTACTTTTAAGACGTTAATTAATAAGCCCCTATTGGGTCCTGGGACCTATAAGGTTCTTCATATTGAAGGTTCCCTGAGGGTTAAATGTGAAGGACACAGAGTGTTGAAGACTTCAACAGGAGTCTAATTGAAACCACGCTACAGCTGAGAGCAAATAGATGAACTGTGAGCCATAAAAATGACACACCTGTGTGAGCTGCGTACTTGCACCAGGTATGTTCCCATTGCTTTGTCAACTTGTCAAAGGTGCTTTTGATGGTCAACATGCCGACAATCTCCTCCTGACATGTGCTGCTATTGTGTGGGACATAATAAAAGACCCTTAGCAAGACATGGACCACACCAGGGACCAGCATCTATCCAAAGGACCCAATAGACCACGGAGAGTTCATCACACATGTGTGTGACCCTGACAGAGCAGCACTGATTACAAGAAGAAATATGGCCGCCGCCCCAATCCCCTGCTGGCAAACACACATGTGAAGTAAGAATGATAGACCCATCCTCCCGTCTCTTGGTGACACTAATAGTCTTCGCCAGGGCTGGGCGATGAAACTATATCAATATATATCACGATAGACACGTAATCAATAGCAATGGTGAAACGGAAGAATACGGAAGTTGCGAAGCAAGATTGGTTGCTTGGTTGATCAGTCATCAGTGGGAGGGACATGCTAACGTCCAATCAGGTAACAGCATCACCTATCACGTTTGGTTGCGCCATCTTGTTGTCTGGCGCTTGATTCTTTGCATGTAGTGAGAAGAGAAAGTAAAAATTAGGAAATTGTGGATAAAACAGGAAAAGTCACCTGGACAGTATGGCAGTTTTTTGGATTTTTTTCAAAAGGCACCGTAGTCAGACCAATGTGGTCTGTAAATGATGCAAGGTGCTTGTCACCACCAAGACCGGTAATACCCCACCACCTTAGACGCGCTCACCCTTTAGAGCACAGCTGTAACTTCCTGGCACTAAACCTGCAGAAAATAGGTCTTCTCAGGTTTCCCTAGGTTTACATTTTCACACTTTGCACTATTTTGTTACACTCTATTAATAATTTCTTACATATTCTTTATTTTTGCACCTTCATTTTAAGAGTTTATCAAGCGTTCAATGTGATTTTATCATTTTGTTTTGACATTTCCTTTCTGCATTGCCCTGAGATCGGTAGGTCATGAGTTCAAACCCCAGCCGAGTAATACCAAAGACGATAAAAATGGGACCCATTACCTACCCGCTTGGCACTCAGCACTCAAAATGATTCCCAAGCTTGGCCACCACTGCTGCTCACTGCTCCCCTCACCTCCCAGGGGGTGGAACAAATGCAGAGGGTAATTTCACCACAACTAGTGTGTGTGTATGACTATCAGTATCAGTAGTACTTTAACTTTAATACTGAAGCAGAATGAGTCATTAAAATAATATCTAAACATTTATCCATGACAATATGGAGAAGCTGCGGATGGTGTGTTTGACGGGGAAGCAGCTGGAAGGAGCTGCACAAATGCCAGGGATGTAAATCTTTAAAAACTAATTCAGAGTCAATTCTCAATTCAACATGATTCTGGCAGTATATTCATTATTTGCTACACACTGATGACTTCAAAAATTAATTTTTTGAAAATCGATTCTTGAATATTTTTAGTTGTATGATAATCATAATAAAAAAGAATGATGAGGATGTTGTCCCCTTACAATGAACATTATTATTACATACGATTATATTATTTTCCAAACAATATTCCTGATGTAAATGTTTTAGTTTGAAAATGTTAAAATTGTGCTCCTTTTCGGGGATTAAATGGATTTTAATTAATTTCAATGGTCGACGCTATTTTGCAGACAGTTTTTGCGTCACAGACTACAAACCCCGTTTCCATATGAGTTGGGAAATTGTGTTAGATGTAAATATAAACGGAATACAATGATTTGCAAATTATTTTCAACCCATATTCAGTTGAATATGTGACAAAGACAACATATTTGATGTTAAAACTGATAAACATTTTTGTTTTTGCAAATAATCATTAACTTTAGAATTTGATGCCAGCAACACGTGACAAAGAAGTTGGGGAAGGTGGCAATAAATACTGATAAAGTTGAGGAATGCTCATCAAACACTTATTTGGAACATCCCACAGGTGAACAGGCAAATTGGGAACAGGTGGGTGCCATGATTGGGTATAAAAGTAGATTTCATGAAATGCTCAGTCATTCAGAAACAAGGATGGGGCGAGTGTCACCACTTTGTCAACAAATGCGTGAGCAATTTGTTGAACAGTTTAAGAAAAACCTTTCTCAACCAGCTATTGCAAGGAATTTAGAGATTTCACCATCTACGGTCCGTAATATCATCAAAGGGTTCAGAAAATCTGGAGAAATCACTGCACAAGCAGCTAAGCCTGTGACCTTCGATCTCTCAGGCTGTACTGCATCAACAAGCGACATCAGTGTGTAAAGGATATCACCACATGGGCTCAGGAACACTTCAGAAACCCACTGTCAGTAACTACAGTTGGTCGCTACATCTGTAGGTGCAAGTTAAAACTCTCCTATGCAAGGCGAAAACCGTTTATCAACAACACCAAGAAACGCCGTTGGCTTCGCTGGGCCTGAGTTCATCTAAGATGGACTGATACAAAGTGGAAAAGTGTTCTGTGGTCTGACGAGTCCACATTTCAAATTGTTTTTGGAAACTGTGGACGTCGTGTCCTCCGGACCAAAGAGGAAAAGAACCATCCGGATTGTTATAGGCGCAAAGTTGAAAAGCCAGCATCTGTGATGGTATGGGGGTGTATTAATGCCCAAGACATGGGTAACTTACACATCTGTGAAGGCGCCATTAATGCTGAAAGGTACATACAGGTTTTGGAGCAACATATGTTGCCATCCAAGCAACGTTGCTTATTTCAGCAAGACAATGCCAAGCCACGTGTTACATCAACGTGGCTTCATAGTAAAAGAGTGCGGGTACTAGACTGGCCTGCCTGTAGTCCAGACCTGTCTCCCATTGAAAATGTGTGGCGCATTATGAAGCCTAAAATACCACAACGGAGACCCCAGGACGGTTGAACAACTTAAGCTGTACATCAAGCAAGAATGGGAAAGAATTCCACCTGAGAAGCTTATAAAATGTGTCTCCTCAGTTCCCAAACGTTTACTGAGTGTTGTTAAAAGGAAAGGTCATGTAACACAGTGGTGAACATGCCTTTTCCCAACTACTTTGGCACGTGTTGCAGCCATGAAATTCTAAGTTAATTATTATTTGCAAAAAAAAAGAAAAAGTTTATGAGTTTGAACATCAAATATCTTGTCTTTGTAGTGCATTCAATTGAATATGGGTTGAAAAGGATTTGCAAATCATTGTATTCCGTTTATATTTACATCTAACAACATTTCCTAACTCATATGGAAACAGGGTTTGTGCATTGTACCGCTCGTATCGCAGATTTTCCATCTAATCCGATGCAATCCCACACCACATACCATTTAAAAAAAATATTTGTTACATTCTTTTGGTATCTGACGACTGAAAAACCCTCACAATGTTATTTTGGAGCGTTAGTTTTGATGGATACAAAAATAGCGAGATGTGCTTTTGTGTCCACTGCAGCTTCTCTAGTGCAGATTGTTGCAGCCGAGTGACCTTGTGACACCTTGACTTCAGCACGATCGATGCCTCGGGGCTGTGCCATGGTAATGACTAGGGCAGATAGTGCCTTCACAAGTCTGACATGGTGCTCAATACAGTGATCTATTTGATCTACGCTGACATATTACATGTACAGTCAGCTTTAAAATCAGGGCTCATTCCCAATAAGGAAGTAAAGGAGAGTAGGATGGACAACAAATCCGAATAAATGTCATTCAATCAGTTAGAAAATGAAACGCCAAAGACGAACTGAAATGCTAACAGTTAGCACATTGGTTAGCTAGCGTCAGGTAACAACAACAAAAAGACCAAATTAGCTAAAACAAATTAGCATGCTGACATTAGCGTTAGGGTTTAGTACCGAGTCCGGTACTTTTTTGGCACGGTCTGAATCCCGCCGGTCCCTGAGTCACGTTAAAGCCAACGGTGCCATGTTACGGCAACTAGGGTCGCGTGACGTCACGCCCGGTTGCTCTACGCACCTCGGCACTTGGCGATCACTCCAGCAGCACTGAGAGTGGACTCTGCCAAACTAACGCGAGCTACTCCAGCTAACTACCTCCACCTCTTGCAATTTTAAATGGCGACAAAACAATTGACAAAAAAAACAAAACACTCCATCCATCCATCCATCCATCTTCTTCCACTTATCCGAGGTCGGGTCGCGGGGGCAGCAGCCTAAGCAGGGAAGCCCAGACTTCCCTCTCCCCAGCCACTTCGTCCAGCTCCTCCCGGTGGATCCCGAGGCGTTCCCAGGCCAGCCGGGAGACATAGTCTTCCCAACGTGTCCTGGGTCTTCCCCGTGGCCTCCTACCGGTCGGACGTGCCCGAAACACCTCCCGAGGGAGGCGTTCGGGTGGCATCCTGACCAGATGCCCGAACCACCTCATCTGGCTCCTCTCGATATGGAGGAGCAGCGGCTTTACTTTGAGCTCCCCCCGGATGGCAGAGCTTCTCACCCTATCTCTAAGGGAGAGCCCCGCCACCCGGCGGAGGAAACTCATTTCGGCCGCTTGTACCCGTGATCTTGTCCTTTCGGTCATGACCCAAAGCTCATGACCATAGGTGAGGATGGGAACGTAGATCGACCGGTAAATCGAGAGCTTTGCCTTCTGGCTCAGCTCCTTCTTCACCACAACGGATCGATACAGCGTCCGCATTACTGAAGATGCCGCACCGATCCGCCTGTCGATCTCACGATCCACTCTTCCCTCACTCGTGAACAAGACTCCGAGGTACTTGAACTCCTCCACTTGGGGCAAGATCTCCTCCCCAACCCGGAGATGGCACTCCACCCTTTTCCGGGCGAGAACCATGGACTCGGATTTGGAGGTGCTGATTCTCATCCCAGTCGCTTCACACTCGGCTGCGAACCGATCCAGTGAGAGCTGAAGATCTTGGCCAGATGAAGCCATCAGGACCACATCATCTGCAAAAAGCAGAGACCTAATCCTGCAGCCACCAAACCAGATACCCTCAACGCCCTGACTGCGCCTAGAAATTCTGTCCATAAAGGTTATGAACAGAATCGGTGACAAAGGGCAGCCCAACAAAACACTCCGACGTAAGTAAAGTAAAGCTAGCTTGATGCTAATATATATTGGTTTTGCTATTGACATGCTACTGATTGGCATTCTTTATAAATAAAGTTGATTTGATTTGATTTAGTAATTTTACATGGCGATTTCAACACCTCCAAATGTGTTATTGAAAACTACAACTAAGATGCACACTACAATCAAACAGCTGGTAAGCACAATGCTTATCGTGTTAACACTTTTTAGGGTGCAACATAAGACTAGATTCAGCAAAGACTGACCCGACTAGACAACACACCATAAACCAGAGCCGTGTTTAGAGAGAGTACAGCCGACTCGGCTTCAAAATTGGTCGAAAAAATGGCGCCCTGTAGTCACTTTTGACTGATCAGAGGGAGTATTGCCAGAGGATCGTGGTTGGGGACCACTGCTCTAAAGTACTGAAAATTGGTACAGATGAGTTCAAATGTGAACGGTACCCATTCTGCATGAGATGTTTCTTTACATTGTAATGTGATTACTGCCACAATGACCAGTAATACATTACAAACTTAACACGTTGCCATAGTTACACCTGCCACATCGGGAAGGAGGTCACTGAACCCGATTCAAAGGTGTGACCTGGCAACCAAACGTGCTCCTCTTGATTTTTCAGTGGTCCAAAGCGCTACGATTGGACGGCTGACGTCTGGGTTTACAGTCATGATGGCGTCAGCCTGCACCAGCTTCTGTCTCTGGAGTTTTCTGCCATCTTCAAGATGAGCATGGATCTCTCTGGCCTGCGTATTCCCGACCCCTCGGGTTGAGCTCTGCCCTGTGAGTTCTACAGACGCCAAAGAAAATCATTTAACATCAACTATGGTAAACAATTAGAGTGGAGAGTATTTATTTATTTATTGGGGACGGCGTGGCGCAGTTGGGAGAGTGGCCGTGCCAGCAACCCGAAGGTTCCTGGTTCAATACCCACCTTCTTCCATCCTAGTCACGTTGTGTCCTTGAGCAAGACACTTATCAGCAGCGTCGTTCAAAAAAGCTTTTATCAATTACGCCAAATAGCGAAAGTGAAACCGCTTCTATCAAGACATGATCTTGAGAAATTAATCCACGCTTTTATCTCGACTCGTCTTGATTACTGTAATGCCCTGTATGTAGGCATTAGCCAGGCCTCCCTCGCCCGCCTGCAGCTCGTGCAGAACTCTGCTGCTCGTCTGCTAACACAGACCCGCAGACGTGAGCACATCACCCCTATTTTAGCGTCCCTTCACTGGCTCCCTGTGCGTTACCGAATACATTTTAAACTCCTTTTATTTGTTTTTAAATGTCTAAACAACCTCGCGCCAACCTATCTCTCCGACCTCCTTCAGCCTTACTGCCCCACCCGATCCTTAAGATCAGCCGATCAGCTGCTGTTGACGGTCCCTGACACAAGGCTGAAGCTTAGAGGTGACAGAGCTTTCGCCGTTGCTGCTCCCAAGCTCTGGAACGACCTACCCCTGAGTGTTAGACAAGCCTCCTCTCTTCCTGTTTTTAAATCTCTCTTAAAAACATACTTTTATTCCATGGCTTTTAACACTGAGTGATATCCATCATGCAATGGCGCCCCATAATACACCTGCTGTGATCCTGTTTTTATGTTTTTATGTTTTTTATTAATTCTATTTTAATTATTTATTTTTTATCGTGTTCTGTTTGTGTTGTGTTGTGTTTGCTCGGTACTCGTTTTATCTTTTAACCTGCTCATTGTACAGCACTTTGGCTACCCCTGTGGTAAATTTTAAATGTGCTCTATAAATAAAGTTGATTTGATTTGATTTGATTTGACTTCACCCTTGCTCCTGATGGATCGTGGTTAGCGCCTTGCATGGCAGCTCCCGCCATCAGTGTGTTATAGGTGAATGTGGAAATAGTGTCAAAGCGCTTTGAGTACCTTAAAGATAGAAAAGCGCTATACTAGTATAACCCATAACCCATTATAAGGGTGGGGCTCCTCGATTGTTATTTTAGCTATATTTAATTTATGAATATCATTTTATCATTAAACAAAATAAAACAACTGGACAGCAGTTATCATAATCAACTAATGTTTTGAATGTTGCAATAAGAAATTAGATTGTATTATCAAAAACAATTATTTATTAACACACACAATTCACTGATTAATCAATGATTATAATCAAACATATATGGCTGATTTAGTGTGACAAAAATAGAAGTGCTCATAACAAATATTACATTAGCTTATATTATTGTTTACATTTAGAGCAGCCAATTCGGCGAGAACCTCATCATGATGCATTACAGTTAAAACGCTTGACTAGGAACTCGTAAATCCCAACAAATGGAACGCACCATGAGAGTCACATTTGTTGTTATCTGGCTAGCAAGCTAACTGTCAGCATTTCACCTCGGGATACCAGCGCCCCAGTTTACGGGTTTTTTGGGATACGAGCCGGGGCTCAGTGAATTATGTTTTAGGTTGCGAGTAAAAATGCCATGTTATGATCCTCCCCACCACTAGTTGGCATAGTGAATGTCACTTGTCAGATCCCACCAAAACATCCCGCTTTACTTACTAGCATGTACTTATAACTAGAGATGGACATAACCTTGTTTTTCCAAGGATGGGAAGGAAGACAGTGAGTGGGAAGGACAGTGCTGAGAAGAAGTGGATAATAGTCATTGAATTAAAGAAAGAAATCATCAGAAACACGACAGAGGGTGGAGCTAGCTAACTTGGTGAAGCAGTTTGCTCGTCTGCACCATACTGAAGCAGAATGAGTCGATAATAATAACCACAAATGTGTCCATGAAAATATGGAGAAGCTGCTGATGATGTGTTTGACGGAAAAGGAGTGCTGAGAAGAAGTGGATGATATTCACGGAATTAAAGAAAGGAATCATCAGAAACATGTAGCAGTTGGTGGACTGTCAGGATGCTAGTTCAAGTATGGCCGACAGGACGGGTTGCTGGATAGGTGCCAGCGGCTTGGCACTGCCATGGAGCCCTTGAGCCAATGCCCAAATGCCGACGGCATCTGTGACATCTGCACATGAGTGCACATCTGGGATGGTGTGAATGATCGTGTAGACGCAGTACTGAATAGACATACAGGAATAAACACAAGAAGATCCTGATGAGGGACGAATAAAGAGAACATTCTAGCATCAGCGTGGCCGGAATCCAAATGTCAAGGACACGTTTGGTCCTTTCTAAAGGGGAAAAGCGGTTTGCAAAATTGGATAAGATCAATCAAACTGTTGAAATGTAGGAATAAGAGGAACTGATCAGACCGTCTGTAGTCTTGGAGGTGAAGAATCTGGAATTCCTTCATTTGTTTTTCTATTTGATTCTTTAAACTCAAACTAAAAAACAAATGTTTCCTTGGTTTTTTGTTTGGGTCAACCCCCTGTGTGGCTCGGACCTACTTCCCGTTCCTGTCTACAGCGCTACGCCTTCTGGGTAATGTAGTACATAAACTGCCTAGTATTTATATATTTATTCAACATTTATCCATCCAGAAAATTAAGAACAGATTTTTATTTGCACTGCTAACCCTAGCAAAGAGGCAGCATTTACATGTTAGAGATGTTAAAGTGTGATGATAATCTCTCATTTACCAACAAAAAGAATAGATCGCTCTCAACAGTTCACATATGCTCTTAACGTGCGGGGGTTAATGTGTGGGAACATAATTGAAGGTTTACGATAGACAAACAATATTAAAGTGTAAAAAGTGTTTAAAGTATAAGGCAACGGAGTATAATAACAATAATTGTGATAATAATAACTATAAGTGTGTGAATGTTCCAAATTATTCACACATATTTATTCTTCTTCTTCTTCTCCAGATTTTGGCACGCTCTACCTTCCACATTTTTCACCCGATTCAAACCGTTCCAACTTTAAACTGTTTAGCCTATTCGGGAATCGCGGGCTTTCCCTTAACAAATTCAAAAAATTCCCAGATTTCCCAGGATTGTAGGTTTTCCGGGATATTTTTCCCATTCAAAATGAATTGTCCATTTTTCAAACTTTCACCATTTCCACAGTTTTCAACATATTCAAACCATTCCACCTTCAACACATTCCACCATTCTGGAAATTCAAAATATCATTTTTCCAAGTTCCAAAAATTCCAGGATTTTCCAGAATTCCTGCCTTTCCAAAGCCCTATTTTCACCCTTTTTTCTGGCGACTACCCTTCCACATTTTCCAACGCATTTCAACCGTGCCACAGTCAAAACATTCCTCTTAATCAAGACAAAATACAAAGTTGTTTTTTGAACTGGAAAAATTCCCGGTTTTCCCAAAATTGCGTAATACTATTTCTCAATTCAACATGTTACTACTTCAACATTTCTCAACCGATTTGAAAATTTTTAGCACCAACCGTTTCAACTCACTCAGACCATTCAAGTTTTTTACCATAAAAAAAAAAAATTCCGCTTTTCCTGAAATTCCCAAATTTTTCTGAAACTCCTATTGGTTTCAATGGGAATTTCAGAAAAATTCTTCAAACTTCCACAATTCCCACATTTTTCAACCCATTCAAACCATTTCACCTTCAACACATTCAACTCATCCTGGACATTCAAACTACCATTTTTCCACGTTCAACAAATTTCCAGGAATTCCTGTTTTTTTTTCAACTTTATTTCAAACCTTTTTTGTTTGACGATTCCTTTCATCCCATTTCAACTGTTCCACTGTCAAAACATTTTTCTTAGTCAGGAACTAGAAACATTCTCAGTTTTCCCCGAAATTCCAGGAATTCCATAATACAATTTCTCAATTAAAAAACTGTTAATACTTCAACATTTCTTGACCAATTTAAACAATTCTAACACCAACCAATTCAGCTCATTAAGGACATTCATGCTCCTAATTCTTTTCAAAGAAATCCCACTTTTCCCAAAATTCCAAAATTTCCAGAAAGTTCTCATTGAAATTAATGAATACATTTTTCCAAGTTGCACAATTCCCACATTTTTCAACCTATTCAAACAATTCCAACATCAACACATTGCACTCATCCTGGACATTCAAACTAACACTTTCCCAAGTTCCAAGCCAAATTACGGTTTTCCTGGAAATTCAAACTCTTCAACATTCAAACCATTCCAACATTCAAACCATGTCAGCGTTTAAACCATTTCTATATCCATCCTAATTTCCATTAGCATTTCAGTTCAGCGTCAGCTCTTCACCATTCAAACCATTCCAACATTCAAACTATTCTTACATTCATACTACATTCTGTCAGCATTTCACTTCAACTTCAGCATTCACATGCAATTCCTTCAGGAATTGCCTCTTCTAGTTACTATTATTAGTTGTAATGAATTAAAACAGGATATGAATAAAAAAAAGGGCTCTAAGTTTGAACTTTTACTGACATCCATTGTCTACTTTTAAGTCTGTGTGCTATAAAATGAGTAAAACATCAATACAGTATTTGTCTACAATATTTGTGGAAATGCTTTTTAAAAGGTAAAGTTTACAGGGAACACCTACAAACATTGATAACACATTTGTGAAATCACAATTTGATTCAATGTTATTGAAATAAAAATGGGCCTCAAAACATCACAACTTTCTGAAAAAGCTGGCGCGAATTCGGACATTTTGGGCTGCAACAATCAGGAAAAAAATCATGCCTAATGTCTTCTTCAACACTTATAAACACTTCCTATGGTCTTAAAACACTTCGTACCCTGTGAAACGTACATCATTTTACCCCAAAAACTACAGTGTGTACTCAGATATTCATGTACTTCCAAATCCTGCAGTGCATGAACCCTGTATTCATGTCCTGCCTGAAGGTTTCCTCATACAAAAAATGTTGACCAAATGATGTGTTCCAAAAACTAGGGCAGTTGTATCGTCAAAAGAATGGAATAAGCATTAAAACATGTTTCAGAAAGTGGAATATGGATCATCGGAACACTCATAATCGTAAAATAAATCATTGCGGTTCCTCTTCCAGTCCATCATTCAATTCCAGCAGAGTAAAGTGCTGAGCAAGCCAAAGTTGAAGCACACACACACACACACACACACACACACACACACACACACACACACACACACACACATTCCCTAATAAAAGAGAAGTTTGTATGCGTCCTTGCACGGCTCAAGAGCACAGCAGCAGGGCGGTTCACTGTACCTTGTCCTCGGTCCAGCAGAAACAGATGTTACTGGAGGTGCTGAGGATGTCCGTGATGAAGGAGGAGATGCCCAGACGCATGATGACGGCCAGCACACACCAGCAGCGTGATGACTGAACACAGACGAGATGGAGAATGATGTGAGAGATGCTCACAGAAGACTGGAGGAGGCAGAGCAAGGTGGAGAGATAGAAACACGAGGAGGAGGATGCTGCTGCATACTAGACTTTGGTGTGTGTGTGTGTGTGTGTGTGTGTGTGTGTGTGTGCGTGTGTGTGTGTGTGTGTGTGTGTGAGCGATGGGATCCCTCTTGCACGAAATGTCAACGCTAGTAAGTATAAACAGTTAAAAATTTGATTTAAAGAATCACACGCTTAGATTAATTAGCAATTAGTTTGTATAGTGAAGCAAATTGTTCCACAACAATGTAATCGCTAACAATTGGTTCCAGCCTCAACAAGAGTCCATGTTTTACTAAAAAGATGCACACTTTGTAGACATTATCATGTATGTACAGCATATATGTATGTGTATATGTATTATATACACAACCACACGCACAGTATATGTATGTGTGTATTTATGAGTGTATATTAGGGTTGTACGGTATACCGGTACTAGTATAGTATCGCGGTACTAATGAATCAAAAACTGTACTATACTCTGTTTGAAAAATACCGGGTGCCCATTTTCTTTTCTTTTTTCTTTAAGCGGGCATGACGGCGCGTCGACACATCGTGACATTGCTGGTTTTACGAGCAGAAGAGCATGTTTGGCAGCGCACACACACAGAGTACTTACAAGCAGACACAGTGTGTAGACAGAAAAGGGAGAATGGATGCATTTTGGTCTAAAAATTAAAGATAAAGGTGAAGTTATAACACTGAAACGCCCTCAGGAAGAGGTGCTTTAAGACATGGCTAGCTAGCTAGCAGCTAACATCCATTCGCAGTCGGCAGTGTTTTAGCTACTTCTAAATCACTAATCCTTGTCTCCATGGTGACAAATAAAGTAAGTTTCTTACAAGTGTCATTATCACTGGAGGATGAGGACTAATAATAATAATAATAATAACTGGGATTTATATAGCGCTTTTCTAAGTACCCAAAGTCGCTTTACATGTAGAACCCATCATTCACACCTGGCGAAACATGCTTCACCACACATTGCAGGAGGATACAATAGCTCACCGCTAACAGCAAGCTAGCGCTCCTCAATGTAAACAAATTCAATGGGTAGATCTATACCTGACATCCACTGTAATGATACCAAGTACAAATTTGTGGTAACATCCAAAACTAATGTAAAGCATCCAAACAACAAAATAATAAGTGATTATTACATTTTAACAGAAGTGTAGATAGAACATGTTTAAAACAGAAAATAACCAGATTTGATTGATTAATTGAAACTTTTATTAGTAGATTGCACAGTACAGTACATATTCCGTACAATTCACCACTAAATGGTAACACCCGAATACATTTTTCAACTTGCTTACGTTAATGAATTCATGGTAACAGTAAATGAACAAGTGGATTAATAATCCATTTTTACAGTTTGTCCCTCATAATGTTGACAAACTAATAAAATGATAAATGACACAATATGTTATTGCATATTTTAGCAGCTAAGTTAGGAGCCTTTGTTTGTTTATTTACTACTAAAAGACAAGTTGTCTAGTATGTTCACTATTTTATTTAAGGACAAACTTGCATTAATAAACATATGTTTAATGTACCCTATGATTTTTTTGTTAAAATAAAGTCATCAATGAAATTTTTTGTGGTCCCCTTTATTTAGAAAAGTACCGAAAAGTATCTAAATACATTTTGGCACCGGTACCAAAATATTGGTATCGGGACAACACTAGTGAAGGGAATTATATTTATATAGCGCTTTTTCTCTAGTGACCCAAAGCGCTTTACATAGTGAAACCCATTATCTAAGTTACATTTAAACCAGTGTGGGTGGCACTGGGAGCAGGTGGGTAAAGTGTCTTGCCCAAGGACACAACAGCAGTGACTAGGATGGCAGAAGCGGGGATCGAACCTGGAACCCTCAAGTTGCTGGCACGGCCGCTCTACCAACCGAGCTATACCGCCCTATACCGTATATATATATATATATATATATATATATATATATATATATATATATATATATATATATATATATATATATATATATATATATATATATATATATATATATATATATATATATATATATAACCAGTGTTGGGACTAACGCGTTACAAAGTAACGCGTTACTGTAACGCCGTTACTATCGGCGGTAACTAGTAATCTAACGCGTTATTTTTTATATTCAGTAACTCCGTTACCGTTACTACATGATGCGTTACTGCGTTATTTTGCGTTATTTTTTATGTAGTATCGGCTAGAAACTGAGAAGATCTGAGTGTCGCTGCTGAAGAGGCGACAAAAAAGAGGCGCGCCGCGCGCTATCTGTGTGTACGTGTGTGTGTGTGTGTGTGTGTGTGTGTGTGTGTGTGTGTGTGTGTGTGTGGGAGGGGGCGTGTCTGTGTCTACTATCAAGACGTCATGGCGAACCCCGAAGCCGAGTTTCTTAAAATGGAGATATTTTCAGTACGTTTCTTTTATCGACCACAAAGAAAAGAACATTTTAGCTGAATGTAAGTTTCAAATATGCTGAAACAGCGACAAAAACAACATGCTTCGACGAAGCTAGTAAAGAGACACACTCACCTCCACCTCCAACAGCGGCTGGATTTTAACGAGGCACTGCACACGTGAAGGTACACACACTCTGTCAATTCTCTTATATACTCTTTCATTTTAAACTTTTAGAGTGTTTGATTATCACATCACTCTAAATGTTTAGACTATAAAGTTCACAAACCTAGAGAGGGATACTAGTGGGCCAGGCTAATATTTCCTTTTCTCTAAACTAAGTGGGGAAATGTGTAGAGTGTTCTGGGCTTCAGACATGATTTTATTTCATAATTCCTTGAGAAAACGCCTGGTTAGGCTTTATGTATGTAGTGTGTGCCTTTCTTGTTTTACAGCTATGTTGTTATTATGCTGTTTGTTACTTATGTATGTTAAGTTGCAGCTATTTAAAATAGTTTTGTCAATTTGTTCTGGTCTGAAACAAATTGGCCCTTTAAAACATATCTTTGTCTTTGTGTGTTGTATGTAGAGCACATTGCTTAGCAGAGTTCAGTGATGCAAATGCATGTCAAGTTGAAGAACAGATTGTATTATTCTCCAGTGCAATAACAGTACTAAAATTAAGGCTAAAAGGGCATTATGGGGCCTTAAAAAAATTAAAAAATATATATATAAGTAACTAAATAGTTACTTTTCACAGTAACGCATTACTTTTTGGTTTAAGTAACTGAGTTAGTAACTGAGTTACTTTTGAAATATAGTAACTAGTAACTGTAACTAGTTACTGGTTTTCAGTAACTAACCCAACACTGTATATAACACGTGATATGCTCATGTGTTACCTAGGAGGTGTTTCCGTCTATGGCGGCATGTTGTTACAATTTCGCTGCGCTTGTTGAGGGATGACAGGTCTGGACGGTAGATGATAAACAGTTTCTCTTTCAAGCATAGGTTGAATCTTTTATTACCACTATTGTAAGGTGTGCTGGATGCAAGAATTTGCCATGTTATTGAATATTCAACATTATTGTCTTTGAGGTCCCAAATGTGTTTGCTGAGTTCTGTGGTATTTCGCAGGTTTTTGTTCCTGAAAGAAGCCTTTTGGTTGTTCCATCTGGTTTTGAATTCACCCTCGGTTAATCCTACATATGTGTCGGATGTGTTAATGTCCTTGCGTATTACCTTAGATTGGTAGACAACTGATGTTTGTAAGCACCCCCCGTTGAGTGGGCAATCAGGTTTCTTTCGACAGTTACATGCTTTGTTGGTATTGGAGTCGTTCTGACTGGGGGTCGACGGCTCATTTGCAATTGTTTTGTTGTGGTTTGAGATGATTTGTCGTATATTGTTCATGCAGCTGTAGCTCAATTTGATGTTGTTCTTGTTGAATACTTTTCTTAGGTTGTTGTCTTTGGGAAAGTGTTTGTCAATCAGATTGAGGAATTTGTGTCCAATGTTCGTTGAGACGTTTTTGCTGTATGGGGGGTTGTACCAGATGATGCCGTTTCGTTTTCTGTTCTTTTTTGGCTGGTTTCCTGGCGTGGGTTCATAGGTGAGGGTGAAATTGTATCCGCTTTCATCAAGGGCTTTTTGGTACGGGGGGGTTGCTTGGTCAAATTCAGCTTTGCTAGATGACAGCATCGATAGCCTTTTATTGATTCCGGTAGGTATTCTTTTCGTGGTGGTGGGTGGACGGTTGCTGTCATGGTGCACGTATTGGAGTGTTGTGTTGGGTTTCGTGAATGGTTGGTAGCTGTTATTTCTCAGGTTGAAAGTGACGTCAAGGAAGTTGACGGTTTGCTTGTTGGCTTCAATCGTGATCCGTAGGCCGTTCTCTTTGAAAATTTGGCATATGCGCTTCTTGGTATTCTCGCTGCTCCTTGGCGAGGCGCGACACACTGCCAGTCCGTCATCACGGTAAATACCAAGGTTCAGATTGAGGCCAGCGAGCTGGGAGAGGAGGAAACTCCCAACGAGTTCACACGTTTCTGCTACGTCAAAACTTCCCATAGTGACGTCAAATGTTGCATTGTTCTTTTTTTGCCATGGTGTACTGTTGTGGATGAGAATGGAGTTTTTTGCGTGGATGATGATGTTTCTTTCGTTGCCTGTGATTGAGTCGTAGTCTGAGGCGAAGTTTAGTGCTTGAGTCAGTAGGTCTTGCGTGATGGAAGGGTAAAATTCCTCGATATCAAAGGAGATAAAGTTGTGCTGTTGTTTGTCTTGGATGTTGTTGAACCATTTGATTACTGCTGCTGTATTTCTCCATTGGTTGAGTGGTGTTTTGTCCTTGATTTTTGTGTTGACTCTGTCCAGGATTATTTTGCTGATTTTTCCTATTTCAGATTTAGTTGGGTTTATTAGTCGGCATGTTGGGTTATTTGCGAAGTTGGGTTTGTGATCCTTCAATGTGATGAAGGCTTCCTTGTTGGCTGTGGCGTCCACCCTGTCCTCAATGTCCAGTTCAGCCGCGATCCTTTTATTTTCCAGGTGGATGTTCTGTAAGGTATTGGGTTGCGCTTTTTTGTATGATTTGGTGATGCTTCTGTCCAGTAAGGTGTGGTGTTCTGGTATGTCCATTCTGTAGAAGTTTGTGGTTTTATCGGCAGCTATGATGAGGTTGTTTACTTTCTTGATGCGCTCCTTGTCATTTTTCAGCTTGGTGAGGAGTGGGTTGCGGATTGGCTTGAATTTGACTGATTGTATCATTTTGAGCATGTCGTTCTCAAAATCCTTTAGTTCCTCAACTGTGGGTGGGTTCTTGGTAGATTTGAATCCGTAAGTTTCCTTTTGCGTTCCTTTTGTTTCAGGGTGGAGGAAAAAATGTGCTTTCCACCGCATCCTTCTTAGGAAGTGTTCCGTCTTTTCTATGAGCCTTAGCTTGTAGTCATTCTGCGCGGGTATGGGAATGTTCTTCGTGGAGTAGTCGATGTTGAATTTTTCCATTTCTGATCGTCGTACAGTGCTCAACAAATGTCAATTTGGAGCGGAGTATATGTCTTAATAAGGTTATCCAAAAAATAGTGCTCGATACCGCAGTAGAGCGCAATATATGTATGTGTGGGGAAAAAAAATCACAAGACTATTTCATCTCTACAGGCCTCTACAGAACTCAGCAAACACATTTGGGACCTCAAAGACAATAATGTTGAATATTCAATAACATGGCAAATTCTTGCATCCAGCACACCTTACAATAGTGGTAATAAAAGATGCAACCTATGCTTGAAAGAGAAACTGTTTATCATCTACCGTCCAGACCTGTCATCCCTCAACAAGCGCAGCGAAATTGTAACAACATGCCGCCATAGACGGAAACATCTCCTAGGTAACACATGAGCCAATCACCACGCCCCTAGGCCAGCCTGTACCCACCCACTCTGTGCCCTATATAAACCATGGTATGCGAATGCTCCCATTAAAATCTCCTGACGATTGAGGGTACCCCCCTCATGAAACAGGCCTGTAGAGATGAAATAGTCTTGTGATTTTTTTTCCCCACACATACATATATTGCGCTCTACTACGGTATCGAGCACTATTTTTTGGATAACCTTATTAAGACATATATATATATATATATACATACACACACACACACACACACAGTAGGGACGGCGTGGTGCGGTTGTGAGAGTGGCCGTGCCAGCAACCTGAGGGTTCCTGATTCAATCCCCACCTTCTACCAACTTCGTCACGTCTGTTGTGTCCTTGAGCAAGACACTTCACCCTTGCTCCTGATGGGTCGTGGTTAGGGCCTTGCATGGCAGCTCCCGCCATCAGTGTGTGAATGTGTGTGTGAATGGGTGAATGTGGAAATAGTGTCAAAGCGCTTTGAGTACCTTGAAGGTAGAAAAGCGCTATACAAGTATAACCCATTTACCATTTATATATTAGATAGATACAAACCCCGTTTCCATATGAGATGGGAAATTGTGTTAGATGTAAATATAAACGGAATACAATGATTTGCAAATCCTTTTCAACCCATATTCAATTGAATGCACTACAAAGACAAGATATTTGCTCATAAACTTTTTTTTTTTTTTTTTGCAAATAATAATTAACTTAGAATTTCATGGCTGTAACACGTGCCGAAGTAGTTGGGAAAGGACATGTTCACCACTGTGTTACATCACCTTTTCTTTTAACAACACTCTATTAATAAACGATTGGGAACTGAGGAAGCTAATTGTTGAAGCTTTGAAAGTGGAATTCTTTCCCATTCTTGTTTTATGTAGAGCTTCAGTCGTTCAACAGTCCGGGGTCTCCGCTGTCGTATTTTACGCTTCATAATGCGCCACACATTTTCAGTATATATATACTGTATATATACATATATAATGTGTATATATATATATATATATATATATATATATATATATATATATATATATATATATATATGAATGTATGAAACAAACATAAGAAGGGGGTAATGAATCAATAAAACAACAATGTCAAGCTTAACTGTCAACGCACACACACACTAAAGTCACTTTGGTACTCTCAAAAACGTTAACAACCATGTTGCTTAAAAAAAAAAAAAAAGGGTAAAATCTTCTATACTTTGCTGTTGGCAAATTTTTGTGGCATGTAATCGACAAGAAGAGACATGAGGCAGAAAGAGGAGGGGACAGGGAGGAGGGGCAGTGTGTTACCGCTCAGAAGGAGAGTCCTCTTCTTCCGGAGTTCCCTCTCATGTCCAAGTCCACAGCGATTCCCTCCTTCTTTCCAGGTTGTTTTTGGGGCTTTTTTGAAACCATATTGATTAAGCAAAATAGACAAACTTGGTGAATGGCGAGAAAAGAAAGACACGCTGAAGCCTTGAGAAGTGGCGAGCGTAAACAGGACGTGACGTAGAGGGCTCGGCCTCTCCAAAATGGCCGCGTCCCACAGGAAGCGATGTGGCGCAGTGGGAGAGTGGCCGTGCGCAACCCGAGGGTCCCTGGTTCAATCCCCACCTAGTACCAACCTCGTCATGTCCGTTGTGTCCTGAGCAAGACACTTCACCCTTGCTCCTGATGGGTGCTGGTTAGCGCCTTGCATGGCAGCTCCCTCCATCAGTGTGTGAATGTGTGTGTGAATGGGTAAATGTGGAAGTAGTGTCAAAGCGCTTTGAGTACCTTGAAGGTAGAAAAGCGCTATACAAGTACAACCCATTTATCATTTATCATTTATTAAAATGGCAGAGACATAAGGCTTCTATGGGCACACAAAAGGAACGAATGAATTGTACGCGCACACAGGCATATTAGGCCTGATCTAAACGTTCGTACAACAAAAAGTTTGCAAAAAGAGGGTTTTGTAAATAAAGGTTCTACTGTATCATATTTTCAAGAATCGATTTTTTAAAATGTTTTTAGGCCATTGCTGTGCGTATACTTCACAAGTCAGCAGCTTTTGCAAGCTGTTGTAAAAAAGGTTTATTACAATTGATATACCAAATACAGTAGTGCCTAAACTAATGAGTATTTCTACATACAAGCGGTTTTAATCAATCCAATCTACTTAATTTATATAGCACATTTAAACAACAAAAATGTTTCCAAAGTGCTGCACAGCCATGTTAAAAACAATATTAAAAACAATATTAAAACAATATTATACTCCACCAATGACTGAATAAAAACATAAAATAAATACATATAAAAACAATATAAAAACAATATAGCAGCACGGTGGAAGAGGGGTTAGTGCATCTGCCACACAATACGAAGGTCCTGAGTAGTCTTGGATTCAATCCCAGGCTCGGGATCTTTCTGTGTGGAGTTTGCATGTCCTCCCCGTGACTGCGTGGGTTCCCTCCGGGTACTCCGGCTTCCTCCCACCTCCAAAGACATGCACCTGGGGATAGGTTGTTTGGAAACCATACTTGCCAACCCTCCCGGATTTTCCGGGAGACTCCCGAAATTCAGTGCCTCTCCCGAAAACCTCCCGGGACAAATTTTCTCCAGAAAATCTCCCGAAATTCAGGCGGACCTGAGTGACGTGTTGACAGCCTGTTCACACGTCCGCTTTCCCACAATAGAAACAGCTAATGATCGAGGGCGAGTTCTTGGTTTCTTATGTGTGTTTATTGTTAGGCAGTTTCATTAACGTCCTCCCAGCGTGGCAACAACACACAACAACAGCAGTCAAGTTTCCGTCTACCGTAAAGCAGTTCGTCTGCCGTAAACAGCAATGTTGTGACACTTTTAAACAGGACAATACTGCCATCTACTGTACATGCATATGTGACCCACCCATAATGTGTCACATTTTTGTGTTGATTTATTTATTTTATTTTGTGGTTTGAATTCGTTTTTGGAGCTGTCATTACACATTTATCAGTATTCACATTGGTCAGTAGGGGTCAGTAGGGCGTTTCTTCCCAATTGAATGCTATCACCTGCAGACCGGAAGTGTCTTGTCATTCTGATGAGCGCGACCAGTCTGTGAACAATTGAAACGTCCTGTGTGCTTTTTCCTCCTGTATAACAGGTTAGTTTTGGTGAATCAACTGACTGAATAATATCCATGTGATCTTTGTAAGTTTAAGTACACATTCTGATGATGGAGCCTAACTCTAAAGTGTTTGTGAGTTGTAGTTTGTATTTGTGAATGAATCCAGTGCACAGCTGCAGTAATCAATACAAAATGGCGACGTGAGTACGCAATGTTTATATAGGAACTTCTGATCCTAATTCAGACTCCCAAATTAGAGCTCCCGTTTTCTTATTGATTTTATAATGTATATTTGTATAATGTGTGTGTTCTGAAATAGTGACAGAGAATAGAACAAGGATGGACAATTCAACCCTTAACTCAACAATGAGTAGATGAGTGTTGTGTGTGTATATGTGTAAATAAATGAACACTGAAATTCAAGTATTTCTTTTTTAAATATATATATATATATATATATATATATATATATATATATATATACATATATATATATATATATATATATATATAGCTAGAATTCACTGAAAGTCAAGTATTTCTTATATATATATCTTAACCACGCCCCCCAACCACGCCCCCCACCTCCCGAAATCGGAGGTCTCAAGGTTGGCAAGTATGGAAACACTAAATTGGCCCTAGTGTGTGGATGTGAGTGTGAATGTTGTCTGTCTATCTGTGTTGGCCCTGCGATGAGGTGGCGACTTGTCCAGGGTGTACCCCGCCTTCCGCCCGATTGTAGCTGAGATAGGCTCCAGCGCCCCCCGCGACCCCAAAAGGGAATAAGTGGTAGAAAATGGATGGATGGGTAAAACAATATATAAAAATAAATAATTAAAAACGATTTTAAAGGTTAAAACCAATTAGAACAGTAAATAGAAATCAAAATGTATAAATAAAAAAAAACACAGAGGACAACAGAGGACAGAAGACCACACAACTCACGTAGTGTTAAAAGCCAAAGAATAAAAGTGGGTCTTAAGACGAGACTTAAAACACTCCACTGTGGAAGCAGTTTGAACATGGAGGGGCAGAGTGTTCCAGAGCTTAGGGCCAACCACAGAGAAGGCCCTATCTCCCTTGGTTTTAAGTCTCGTCTTGGGCACCACGAGCTGGAGCTGGCTCTCGGACCTCAGAGCGCGCGCAGGAGTGTACATTTGGATGAGGTCCGAGATATACTGAGGTGCCAGTCCATGTAAAGTTGCGAGCATCATTTGATTTACGAGCCTCCATGATGCTAGTCAGCATAGCAAATGTCGCGGTGGACCCTGTAAGATGCCACTAAAAAACATCCTTTCTTACTTGCCAGCATTAGCTTGTAGCTGAAGATGTTCATAACTTTGTTTTTAAACTATTACCAAACATTAGCATTGATACAGATTCCACAGCCTGTATGTCTGTCACTCCCAACCAATCATGTCCACTAGAGATGCGCGGTTTGCGGACACAACCGCGGAGTCCGCGGATTATCCGCGGATCGGGCGGATGAAATTAAAAACAATAAGATTTTATCCGCTCGCGGGTCGGGTCGGGCGGATTAATTAGATATTTTTTTTTTTTTTTTTTTTTTTTTGCGGGTGGCAGTTAAACCAATTCGGAAATATATATACATAGTTAAATGTTGTTACCCACATACGAAAAACAAGCAGGCACCTGCTGCATATGCCACAACAGAAGAAAAAAAAAGAAAAGAGATGGACACTTTTACGGAGCGGAGAAGGGACGCCTCGCCGGGGTCCGGGACCGAGGCCCCTTCCCCCGAGAGGGCCCCACCGGGAGCCGTAGCTGAGGCGATCCGCGAGAAGGGCCCGACGCACGTCCAGGGTCACTACCGCGCCCACCGCACCGACACCCCGCCTCGTCCGCTTTCGCAGTGCGCTCACGAAAGGGGTGGGGCTCACCCTGGTTGATATAGAGAGCAGGACGGTGGCCATGGAATTTCATTTAAGGTTTGTGATAAACCATCAAACTCATTCGTTAAAAGGACTCTATAGTAATATAAAGCAAATTTTTCTGGACATTATCATGCAAGAAAAGTTTATTTTTGGGATCGCGATCACCGCGTAATGATTTTTAAAGGTTGCATTACATTATTAACTGTCCCATGTGATCAGCCAGTGCGATTGGAAGTCCATGCTCAATTATTGCCTCCGTAAATAAAACTTCGGCATTTATCACATCCAAAGAATCTGTTTGGGCGACGAAAAACGTTGAAAGTTTTCCACTTGTATCGCTAGCAACGGCATTAGACTTGTGTTTTTTTGTCCCAACGTGGTCTTTTACATCGCTAATTCCTCCGTGTCCGATCGAAAAATCTTGTCTGCACATGGTGCAATTCGCGTAGTTTTCACCCTTTTTTTTTTTTTTTAATTAATATTAGATATATAACAACGGGCGGATGGCGGGCGGGTGCAGTTCTGATCAAACGTTACATCGGGTGGATGGCGGATGGTTGACGACTTTCTGACGCGGTTGCGGATGAAATAAATTGCCTATCCGCGCATCTCTAATGTCCACTCTTCTACCCCACTGTACTGATTGTGGGTCATCAGCAAGCATTATTGTACTTTAATATTATTACTTCATCTTTTCAATTGACTTGAATTGGTCACGGGTCCGAACAGGGCAGTCACTTGGTCCGAATGTGGACTGAGGTGGCCATTTGGCGATGGCTGCTTTAGAGCAGTGTTTCTTAACTACTGTTGGGCCGCAAGCGCCTCCTGGAGGGCTGACAAAAAATATGTTTCCCAGCTGTGGGCGTATTGGCCGCAGTGGTACTCAGTAGTAATACACTTTTCCACCACTTGTGGCAGTAATGACACTCTCAAACAAACAGAGGGAGCTAAAGTCATAGAGAAGTTTCTTAAGTGCAAAAATTATGACTTAAGTGATGAAACTGTGTATTTATTGACAGTTTAGTTATAAAACATTCCTAATTAATAGAGTTTATTTATTTAACTATTTATTATAATATTTTATATTATTATTATTATCCAGCCATCTATTTTCTACCGTTTGTCCCTTTTCAGGGTTGCGGGCGGTATTATTATACTTTTTATTAATATTTTTATTATTCATTTATTTTATATTATTGGCCCATCAACATCCAGGGCCAGGAGGTGGCAGTAGTGGGGCAGTACAAGTACCTGGGAGTCCACCTGAACAGCAGACTGGACTGGAAGGACAACAGAAAAGGTGTATACAAAAAGGGCATGAGCAGACTCTTTTACGTGAGAAAGCTTAGGTCCTTTAATGTGTGAAGCAAACTGTTGGAGATCTTTTTTCAGTCTGTTGTGGCCAGTGTCCTGTACTTTGCAGTGGTCTGTTGGGGGAGCAGCACCAGCAAAAGGGACTTAAACCGGATTTTACAAACTGATCTGGAAAGCCAGCCAAACTGTTGGCACACAGTTGGAGGCATTTGTGTCAGTGAGGGACAGGAGGACACTGGACAAACTGCTCGCCATCATGGACAATCCTGCCCACTCACTCCACCAGACAATTGAGGGACAGCAGAGCTCATATTCCAACAGGTTCCTTCAGCTTTGTTCCCACAGTGTTCCATTCAAGAACTCTTTCATTCCACACTCCATCCAGCTGTATAATCACTCGCCATACAGCAATAGATGATATTTGTCTATTACCTGACACCTTCTATGTTAGCTAATTCTCTTTGTTTATAATGTATATTTTCTGCTGGATCTACTCTTTATTTTATGCTGCCCTTTTTTTGCTGCAGCTGTTACATATACTGTAATATTGTACATGGTAATTGGGATTTGTTATATATTGTATAGATTGCATACAAATATAATATACTATAATAATATATCAGTATATATTACATACTGTATATATAATATGTAAATATTACATATGTTATATTTTATATTGCTACTGTGGTACATTTTTAGTCTACTTTATACATTTTGTTTCCGCCCTCTTTTTTGTGCCCTTGTGTGCATTATCCTTTCCATCCTTTGTAACCGAGCTACTGTGTGGAACAATTGCCCTTGTGGATCAATAAAGTTTGTCTAAGTCTAAGTCTATTTATTATAACAATTGTACAAAACCCAAAACCAGTGAAGTTGGCACGTTGTGTAAATGGTAAATAAAAAGAGAGTAAAATGATTTGCAAATCCTTTTCAACCTATATTCAATTGCATTGAATTGAATATACCAATTTTTGAAGCTTTTCAGGTGGAATTATTTCCCATTCTTGCTTGATGTACAGCTTAAGTTGTTCAACAATCCGGGGTCTCCGTTGTGGTACTTCATGCTTCATATTGCGCCACAAATTTTCAATGGGAGGCAGGCCAGTCTAGTCTTTTACTACGAAGCTATGCTGTTATAATGTCCAGAATGTGGCTTGGCATTGTCTTGCTGAAATAAGCAGGGGCGTCCATTAAAAAGACGTTGCTTGGAGGGAAACATACAGTATGTTGCTCCAAAACCTGTATGTACCTTTCAGCATCAATGGTGCCTTCACAGATGTGTAAGTTACCCATACCTTGGGCACTAATACACTCCCATACCATCACAGATACTGGCTTTTGAACTTTGTGCCTAGAACAGTCCAGATGGTTCTTTTCCTCTTTGGTCCACAGAGTCCAAATATGATTTGAAATGTGGACTCATCAGACCACAGAACACTTTTCCACTTTGCATCAGTCCGTCTTAGATGAGCTCAGGCCCAGTGAAGCCGACGGCGTTTCTGGGTGTTGTTGATATATGGCTTTTGCTTTGAATAGTAGAGTTTTAACTTGCACTTACGGATGTAGCGACCAACTGTAGTTACTGAAAGTGGTTTTCTGAAATGTTCCTGAGCCCATGTGGTGATATCCTTTACACACTGGTGTCGCTTTTTGATGCAGTACCGCCTGAGGGATCCAAGGTCACGGGCATTCAATGTTGGTTTTCGGCTTTGCTGCTTAGGTGCAGTAATTTCTCCAGATTCTCTGAACATGTTGATGATATTACGGACCGTAGATGGTGAAATCCTTAAATTCCTTGCTGGTTGAGAAATGTTGTTCTTGAACAATTTGCCCAGGTATTTGTTCACAAAGTGGTGACCCTCACCCCATCCTTGTTTGTGAATGACTGAGCATTTCATGGAAGCTGCTTTTATACCTAATCATGGCACCCACCTGTTCCCAATTAGCCTGTTCACCTGTGGAATGTTCCCAATAAGTGTTTGATGAGCATTCCTCAACTTTCTCAGTCTTTTTGCCTCTTGTGCCAGCTTTTTTTGAAACATGTAGCAGGCATCAAATTCCAAATGAGCTAATATTGGCAAAAAATAACAAAGTTTTCCAGTTCCAACATTAAGTATCTTGTCTTTGCAGTCTATTCAATTGAATATAGGTTGAAAAGGATTTGCAAATCATTGTATTCTGTTTTATTTACCATTTACACAATGTGCCAACTTCACTGGTTTTGGGTTTTGTATGTAAATGTATTTTTCATCAGTTATTTATGACTGCCTTCTTATGCAGTATATCTGGTCAGTACTTTTTTTTCTGATCAGTCCGACCTGTTTGTGTTAAATCAATAATCTTAGTGAATAACAGTTTCATATCATTTGACAAGGTTCTAAACTGTAAGTAGGTTACATATAATGATTTAATACCCCTAAAATAGTAATATTACTAATTCAATGCTAATATTTGAGTGGGACCAAAAGGTTAAGAACACCTGATATACGGTATAGATCAATAATGATAATAATTGACTGGATTGACAACATTACAGACATAAATAATTACACATTTAAGCAGTAATTTTAAAAGAAAAATAGCACTAGTCAAGTCTTTTAAAAGATAAACTACAAATGATGACACAATATGTAGTCTATGTTACACAATCCAACCCACAAAAAGGGTTTGTGTATTATTTGTTATATTCATTGAGAATTACACAGGTGAAAGTAAAAAAAATTGAATATGGTGCGAATGTTTGTTTATACCAGCCATTAGATTTGCAAGGTTAAACTAATATATGACAACATGCTACTCAAAATATTGCAAGACTTTGATATCATTTAAACCTCAAGTTGAACATTTCAGAAAGCTTTTGGTTGTTAAATACTATAAACCATCCATCCATCAATTTTCTACCGTTTGTCCCTTTCTGATCATTGAATTTATAACAAATAAAAGCTTGACATATTTCACTTTGCATGTAATGAGTTTATATCACAGTAGTTTCACATTTGAAGTTGAATTGCTGACATGATACTATAGAAATATACATGAACACATTTCAATAAATACTAATACTCTACGCAATAATGGTGTTGAATTGTTTGTCTCTGTGCGATATAGAAAATGACTATATCGTGATATTGGAGTATACGTTCTCACGCAGTTGCTTTTAGCTGCGGGCATTACACTACAGGCGTTTCTCATTCTATCTTGTCTCTCCTTCTCACAGAGACGTAAAACAAGCACACTTTGTTACATACGTCACATACTGTCACGCGTGTAACGTCATATGCTCTCGCGGAGCAGAGAGGTAGAGACATGGCTAACGTTAGCTATAGCAGGTGGTGCTAGCGGAGTGGTGCGAGTGGTAATACGATAGAAAAAGGTGCGAATCTGGTAACAAATGAAGGAAGAATTAATTCCCAAGAAAAACAGCCGGGGTCCATCGTCTGGCGGTGGTTTGGCTTCAAGCGGGAAGATGTTGAACAGACAACCGTAATATGTCAAGTATGCGGCAAAAGTGTTGCTACAAAAAGTAGCAGCACTCCTAATTTGTAGCATCATTTGAAAAGTCACCCGCTAGAGAATGAAGAGTGCTTGAAACTCTGCATGTCAACATCTCCGGCCGGTGCCACACCCGCAAAATGCCGAAGCAACCAGCACTGACCCAATTGAGTCTGGCGTCTTCCACTTCCAGATCAACACCGTATGAAAAAAATAGTCAACAACAGAAGTGTCAAGACGTGGACTGTGGGGTGTTTGTTTTCCCGAGATGCAAGTAAGTTGGAGCGGGCAAGGCGTGAAGGTAAGGACATATTTATTTAAACACTAACAAAAGGAACAAACGAAAAGTGCGCACAAGGGCGGAAGTACAAACTTGGCTAATGAAAACAAAAGATTAGCACAAAAGGCAAAAACTATGAACATGAAATATACAACACTTACTGTGGCATGTAAAACGTACATGGAACAATGGCTTGGAATAAAAGGTAGCATGGGTAGTAGAGGGTAATCTTGGCATGAAGTGAGCAGAGGTAATGTCGCCAGACAGACTGCCTGGCAACTGAAAGCTTAAATAATACCGACAGGTGTGTGAGTGCAGACGTGGAACAGGTGAAACTAATGGGTAACCATGGAAACAAAACAAGGGAGTGAAAAAGCAGGAACTAACTGACCAAAACCAAACAGGACATGACTAAAACAAAACATGATCACAGACATGACAAGAAGTAGATAACGTCCGCAGGAACCTACCACATAGCGAAAGACATACACTATTTGATTTCCTATTATGCAGCTCATTTTTATTTGACACTTATTGAAATATCTTGTGTGACATCATGCACAAAAGTGCACATTATTTGTTTTAAACTATTGTAGTGGCGTTCTGTACAAAAAGTGCACTTTAATTTAGTGTTTTGATATCAGTGACATCATGCACAAAAGTGCACTAATAGCTTGTTTTAAAATGTCTCTGACAATCTTGCACTTTCTGTTTTGAAATGACATGAATGTTTGTGCCACTGCTTAATAACTGTTTAATAAATACAGTTTTGGTAAATTGACTTTGTTGTGATTTCCCTCTCTGCATGAAAGTTTAAAATGAGCATATATTAATGCAGTATGAACAAGAATGTTTTAATGTAGACACATAGAATCATCATACTGCTGTGATTATATGCATCAAGTGTTCATTCAAGGCTAAGGCAAAATATCGAGAGATATATCGTGGCCTAAAAATATCGAGATATTAATAAAAGGCCTTATCACCCAGCCCTAATTATATATATATATATATATATATATATATATATATATATATATATATATATATATATATATATATATATATATATATATATATATATATATATATATATACACATACATATGATATGAAAATGATGATATGACCCTCAAAATAAAATAAAATAAATAAGGCACCCTTAATAGACACTTTTTCACCACAGGATCTTTTTCATTTAACCTGGTAAATAAAAATATACTCTTGATTCCACCAAACATTTATTTTTTAAAAGGTTCACAGTGCCGACAATTGCTGATTGGTTGAACACAGTTCTACTGGTCTCATACAACAGCCACCATGACAGTATGCAAGGACAACTTGTTGATTTCTTACATCCTCTTTGTTTCGATTACAAACTTCTTGAAAATGGAGAGAAAGAAGAGTGATTCTGTGGCGAATCCTGAAGAACCCCAAAAAGCGCAACACTCGTATGGGTGTCCTGGTACCACTTTTTCACTTCCAATACCATACCAATATTGGAGCGTTGAGTATTGGCGAATACCTATATTATATCAGCAGGAATCCTACACACTTTGTAATGTTTTGTAGTGTGGAATGTTACAAAAAGGTTTGATCAAGTGGAATTATTCCAACAGAGAACAATTGTAGGCATGATGAACACTGACCTATTCATTATTAACTGTCCTGAATGGACTTATGCTGTCTTTAAATTGAAATGGAGTGGTAATTCATTTTTTTGGCGACACCTAGTGGTCACAATATTTAATTACATTTAGCTCATGACAGTACGTTGAATAATGCAAACACGTTTGTTACTGTAACTATACTATATGTAACTTATCATTTGATAATTGTTTATATTGACAAATGTGTTTTTTTAGACCGCAATACTGTTCAATTATTATTGCGTATTTCTAGCGAGTGTGCTATTGTGTGCTTAGCTGTTGTGTGGCTGCTAGCGCCTAGTAGCCTATAGCCTAGCATGTGTACTTTTTGTAAATTACTTGACTAAAATAGAAGAAAAGAGCAACCATGTGTGTTTATTGGAGGACATTTAGATGTTACCTGGCTGCTTGTATCGGACATTTATATCGGAAACTTTGATATTGGACCGATGTCAATACCAAAATCGGGACACCGCAAATGTTTTTACTGAGACCAAGTGTTAACGCAGTGTGCAGCTGCAAACCTGTTTATTATTTTTTGCAAGGTCCATTTAGAGCAGGGCTGTTCAGATTGTTTCCAGCTAGGGCGGCATTCAGTAAAATTAAAGGATGCAGGGGCAGCTTTGATACATTTTTACAATAAAGATGCTAAAAGCAAACCAGTGTACGTCAATATATGCTAAGCTGGCTGAACAAAACTTCCACGTTAGCTTTGTGTCATAGGGGACACAGGAAATAAGTCAAACTCGGGCTGTTAAAAATAACTACCATATTTTCCGCACCATAAGCCGCCCTGGGTTATAAGCCGCGCCTTCAATGAACGGCATATTTCAAAACTTTGTCCACCTATAAGCCGCCCCGTGTTATAAGCCGCATCTAACTGCGCTAAAGGAATGTCAAAAAAACAGTCAGATAGGTCAGTCAAACTTTAATAATATATTAAAAACCAGCGTGATGTGGGCGCACATGGAGTCGTATATCAACATGGACGGAGCTGCGTGAAAAAAGCCACCCGGCCTCTTCGCGTAAACTTACCTTAACCACTCGCTCATCTTTTCTTCATCCATCCATCCCTTCGAGTTAGCTTTTATGATGACGCCGGCTGGAAAGGTCTCTTTTGGCAAGGTCTTCCTTTTGAATATCACCATGGGTGGAAGTTTCTGGCCATTAGCATGGCAAGCTAGAACCACAGTGAAGGATGACTTCTCATTCCCTGTGGTGCGAATATTCACCGTACGTGCTCCCGTTGTATCCACAGTGCGGTTCACAGGAATATCAAAAGTCAGTGGAACCTCGTCCATGTTGATAATGTTCTCTGGCCGGATCTTTTTTTCAGCTATCTTGTTTTTACAATATGCACGGAAAGTAGCCAGCTTTTCTTGAAAGTCTTTAGGCAGTTGCTGTGAAATAGTAGTCCGTGTGCGGATGGAGAGATTGCGTCTTTTCATGAACCGGAAACCTGTCGCTTAGTAGGAGCCATTTTGTGGTCTTTACAGATGTAAACACACAAAGGAAATGAAACGTAATATCCGCGCGCTTCTTCTTCTTCTTCTACGCGGGCGGGTGGTTGCTTACAGTAGAAGAAGAAGCTCTTCCTGTTCTAAGGGGGCGGGTGCTTACCTTGGCGGTTGCTTGCATAGAAGAAGAAGCACTTCCTCTTCTACGGGAAAAAAAGATGGCGGCTGTTTACCGTAGTTGCGAGACCGAAACTTTATGAAAATGAATCTTAATATTAATCCATATATAAAGCGCACCGGGTTATAAGCCGCACTGTCAGCTTTTGAGTAAATTTGTGGTTTTTAGGTGCGGCTAATAGTGCGGAAAATACGGTAGTTAACTCATGCGGTTAATCACTAACAAATATTGCATTAATCATGGATATATGCAGATTAACCACACAATTTAATTTGCTCCTTTACCTTCTATCTTTTCTAACAACAAAATTGCATTTGTGTCTAAATACTGGGATCTTTTTTAAAATCAATCAGTTACTTAAAATTATGTGAGCAAGTAGTACTTGTGATCAATCGTGATTAGTCCAAATTCAAAAGTGTGATTAATCTGATAAAAAAAAATATTGTTTGACAGCACTACTTATACCATACCTCAACAATAATTAATTTATATTTTACAAAATGTTAAAAGATAATAAAAAAAAAACGAGCTGCGGGCCGAAATTGGCCTCGTGCACGTGTTAGATGCAGGAAGCTACAATAAGTGGTCAGCCTCTTTTGGACATTTTTATTGAGGAAAATACTTTGAAGCAGCAAACTCAAAAAGCAAATCTGCCGACAAACCGGTAGATTCAAATACAAATCGGTGAAAGGCTGAAGAAACTTCATACGAAGAACAAAAGGAGCGTGTAAAACCCCAAACAAGCCAGATGAACAACTCTGCTCACTAAAGCTACAGAAGGAACGAGTGGAACGAAGGTAAATCACATCATATATTTCATATTTACTTGGCTACATTATGTAACAGTAGACACTGACATGAAATTCCTATAATTAGCCGAAAGCCAACTGAATCGAATGCTAATGCTACCAGGCCAATGCTAGATTGTGTGATTGTGCTAAATGTGAGCTAAACTCTGACATTGATATTTTTAATCTTTTGTATTATCTACGCCTGAAATGGACAATAAAAACTAATCTTTTAATGAGGACAACTTTCACAATGTAAATTTACAGGCTTGGGGGGTTAAAGGCTTGATTTGTAGTGTATAACACAGGTTTTTAAATAATTGTTTTATATTTACTTACCGGTATAATAATCTAATGTGTGTTTATTTACATGGCGTCAATGTAAAAATAAACGTAATCAGACTGAGTTATACAAACTTTGTCCTGGAAATCAAAGTTACTGAACTTTTGGTGGAAAACCAGTTTAAAGGGAGAAAATGCATTATAATTAAGTTTTGTCTTGAAGTATATATTATTGTCTTAATTTTTATCATTTTGCTTTTAGGCACCACCTATTGATTTTCTACAACGCTTCTTCTTCTTATTGTCGCGGATGTGCTGGAGCCTTCACACAAATTAGTCGCCAATTATACAAATGAGTTTTGGGGATGTGGGGTGAAGCGGGTCCTCACATGGAAACTACACACACAGAAAACCATCAATTCTATGCTGAATTCCCTAAATTGTCAGGTGTTTAAAAATATTTGGATCACGTTGAATACCATACAAACACTTGTCCATTTTGCAACGTTTAATAGGATCATAAATTAAATATAGTTAAAATAACAATCAAGAAGCCCCACCCTTATAAATACTCTCCACTCTAATTGTTTACCATAGTTGATGTTACATGACCTTCTTTGGCGCCTGTAGAACTCACGGGGCAGAGCTCAACCCGAGGGGTCAGGAATACGCAGGCCAGAGAGATCCATGCTCATCTTGAAGATGGCAGAAAACTCCCGAGACAGAAGCTGGTGCAGGCTGATGCCATCATGACTGTAAACCCAACCGTCACCCGTCCAATCGTAGCGCTTTGGACCACTGAAAACACAAGAGGAGCACGTTTGGTTTCCAGGTCACACCTTTGAATTGGGTTCAGTGACCTCCTTCCCTATGTGGCAGGCGTAACTATGGCAATGTGTTAAGTTTGTAACGTATTACTGGTCATTGTGGCAGTAATCACGTTACAATGTAAAGAAACATCTTATGCAGAATGGGTACCGTTCACATTTGAACTCATCTGTACCAATTTTCCGTACTTTAGAGTGTGATGAACCATTAATTGTTGTTGATAGTAAAATTATATTACAACAATTAAAAATGTGCTGATTATGATAACTACTGTCCAGCTGTTATAACTTGTTTTAGTATCTCATTTCTGAGTCTCATTTGCAGACATGACATTAAGGTGCCAGTCCGAGACGTTAGATGGCAACATTGTATGGTTTATGGGTTTTTGTTGCACCCTAAAAAGTGTTAACACTGTAAGTATTGTACTTATTATTACGCACCAGCAGTTTGATTGTAATGTGCAGCTTAGTTGTAGTTTTCATTAACAGATTTGGATGTGTTGAAATTGCCATGTAAAATTGCTAATGCTAATTAGTAGCATGTCATTATCGAAGCCAATTAGCATACAGTTACTGCATTTTGGGAAATGGAGATCCTTAATTTACTTAGGTTGGAGCGTTTTTTAAGTCAATTTCTTTGTTGACATTGAAAATTGCAACATTACATAGAGATAGTTTGGTTCAGTCCAATCTCAGTGCTGCTGGAGTGATCGCGAAGAGCTGGCTGAGTCGGCAACTGGGTGTGACGCAATCCAGGTACCAAAACAAGGCACCGTTGGGTTTTACGTGAATTGGTGCCTGCGGAGACTGGCGGGATTCGCTCGGTGCCAAAAAAATTACCTCATTCGGTGCCCATCCCTGGAAGTTGTGCTTCTTTGATGACTAACTCAACTTTTTATTTGACCTTTTAAAAATGCTGTTTGCATTTGCGTAGGACAAGAGATGCTGTCGAAAAGCAGCAGCAGTATAGGATTTCATTCAAACGTGTGCAGCACTTGTACTCGGGAGGAAAAGATAAAGGAAGTGCTGTAATTTGCTGAGAGCTTGTCACTGCACCTACATGCACATTTCCCTGGCTGAAAGTGTGACATACACAAAAGAAGACACAACGTGTGCAAGCATATACAAAAGGTAAAAATGTGGACTTTGTATTTGCAAACCTTATAACAACACTAAAAAAAAGTACTAAAAGTACTAAAAATGCGTACATATTAGCAGGTCTGAATTTTGTGGAACAGTTCTTAAGTAAGTGGATTCTTCCTTTAATCAACAAGACAACTTAAATGCTCATCAAACTCAAGTAAAAAATGCAAACTTGTGCTGCACAATGTAAAGGTCGGTCATCTGTAGGGTTGGGCATTCTTTCAATTTGGACCATTCCAGTAACCACTTCCTTGTCTCGAGCTCGTTTAGCGTTTAGCTCGCCTGCTCCCGCTTGCTGTTACTCTCTATGTATGGAACATGTTTAGCCTCATCCTCCTGAGATAATAATACATGTAAGAAATGTAGTTTACAGTATATTTTCACATCCGGTATTTAAGCCTAACCCACCAAATTTTTGAAGAAATACATATTTTCTCATATATTAGTTGCACTGGACTATAAACCGCAGATGTATCCGTTGTGAAATAAGATATTTGTAAATGTTCATATACATACCTTAATTGTTTCCAAACGGTGCCTGTAACATGGCAGTAAAACAGCCGATCAAACAAAACAAAGGTCATTGTCATGGACCCACTAGCTGTAGAAGCTTGTTCACACATCAGATAAACAGACTTAATAACTCCACGGTGACGTTTTGGTGAATTTTCAAAACTGAAACAATACAAAAAGAATGCCATTATAAGTTAATAATACTAACACAGACCCATACTCGCTAATGCTACTGACGCTAGCTTGATTACATTACGATAGCACGGACAAACATGCATGGAAACACTCCTACAGACATCACACATAAGATGGTTTAGTAAGTATGAATTGTTGGAGTTATATTGTAAAACTTACAAACGTTGCTTGGGGTGATGAATCTTTTTGAGCAGAAAGGAAGGTTACACTTCGGTTCACGACACAAAACAAAAAGTAAATTTTCACGCAGCAGCACCCGTTTTATAAGCAGCAAGCATTGAAAAAAGTAGCGGTTTAAGCCGCAATGGAGCGGCTCCGCATGATGTACTGTATGGAGATAAAGCGAGCTTCTTAGCCACCTCTGCGGCAGCCATTTTCTTCCGGCCGGCAGACTGAGCATCAAAAACAGTAATCAACATTTAAAAACGTGGCGGTTCGATAAAATTTAATTGTAAGACGCGGTTCTTATCAATGCTTGACGCCCCACTAGTCTCGGTGTCCAAGTCTTAGTGTATACTGTATGTAAGATACTTCACGGCTTCTGGTCTCACCTGGTTGGAGATGAGAGCCAAATCTGTTTGTTTGGTGTCTGCTTGTTGATCACATATGTTCCTTTGTCCCCACCTACACTGACTGTCAGCACACCACTCTGCGGGAAAAGAAACAACACGCTTTATGAAGACAATCTTCAAAGAAAGCAGCCCTTTTTTGGCACATAATTAACAACCCTTATGTGAGACAACAACACACTCTTTTTTTATGTGTTGCAGATAGTGAACAACTCTTTGTAGCAGGTGGCTAACAATGCAGGTGATAAAAGATTTGCCTTTTCCACCACCTACTGACACATTGTAGAAATGAAATAAAGCTAAAAAAAGCTACATTAAAAAAAAAAAAAAAGAACAAAAAGGCATAAGGTAATGAGAAAAGGCTAACATATTGATACCAATAACTAATAAACACAAAGATATGAATTTAAATATAAGTTTTGACTTTTTATTGGTCTAGTTAATTACAAATGGCATGATGTCACACTACCACCATTTTGAAAGTAGAGAAGGGTAACGAATTTGGTACTTTTATAAGCGCTGACCGAATTCAGACGGTACCACGAGGTATCGATTAATGTCAAAATAAATGGTGCCATATTTTGATACGTCTGTTGTATGTGACGTCCCGTCCGGTTGCAGGCTAAACACCGGCTAACGTAAGCAATCACCCAAGCAGCACTCAGTCAAACTGTTGCAATTGTCAACACTAACAAAGCAAGTGTGCTTGGTAAAAAAAAACGTGAGTAAGGCTTTACTCTTTCAAAATGCGCAAGCTTGATGCTAAGTTCATTCAATTTGCAATAGACAGGCTAATATTAGCATTAACTATTTTACATGGCGATTCCACACACACACTTTTTATAAAAAATACAACTAAGATACATTTTATAATCAAACAGCTGGTGTGTAATAAGCACAATACTTACAGTACAAACACTTTGTTGGGTGCAACATAACACAAAAAAAGCTACTTCCTAGTTACACAACATACCATTGATGGTGTTTAAACCCTAGTTACTCAGTGGTGCACGCTTCGAACGCACTTCCTGACCTGATTAGCCTGTTTAAAGGGTTCATCTCGCCACCATGAGGACAAGACTTTAATTCTACGTTTACACTGCAGGCCAAAGTGACCCAAATTGTATTTTTTTTTTAATCAGATTTTTTCCATCAAACTTTTTACACTGCAAGTAAAATTTTATCTTTTTTCAGACTCCAGAGTAAACGCGGATGTGGCTCCAATGTGGCCTCGACGTCACTTGCATGGGCACCTCAATAAAGTAAAACAAAGGAAGTTGACCGGGAGGAAGTTGCTACTACTACAAAATAAAATAAAAGTCGCAACACCTGAAAATTAGTGTTTTTTAGGTGAAAGTAAATTTAAGTAATATAATGTATGAATGGATGTATATAGTGTAAAATATTTGGGAGGGTTGTAATATTTTTATGGCTGTTAAGTAGAAGAGACACAGACATCAGTGTGGATCTACGTGAGCTTTATTTTTCAACTCACATGTAAGCAAATACGCTACATCGTTAATGCCGGTCCTTCAACAATCGCTATTTCTTTGTAATAAAATATATATTTATATATTACATAATGCCTATTATTTGCGCACTACTGACAAGTGCCATCCATCCATTTTCTACCGCTTGTCCCTCTCGGGACTAAAAAGCATAGCTGTGTCACTTGAGGGCAAAAAAAAATCTGATTTGGTATGCAGAGTAAACGTGGCCAAAGTCAGGGGCGAGGGAGACTCACCCAGATGTTCACGGCCAACTTTGTAAAGACGGCACCACTACATTCTGTCCAAGCGCAAACAAAGTAAACAATTCAGTATCGCGCAATGAGCCAAACCCTCTAATTCCCGGAAGTTGTGCGCGTCCTCGTCGTGGCAGGCGTGGAGTCAGACGACGAGTCAGGCATGGAAGCGGCAGCAGACGAGTCTGGCGTGGGTTCGGCAGGCGGCGAAGCTTGGCGTGCGTCCTGGCTTGGTGCTTGGCGTGGGTCCTGGCTTGGTGCTTGGCTGGGTGGTGCTTGGCGTGGCGGGTCTTGGCGTGGCGGGTCTTGGCGTGGCGGGTCTTGGCATGGCTGGTCTTGACATGGCGGGTCTTGGCGTGACTCCTGGCTTGAGTCCTGGCTGCGTGGAGCTGCTACGGGCGGCGCTTGGCGGCGTGGAGCTGCTGCGGGCGGCACTTGGCGGTGTGGAGCAACTACGGGCGGCGCTTGGCGGCGTGGAGCAGCTACGGGAACCTGCCGTGGTGCAGGTACAGGAATTTGTCGTGGTGCAGCGACAAGTGCTAGCCGTGGTGCAGCGACAGGTGCTAGCCGTGGTGCTGCGACAGGTGCTAGCCTTGGTGCAGCGACAGGTGCTAGCCTTGATGCTGGTGCTAGCCTTGGTGCTGGTGCTAGCCTTGGCGCTGGTGCTAGCCCTGGAGCAGCTAGCCGTGGTGCTAGCCGTGGAGCAGCTAGCTGTGGTGCTAGCCGTGATGATAGCCGTGGTGCAGCTACTGGTGCTAGCCGTGGCTTTGGCTTCGGCGGAGGTGGCTTAGTTGGGGGTTGCTGCTTGGTAGGCCAAAAGACCGGTGGCGGCGGCCGGGCTGGAGGCTGTGGCTTGGCAGGCCGGAGAACTGGTGGTGGCGGACGGGCTGGAGGCTGTGGCTTGGCATGCCGAAGAACTGGTGGTGGCGGCCGGGCTGGAGGCTGTGGCTTGGCATGGTGCAGCTGAGCCACCCCACTAGAACAGTTACCGGCCCTAGCCCCCCCCTCAAGGAGCGGATACCAGACGCGCTCCCCGTGGTCTGGAACCGTTTTTAGGGGTGGGTGGAGGGAGGTCAGGAGGAGGGCAGAATCCTCCCCTTTAAATTGTCCAAATTGTCTTTCTGTTTTACCAACCTGGGTTTTATTGGGTGAAAAAAAAGAAAAATCTTGGGGCGTGGCATGAAAACTCGGACATGGCTTGGTTTGACAAGACAAAGAATTTGGAAAAAAAATCTCCAGGTCTGTGGCGTCCTCCTTGAGCTGCCAGGCTGGCTGTTGTCCATTTCCGCCCGGAGGGGGAAGAGCCCGCGGGAGTGGCGCATCCTGTCCACCCGCGGAAGTCTTTCCTCGTCCTTGGCGACGTTTCCGGGACGGGAGCGACGCGCCGATCGGCACCAGCTTGCCTCCAGACCCCCACATCATCCCCCTGCGCTCCCTGGGGGAAAACGCCTCCATAGCGCGCAGGACTTCCCACGCTCCCTCGTCCAACTTTTTTGCGGAAAAACTTTTCTGTGCTGGCAACATTCTGTCAAGACGTGGACTATGGAATGTTTGTTTTCCCAAGATGCAAGTAAAGTTGGAGTGGACATGGCGTGAAGGTAAAGACATGATTTAATATTACTATAAAAAAGGAACAAAAAGCGCGCACATGCGGAAGTACAAACTTGGCTATGAAAACAACAAACTAGCACAAAGGCAAACTATGAACATAAAACAATCAACACTTACTGTGGCATGAGCGGAGCATGAAATTTACATCAGCATGAAAACTATGAACAAGCATGAATAATGATAATGTCGCCAGGCTGACTTCCTGGCAACTACGGGCTTAAATAATACAGACATGATTGACAACAGGTGCGCGAGTGCAAAACGTGAAATAGGTGAAACCAATGGTCGTCACAAGACAAGGCAAGGGAGTGAAAACAGGAACTAAAAAGAGTCCAAAAACCAAGCAGACCATAACTAAACAAAACATGATCACAGACATGACAACAGTATTGTTTGTTTCAATATAACTGAAGGCTCCACGCCACTCCACTGTGTCAATTAGGTTTTCATTGAGGGCAACTTCGATGTCATGGCTGCCTTGTATTATATAATCACCTCATGATATTATTACACAATTCCCTATGAATTTGATTATTAAATTTTTCTGTACAAATTAATGATGTCTTGCTTTTGAAATCCATATCTTAATGTGACGACAGCAAATACTGAAAATATTGTATTTCAACAAAAATATTTGGAGTCTATGAACATATTATGGGTTTTGCATGATGTTAAGTTTTAAATACATGCAATTTAACTTGTCAACATTGAAAGAGGGAACATGATGTGCTTTACATTTCTTCCAGTTTGACATGTGTTTTAAGAATGTCAAATAGTTGTTGTTTATGAGCATATAATATATACATAAGCACGGTACTGTTAGTGTTGATGTACTGGGAGGTTATAGAACACTGCAGACTTACAGAAAACACCACATCATAGTCTGCTCCAGTGAAAGGTTCATCCATTAAGTCTTCAAAGTAATCAGCCAGGGATTCCAGCGTCTCTTCAGCTAGCTTCTCATAGGCTGCCTCAGACAGCTCACTGGGAAACACATTTCAAATCATGGTGAACCTTGTCAAATTATCGTCTGTTATTGTATACCTTGTGTGCAAAGCATGAGGTTCTCGTCGTTCAGCGGTCAGGTGGATGTTTCTACTCCACCTTTCAGGGCCATCGGTAAATCCATACCACTATGACAAACAAAGACAATGTTTTTTTATATCATAATTCATGACAGTATTAGCAGCACTGTCTAATGCTTATTTGAAAAAAATGGAATTTGATCAAGTATGGAAAATGGATGACTGATTGGAGGATGATTGACTTACTGGGGGCTGAGTATTTTTAGACAGCACACAAATGTATTCGTAAAAGACAATTTAAATCAGTGTTTCTTAACCATAGCAAAAATATCTGTTTCTCAGCTATGGGCCGCAGCAGCACCCAGTTGCAATACACTTTTCCACCACTTGTGGCAGCAATGACAATATCAAACAAACAAAAGAAGTCTGGAGCTAAAGTCATAGAGAAGTTTATTAAAGCGCAAAAATTATGAATAAAGTGGTGAGGCTGTATTTTAATTCTATTAACAGTTTAGTTAAGAAACATATTCATTATTAATTTAGTTTATTTATTTTAACACAGCATTGTAATAATTGTATGTAAATGTATTTCTCGTCAGTAGTCCCTTCTCATGCAGAATGTTTGGTAAGTACTTTTTTTTTTAATCAGCCTGACCTAAGATGTATGTATTAAATAAATAGTAAGGTTGTAAACTGTAAGTAGGTGAGATATAATTATTGAATACAAATAAAATCAAGAGTGTCAATATTTGAGTGGGGCCCCTGCAGTGGAAAAGTTGGCCTCCAAGGTCAAAAAGGTGGAGAAACCCTGATTTAAATCATACTGTATATAATTTCTCTTACATACTAATTAAATAACATCCTAATTGATTAAATTAGAGATCAACCGATAAGTTTTTTTCAGGGCCGATACCGATTGTTAGTAGTCAAGGGGGCTGATAACCGATTTTGGAGCCTTTATTCATTTGCAGTAAAAGTGAGCTAAACATGAATAGTATACGTTTAAGGCTTCACATTGTTGTTTTGTAGGAAACGTAAGACCAGTAACAAAATGTTTTATGCGGCGCTAATGTTGTGGTTCATTTTGCAGCAAAAAACATCAGGGATTTTCACAAACACCTTTTTTAAGTGTGTCAAAGAGGAGCATCAATATTTGCATTTCAAAGTATGGGAAATCTTCTGGGAAATAGGTAATTATTTGGCACTACATCACAACAACTCACTATCTACTCAAATGTATAGCAGTTTATGGATTTAATACATTGTGAGGTTTTCTGATGAGGAACATTTAAATAAAAAACACTCTGGGCTCCTTCACGTTGATTATAGTTGAGACATTTTTCAAGCTGACTGACATTTCTTTCTGGATGTTACGGAAACTATGAGAATGTGTGAGCTGCTGCCCACTCTAATTTACTTACCGTATTTTCCGCACTATAAGGCGCACCGGATTATTAGCCGCACCTTCTATGAATTACATATTTCATAATTTTGTCCACCAATAAGCCGCCCCGGACTATAAGCCGCGCCTACGCTGCGCTAAAGTGAATGTCAAAAAAACGCTGCGCTAAAGTGAATGTCAAAAAAACAGTCAGATAGTTCAGTCAAACTTTAATAATATATTGAAAACCAGCGTTCTAACAACTCTGTCCCAAAATGTACGCAAATGTGCAATCACAAACATAGTAAAATTCAAAATGGTGTAGAGCAATAGTAACATAATGTTGCTCGAACGTTAATGTCACAACACACAAAATAAACATAGCGCTCACCTTCTGAAGTTATTCTTCATTCGTAAATCCTTCGAATTCTTCGTCTTCGGTGTCCGAATTGAAAAGTTGCGCAAGCGTGGTATCCAAAATGGCCGGTTCCGTCTCGTAGAAGTCATCGGGAGTCAGTGTCGCTGTTGTTCTGTGAATCCTGCCTTCCGGAAAGCTCGGACCACAGTTGTGACCGAAATATCTGCCCAAGCATTTACGATCCACTGGCAAATGTTGGCGTATGTCGTCCGAGGCTGTCTGCCCGTCTTAGTGAAGGTGTGTTCGCCTTCGGAGCTGTGTGAAAAAAGCCACCCGGCCTCTTCGCGTAAACTTCCCTTAACCACTCGCTCATCTTTTCTTCATCCATCCATCCCTTCGAGTTAGCTTTTATGATGACGCCGGCTGGAAAGGTCTCTTTTGGCAAGGTCTTCCTTTTGAATATCACCATGAGTGGAAGTTAGCATGGCAAGCTAGAACCACAGTGAAGGATGACTTCATTCCCTGTGGAGCGAATATTCACCGTACGTGCTCCCGTTCCACAGTGCGGTTCAGTTGCTGTGAAATACGGTAGTAATCCGTGTGCGGATGGAGAGATTGCGTCTTTTTATGAACCGGATCGTTTAGTAGGAGCCATTTTGTGGTCTTTACAGATGTAAACAGGAAATGAAACGTACGGTGATATCCGCGCGTTTTTTCTTCTTCTTCCGGGGGCGGGTGAAGCGCTTCCTGTTCTATGGGGGCGGGTGAAGCGCTTCCTGTTCTATGGGGGCGGGTGCTTTCCTTGGCGGTTGCTTGCGTAGAAGAAGAAGCGCTTCCTGTTCTACCGGGAAAAAAGATGGCGGCTGTTTACCGAAGTTGCGAGATCGAAACTTTATGAAAATTAATCGTAATAAAGCGCACCGGGTTATAAGGCGCACTGTTAGCTTTTGAGAAAATTTGTGGTTTTTAGGTGCGCCTTATAGTGCGGAAAATACGGTATATAGTAAGTCTTCTAGTTGTCAACATATTTAAACAAAGTTTGGATTTTTGGCAGAGTTATCTTGTCTGTTGTCTTCATGTCCACCCATCTCTGTCGCGTTACTTGATTGAGTTAATGTGCCCACGCTTTGAGTGTTGCGGACGGCAACTCCATCGCTGCAGGAACGAAAACAAACAAAACTGGACCAGGAATATACCGGGAAAGAAGGACAAAAACTGGATATCCTGGCAAAAAATTGGGGAGTTTGGACTACTACGCTACTGTATTTCAATGTTGGTCTTTATGGTGATACCTGGAAAGCAAAGTTTTTTTTCTGGGGTGGTTTTTCTGAGAACCACTGGTGTACACATTTTAACACTGTTTCCTTACATTACTCCTTTTTCCTATTAACAAATGATTTTATAAATATATATTAAAGCCAATAAAAATTGAGCTGAAAGTGCACTTTAGACGCCCCTGACGTGCCCATTATTATAAGAGTAGCTATTAATACATTAACTCTCAGAACCTAAAAACGAAACTAAAACTGAAAGTAGCGCGATGACGCATCAATGTTATGAAATGCCTTTATATAACCTTGTGGTTTAACTTAAATATAATTTCAAAGCAATGCTAGATAGTAAGAATGATAGGAAAAACATTTTATATTAAATGTAAACGCTTCTGCGTGGTGCTTGTTGGGTTGAATTAAACACGTTTACAAAGCGATAAGGCTCATGAGTCTAGAAGCAAAGACGACTTACCATATTTGTGGCATGTTTGATGCCTGTGGGCTGCGTGTGTTTGTTTGAAGGAGAGCCCAAAGTGACAAGACACAATCCGCGGAGCTGAAACGAAAGCAAACTGATATTCGTGAGCGGTCGCTTCCAGACAAAAGTTTGCAAACGTTGTGTAATAATATAAAAACAGGCAGCGTCATAAATCAAATACCTGTTTGGTGATAGTTGAGAGCCTCAACAAAGACGCCATGTTCCGTTGTGTGCATGTAATGTTACATATCTGGGAATAAATACATGATGTTTTACTGAGGATTAGCATGTTCAACTCTGCTTTTTCCGGTCTCAAAACTCTTCTTCGTCGCACCACTCACGCAAACCCAAAAAGATGGTACACACTGCCATCTAGTGTATCGGAATATGTTAGCATTTTTTTTTTTAACTTCGTTTCAACAGTTGCAGAGAATAGTACATAATAATAGCCCACATATAAAACAAACATTATATATAAATATTACAGTCTTACAGAACAGTAGAATTTCTTAAAATGTATATAATAATATAATGATGATAATAATACATATAATAATATGGTGAATGTGTCGTACTTGTATAGCGCTTTTCTACCTTTTTAAGGTACTCAAAGCGCTTTGACACTATTTTCCACATTCACCCATTCACACACACACATTCACACATTCACACACTGATGGCGGGAGCTGCCATGCACGGTGCTAACCAGGCCCATCAGGAGCAAGGGTGAAGTGTCTTGCTCAAGGACACAACGGACGTGACTAGGATGGTAGAAGGTGGGGATTGAACCAGTAACCCTCAGATTGCTGGCACAGCCACTCTCCCAACTTCGCCACGCCGTATATAATAATATTAAATCCATCCGTCCATTTTCTACCGTAAATATAAATGTTATGAGAGTAGCGTATGTGTGTGTGTGGCCCTTTAACAGGTGACAGCATGTTAGGTGAGTGACGTCGGTGAGTGTGTGGGTGAGAGAGGAGAGGGAGCAGTAGCGTGAGTGCGGGCGGGGACTTGTTGTTGTGGTGGATTGGCTGTGAGCAGACATGAATAAAGTTACAGTTGCAACTAATCGCCGGACTCATCATTCACCCTGGAGTCCGGAGCTGCGGAGACCCACTGCCGGGTAGAGTGAAGGGTGTTGCCCCCGAGATACATCGGCCCTGGAGGAGTGTCTCCCCTGTGCCCCTCGACTACGGTCTGGGGAGCCGGAAGCAGGAAAGGTGCAACATAAATAAGAAAATATAATATATAAATACATAACAATAATATACATACATAATTAATATATATATAATATATATATATATATATATATTTATATATTATATATATATATATATATATTTATTTATATATATATATATATATATATATACACACACATATATATATATATATATATATATATATATATATATATATATATATATATATATATATATATATATATATATATATATATATATATATATATATATATATGTATATATATGTATATATATATATATATATATATACATATATATTATTGTCTTATATTTAATTATGTATATATATTATGATGTATTTATATATTCTGTTCTGTCAGGCTGCAAAATGGCGCTGACACAGGGTCGGCTCAGATGGCGGCACAACCAAGTGCTCAGCAAGCTGGCAGAGGTGCTGGAGAAAATACATAACAATAATATACATACATAATTAATATATATATAATATATATATATATATATATATTTATATATATACATATATATATACATATATATATATATATATATATATATATATATATATATATATATATATATATATATATATATATATATATATATATATATATATTTATATATATACATATATATATATATATATATATATATATATATATGTATATATATGTATATATATATATATATATATATATATACATATATATTATTGTCTTATATTTAATTATGTATATATATTATGATGTATTTATATATTATGTTCTGTCAGGCTGCAAAATGGCGCTGACACAGGGTCGGCTCAGATGGCGGCACAACCAAGTGCTCAGCAAGCTGGCAGAGGTGCTGGAGAAAATACATAACAATAATATACATACATAATTAATATATATATAATATATATATATATATATATATTTATATATATACATATATATATACATATATATATATATATATATATATATATATATATATATATATATATATATATATATATATATATATATATATATATATATATATATATTTATATATATACATATATATATATATATATATATATATATATATATATGTATATATATGTATATATATATATATATATATATATATACATATATATTATTGTCTTATATTTAATTATGTATATATATTATGATGTATTTATATATTATGTTCTGTCAGGCTGCAAAATGGCGCTGACACAGGGTCGGCTCAGATGGCGGCACAACCAAGTGCTCAGCAAGCTGGCAGAGGTGCTGGAGAAAAGTCGGCAGGAGGCAAACAAACAGAGTCTAGCAGAAAGCCAATGCAGGATCCACTTCCTAAGGCAGGGGGAACCTGCGACACATTCCAGCAAGAGAACACCCGCCAAGCTATTTACACCAGGGGCGGCGTGGAAGATGGAAGTGGACCTGGGTAGGCAGCTCCAGTTCCCACAGGAGATATGCAGCACCACCTTAAGACCAGATGTGGTGCTGTGGTCTGCAGCTCTGAAATCAGTAGTACTGATTGAGCTGACAGTACCATGGGAGGAGGGACTGGAGGCTGCCTACGAGAGAAAGAAGGCAAAGTATGCAGACCTGGTCGCGGACTGCAGAGAAAGTGGATGGAGGGTGAGACTGTATCCGGTGGAGGTGGGAGCCAGAGGCTTTGTGGGCAGATCAACATCACGTCTGCTCAAGGACCTGGGACTACGTGGAGCCACCCTGAGCAGATCCACCAAGGAGCTCTCAGAAGTAGCAGAAAAAGCTAGCCACTGGCTCTGGATCAAACGACGCGACAAGGCTTGGGGAGCAGTATCCAAGTAGGTTTTGCTGCAGGGGGTGTCAGGGAGACGTCCCTGTTCACTGCCCCGCCACCGGGAGATGTTCTGGGCTAAGGGGCGAAACATCAATGAGAGGTGGTCCCCAGCTGAAGACCCTGCAGCAAAACCTTTTCTGGTATGCGGTCAGGTTTAGGCCTGCCTCAGGGAAGAGGACGTCCCTGCCATGCACAGTCCACCACAGGCACCGGTGGAGGTGCAACAGGCCTAAGGCCCAGCGGCAAGACCACCTTGCTGTAATTAAAATATAAATGTATTATATATATACATTATTTTGTATACATATATACATACATACACAGCAGTGACGTGCGGTGAGGTTGATGGCTGGTGAGGCACTGACTTCATCACAGTCAGATTTACAAACATATGAACCCTAAAGAGTATCTTATTCACCCTTTGATTGGCAGCAGTTAACGGGTTATGTTTAAAAGCTCATACCAGCATTCTTCCCTGCTTGGCACTCAGCATCAATGCTTGGAATTGGGGGTTAATAAATGACCAAAAATTATTCCCAGGCGCGGCGCCGCTGCTGCCCACTGCTCCCCTCACCTCCCAGGGGGTGATCAAGGGGATGGGTCAAATGCAGAGGACACATTTCATTACACCTAGTGTGTGTGTGTGTGACAATCATTGGTACTTTAACTTTACACATACAAACTGTAGCACACAAAAAAAAAACGTTATTATGGCCTTACCTTTACTTATAAAATAAATCCATGAGCCGCTACTGTACTGGATTAATGCAATCCCTGACGAGAGTCTCATTAGCGCCTTCAAAATAAGAGCTCAAGGCATATACTGTATAACAGCGCATAACAGGAACTTAGCATCACAAAGAGGAAAGCCCATGAAAATAGGTTACAAAAGTTATTTAATAAGAAGCCAAAAAGTGCAAAAACAATAATGTTCGTGTTGGAGGAGTTGTGAATTAGATACACCTGCAGTCTGCAGGACCTGCAGACTGCAGGTGTATCTAATTCACAACTGAGTGATTCCCTTGTCCTACTGGGGGACTTCAACGCTCATGTTGGCAACGACAGTGAAACTTGGAGAGGCGTGATTGGGAAGAATGGCCGCCCGGATCTGAACCCGAGTGGTGTTTTGTTATTGGACTTTTGTGCTCGTCACAGATTGTCCTTAATAAACACCATGTTCAAGCATAAGGGTGTCCATATGTGCACTTGGCACCAGGACACACTAGGCCGCAGTTCCATGATCGACTTTGTAGTTGTGTCATCGGATTTGCGGCCTCATGTTTTGGACACTCGAGTGAAGAGAGGGGCTATGCTTTCTACCGATCACCAACTGGTGGTGAGTTGGCTGCGATGGTGGGGGAGGATGCCGGACAGATCTGGCAGGCCCAAACGCATTGTGAGGGTCTGCTGGGAACCTTTGGTAGAGTCTCCTGTCAGAGAGACTTTCAATTCCCACCTCCGGAAGAACTTTGAACATGTCACGAGGGAGGTGCTGGACATTGAGTCCGAGTGGACCATGTTCCGCGCCTCTATTGTCGAGGCGGCTGACTGGAGCTGTGAATGCAAGGTAGTTGGTGCCTGTCGTGGCGGTAATCCATCATGGAAAGAAAAAAAATGTAAAAAGAAAAAAATATATATTAAATTGTTATATGTATCCAGTGATTATACTATAAAGTTATTTTCCATTTAACTTCACCAGTTTTAGATTATTTTTATTCAAAATCGCTGAATTTTCACATTTGCCGTTCAAATACTGAGAAGAGACGGTGCGGTGAACAGCAGCCAGTCGAGGCACGTCACTCAGTGCCTCAACATGGATTGCGAGCTCGGCTAACTGCTGGTCTGCTGTGCAGTGAGACCGTATTGCTATATGAACTATATTATACATTTCCATAGTTTAGTTAGCTGAGGTATATAATGTACAGTGTATTTTGTCAACAACTGTATGTGTGTAAAGTATTTCTTGTGCTGAGCGATCATAAAACGGCTGCAAAAGACGCACTGGCTGAGGCTCGCCTCCTGCACCCCCGCCGTAGAATGCACGGCAACCGACGGGAGTGTTATATCAACTAAAGCCCACACTTAAACTTTCCACGTGCAAGATTGAATCTATTTAAAAAAGTTATTTCATAAGAAGCCAAAAAGTGCAAAAACAATAATGTTCGTGTTGGAGGAGTTGTGAATGACTGCAGGGCCACAACATTAGGTACGCAGGTGTACCTAATTCACAACTCCTCCAACACGAACATTATTGTTTTTGCACTTTTTGGCTTCTTATTAAATAACTTTTGTAACCTATTTTTATGGGCTTTCCTCTTTGTGATGTTAAGTTCCTGTTATGCGCTGTTATACAGTATATGCCTTGAGCTCTTATTTTGAAGGCGCTAAGAGCGGAATTTTGACACGTTGGAGTGGAGCGGAAGTTTTTGAAAGAAGGTAAATAAAGTGGTCCTCGTGTAAACTGGAGCCTCCGTGTTTGTTATTTTGTAGTTTCATACAGTATAGGCGACATTTATAAACCCTCGGTTACACTTTTTTAAATAGATTCAATCTTGCACGTGGAAAGTTGAAGTGAGGGCTTTAGTTGATATAACACTCCCATCAGGGGGTTCATTAATCCAGCACAACAGCGGCGCATTTATAAGTAAAGGTAAGACCATAACGTTTTTTTTATTAAATGTGCTTTTTTGTGTGCTACAGTTTGTATGTGTAAAGTTAAAGTTAAGTTAAAGTACCAATGATTGTCACACACACACTAGGTGTGGTGAAATTTGTCCTCTGCATTTGACCCATCCCCTTGTTCACCCCCTGGGAGGTGAGGGGAGCAGTGGGCAGTAGCGGCGCCGCGCCCGGGAATCATTTTTGGTGATGTAACCCCCAATTCCAACCCTTGATGCTGAGTGCCAAGCAGGGAAGAATGCTGGTATGAGCTTTTAAACATAACCCGTTAACTGCTGCCAATCAAATGGTGAATAAGATACTCTTTAGAGTTCATATGTTTGTAAATCTGACTGTGATGAAGTCAGTGCCTCACCAGCCATGAACCTCACCGCACGTCACTGGTATATATATGTATATATATACACATGCATATATATATATACATATATATATATATATATATATATATATATATATACATATATATATATATATATATATATATATATATATATATATATATATATATATATATATACGTGTGTGTATATATACATATATATATATATACGTATATATACATATATATATGTGTATATATATATATATATATATATATATATGTATATATATATATATATATATATATATATATACATATATGTATAAATTGTTTAAATAAAGTACCATATAATCCAGACAGACAAAAATAAAACTTGAAACATTCAAATACATAATTATAAAAACATTATACTTAATAAAAATAAAACACACGCTTAGCTTAAACTAATTATGACTCCAATCACATCACAATAAAAATGATCTTAATATTTAATACAGGAGCAGTGCTACCGTATATAGCTTCTCCCAATAGCTCCACACTCTCGGCTGAAGACTTTATGCAATTCTTTACTAAAAAATGTTTTGCTCATTAGAAAGTAGAATTCTGTCACTAATCGACAGAATTTTACTTTAAAATGTACGATGTGTGTTTTTTTTTTTACAACATATTACTGCAATTCTAAAAACTGTACCACTGCTTTCTTTTTATTCTGGCAAAATGCCAATTTTCCATTTACAGTAATACATCGTAAAAACAACAGTCGTAGATTTTACTGTAAAAAAAAAAACAACTGGCAGTGGACAGAATTTTACTGTAAAAAACAATGGTAGAGTTTTTTTTAGTTTACAGTAATATGCTGTAAAAAAACGTTTCACTGCAAAATCTATTGTGAATTATACAGTGTACAATTTGATGGATAACTTGCTTTTAAATCATAAGTGAATTACTTATTTAAGTATTGGTTATTATTTTGAAAACAAAATTGTTTGGAAAGTATGATAAAATATTTGTTGCAATATTGGACACCATAACAGTTTAAAAGGTATGCAATTTCATGCAGTACATATATTTGTATCCCTCAAAATGGAAAAACTAATTCATTTATTAAGAACATATCAAATACTTTGACGTACATCATCTCCAGGCGTTGGCGGGCCTTATAAAATGATGTGGTGGGCCAGTATCAGCTTTTAGTGGCAATATCTAGGCCCCTTGCGTACTCTGTTTGCTGCACCGTCGTCATGTTTGTTTGGTGGCCCATCACTTGGTTTACTTCCGTTCAAAAGTCATGTGACCGAAAACAACCTGTACACAACCACACTCATACAAATACACACCCACATCGCATAAAACACGGCACATTGCGAATGCTTAACCTATTTACCATAACAATGTATAAGGTTAATATAGTCCGTGCCTCCTTCTTTCTCTCGGAATCCAATTATTCATATCATATACAGTATTGTGCATTTGAAGCAATCGTGTTGTTAACAGGGGTCATTATTATTTTTCATTCATTAATATTATTGTTTCAATAGCGCAATAATGTTCATTGTCAGTACTGTGTTATACTAAGTTATGTATTAGTGTTTGTTGTTCTCTTTGTCTTGTACCCTTCTAGTCCGCACAGTCTTCTTTACCCCCTCTTGCTCTGGTACAGTTGCGCCAAACACTAAATATATACAAAAATCAGTATAAAAAACAACAAATACATTAAAAAAAAACATTCCTTCAGTGACAGGGTTTTTGGCTTTAGATATTTATGTCTGTTTTTAGCTCTTTTAGTACAAAATGAAAATGCAAAAATATAATGGCTGACTAGATCAAATTTGGACACCCCTGACTTGAGTTGTACCTCGTGCTTAAGGACAATTGTGTTCTATGTGGGCAACTATGAACAAATTCAGTTTTTTTGCAATCACTGCCTTCTTCTCTGCATCCGAGGTCAAATCAAAAACCCAAAAGTCACACCTTTATATCAGTTCACTTCAAAAAGTACTTTCCCAGCTGGATACTGATTCACCGTGTACTGGAACCATCGACAATCAACGGATTTACTTGAGTTACGTGTAATTTATCAAGCAGATCATTTGTTCCAGATCAAAAAAAAATTGGAGAGGTTTGGGTCGGCTATAACAGCAGCAAAACATAAATGACCATCACATGCTTTACTTAAAAGTACATTTTATTACAAAGTATTATTTGGAACAAGACAATTCTTGCATTCATTCTATGGTCAGTTGAGTAACATCCACATGACGCTGCTGAGGACAGCATGAAGGTTTCCAGTCCACTTGCACTGTAAACAATGTGATTTAGTGCTGAGCAGTCATTACTTTGACAGATTTTTTGTGGCTATTTTGCAGAATAGTCTTTAACGATGGGAAGTGATCACCAAGGATAACTCGAGTCCTCTGCGATCGATGTTTAATCCAAACTCTTATTCTGGGAGTTTGACATTGAAAGTGGAGAACAGTATCTTGGCACAACATGAGGCAGGTAAAAAGGTTGGATGATTAAAAAACAACATTGATAATAGTAAAAATGACTAGAAGTGGTGTCTAAAGTCTGGCCTGCGGGTTCCGTTTGTCGCTCGCAGCTCATGTTTTATTGGTTTATGACATATTTTGAGAGAAAAAAAACCATGGCACATAATCACATAAAACATTTACTATTAAAGTTGAATGTGTCAGCCTTGCCTTTTGTTGAGTCCTCCAAAGTGTTTGTACTGTAAGTATTGTACTTATTGAGGACCACTGGTATAGGCCATCAATGGTATGTTGTCCAACAAAGAAGTAGCTTTTTCCAGGAAGCCGAGTGTGTTGTGTTGCGCCCTAAAAAGTGTTTATACCCATGTATAAAGCCTGCTGTTTGATTGCAATGTGCACCTTAGTCACAGTTTTCATTAACAAATTTGGAGGTGTCGAAATCGCCATGTGAAATTGCTAATGCTAATCAGTAGCATGTGTATGGTATATCGAGTGCAAATTAGCCGAGGGCTAGTGCATTTTAATAAAAACGGAGCCTTACTTTTGAGCGCTTTCTGTCAGACAGGCTTGCTTTGTTGGCATGGAAAATTGTAACATTACTTAGAGGCAGTCCACTACAAATACACCCGTTTGCCCATTATTTGATTCAAAATAGATTCATAATTTTCTAAAATGTATATAAAAAAATAAAGATTAAAAAAAAGGATCAGTTTTATAAAATACATTTTTAGGCCATCTCAATGCAACCAGAAAGAGCTTTTCTAAACTTCTTTTTTTTTTTTTTTAAAGTTTCATTATAACTATTATACCAAATAATACATTGCGAGAATCTGTTTGAATCGACAATCAGATTCTGAATCAAATATTCACCCCAGGCATCGGAATCGGATGAAAGGGTTAGGTGCTTGAGCCAATGCTGAGTTTGCAAGCGAACATAACGTCACATGTAACAGACGTATGGAAATATGCCTCCGTTTGGTTTGACGTGACTTGGTACCAAGTAGTATCACAGGAAATTGGTTGGTACCTATTAAAGTAGCAAATTCTGTACTCACCCCTGGTGATGATTACCACTGCAAAATGATTTAATCTAAAATAGAAAAACATGTTTTTTATGAGAGGTTTGAGTTGAAAGTGCATCAAATGGATCACAATTCTGTCCGTGTGATCCAAGCAGACCATTTATTCCGCAGATGTCATTTAACAACAACTGACTGATGAGTGAACTTTCTAAAATAACTTTTGTAGTTGCATCCAGTCCCTTTATTTTGGCCATCTTGTCCTAAGTTAGCTGATTCAGCCAATAGCGATGCTGACAGAAGGAAGTCAGGCTGCAGTCGTTCTCTCAGGAGGCGCTTTTGGTGCATGTTCCTCCAGTCTCTTGAAGGTTCACCTTGGATCTGAAAACAGGATGGGTAAAGATGATTAAAACGCATCTTTGAGATACACTTATGGTTTACTGTAGGTTATGTGGTTGATGTATGAATCCGGTTTGGTTGGTAAATACTTGCTCCTGAAGGAAATTATATTTCTGTTAATATGGTATGTTGAATTATGTCAAACAAATAAAACATGTCCAATCAGATTTCAGCTTATATGTGTTGCCATGTCAGTGAAATCTGCCTGGACTGTACTGTATGTTTAAACGGCGGACACGTAACCTAAGACACCAGGTCGATGCCAACATGCAAAAAATACATGGTTAACTGCTTTGTTCCGTATCGTCAGTACCGAATACTGAACAACTCTTTTTCCTCAACGAGCTTCATCAACGAGCACTGAGTCAGCAGCAAAGGAGAAGGTGTTTCCATACGTTTCATTATTAGTGGAAGTCTGTCACTAATTTGGTGTTTCTGGTTGGCCATAGCTCACAAACAAATGATAATGGCGTGTCGGTGTAGCATAACCTACAGTTTTGTTACCTCATAGGCGTAGACCTGAGCTGATATTCGATAAGTCAATTAACCGACGATAAATAAAAATTAAAGTCGGTAAGTTTTCCAAGGTCTATAAATCGCCATGTGCATGCTTCAAGAGCATTCACGCTTTTAGCGGCTACGCGCGTTTGTACCGTAGCGGAATGAAAAGAAGGAGGCACAGTTCAACTAGTTAGCATGTAACAGCTAACATGGACACAATGAACATAAAACCAACTGCCATCGCACCAATGTGGTAATATTTCAGTTGAAACCTATGGAACAAGATGGTTCAACACTGAGAAGCCAGTTTGCCGAATGTGCGCAACTACAACAAACCTGCACGCCCACTTGAAACACAACCACTCCACAGTCCACACTCTCTCTGCGTATGGTGAACAAGCCAGGTTAGTGTAAACAAAACCGTGCAAAATGCAAAGTGTGGTTAAATACATTGCCATAGACATGCTGCCTTTTAATACTGTTATAAAACTAGCATTTAAAAAACAAAGTGCTGTCATGTCATGCTGGTGTTCCTCACCCGGAATCTGCCAAACTTCATTTTGTTTTGCATATGACTGTTAAAATATCTGTTTAAAGTGCAGTGTTGATAATGTTACTTTGCACTTTTGTTTACGAAGGTCCTAACTTGATTGTCACTTAAGTCATGTACAACTCCACCTCTGCCTACATGTTCAATATAGAAGAGCAACTTTGATTGTCAATACTTAATTTAGCTATTGTATTTATTGTTATTGTTGTGTATATTTGAGACCCCCCCACCCCCTCCTAAATATATGTTATTGCTTTTGGTGGTAATTTGTATTCAAGTGCAAAATGTTGCTAACAGACAAAGTATATTTTATTATTATGTTTGTTTTATTCAACTCGGAGATTTCAATGTTTTCATTTCAATTACAATGTTAAAATACATGAGAAATACAAGTCTATTGCATTTGAAAGGATATACATCATTATTATACATCAATGGTTAATTTGGTCTAATGAAAATATTGGCAATATCTTTTATAATTGGTAGGTCAATATATCGTCAAGTAAAACTTGTAACGGCCCAGGCCTATATATATGCGCCTGCTTTGCCAGAGAATGAGACGTATCAGAAATGATCCACTTTGTTGCTATATTTAGCAAGTAGAGCTACATATTAAAAGTAAAAGAAGTGTATCTTGTGTCATTCATTTATTTAATAATCAAACACCAGCGGTCTTGAAAGTATTTTCCGCGCAAGTGAGAGTGGAGATCCGCCACCACAAGCCCAGGGATTGTGCAGAAAAGCTCCAAAAGCGTGCCAACTAAGGCCATGTCTACACTAAGGCGAATATTTATTTAGCCTAAGCCCCGTTTCAGCCACACTAAACCATCGTTTAAGGTCCCCCTCCTCAGAATTTTTTTTACACAAGTAAGTAAGCCTTGTATTTCTTGAATCTCCGGCTCTTAGCCTTGTATGGACTCATTGATTGTTTACAAAGTGAGTTCGGAGAGGAATTGATGCCAGAAAGAACACGCCCACACAGGAAGTGACGTCAGAAAGAACACACCACAGCCAGCTTCATAACAAAGCGGTTTTGTAGCTCGGAGCTAACCGCTGGAAATATGAAGGCGGATCATACAGACATGCCCGTGTTTCTCCTTCTTCTACATGTACAGGCGCTTGTGGAAATCACACATGAATACCTTAAGAGAAAGCGATTGCAGCTATTTCGGATACAACACTTCTCAGACGGCAAGAGAAGTTTCGAATGCACGACAAATTTTGTTCATTTGTCAAAGGAGAGTCAACGAGAATGCGGACTCCCGTGGATGTGATAAAAAAGGTAGCGTTTGCTTTGTATTACCTGGCTGTCGAGGGAAAACTAACTACGGAAAACAGCGAATGCATTTAGACGGGCAAAGCAGACTGTATCAGTTATTGTCCGCAATGTATGTCGTAGACTCAACGTCTAGGTCCAGAGTATATAAAGTTACCAAAAATGAATGGACAATGAAGGTGAAGGCAAAAGAGTTAGGAGAGTCCTGACCACATACTGTATCTAGATCCCTAGATTGATTGTTGTTAAATGTTCTTTGTCACATTGTTTACGTGTCTAATAAAGATTTGATTCATTTATGATGGCTCAGGTGTGATTCACTACAATAGGGCCCCAGAGCACACTGGATTCCAGTTAATTGAAATACCACAACACTGGATATTGTTCAGATAAGTTAAATTTAAGAAATTGCACACAAAGCAACACTAGATTTGACTATGACGTGCACATTTTCCGCGCATGCGTACTAGGTCGCGTTGCGCCGGCGGACGGAGGGGGGCGGGGGTCTTAAACGGTGGTATTGTTATGTGTGGACACGGATAAGGTTAGGTGTGATTTACCCTTATATTATTTGTGTAAACGGGGCCTAAACCTTTATCACTTCCATGAGTGCTAAGAAAAGACCATTTAGATATACTCTTCTGTTGCCTGGCAACACTTTGAACACCACTGCTTTACTTATGTCACCAGGAAAGCAAAGTGTGGCCTGGGGGCCATTTGCTGAACACACCTCTTTTTTATGACACAATAGGGAAAAATTAAACAAACAACAAAAAAACTGTACAAATGTAAAAATATAGCAAAAAGGCATAGTATGAAAAAAGGCTGAAATGTTGATAGTAATATTGAATTTGAAAAAATTGTCTTTAAATAGGTTAATAAAAAGAACAAAAACATATTTCATCCAAAATGAGATGTATAATTAAATACGTGTTTGTTTTTTTACACTTGAAGGCTCCACAACAGTGCTGTTGTCTTTAGAATGTCAAATACTTTTTATTTGTGATCATATTTATCAGCACAGCATTGTTTGTTTTGATGTACTGGGAAGTTCTAAAACACTGCCGTTCTTTTTTCAATGTATAGTTCAGAGATCGATTGATATGTTTTTTTCAGAGCCGATACCGATTATTAGTAGTCAAGGAGGCCAATAACCGATATTTGGAGCCAATATTCATTTGCATTAGAAGTTATTTAAAAATGAAAAGTATACGTCAGTAAACAGCTGGACAAGGCTTTAAGTCGTTTTTTAAACAATTTTTTTTAGGAAAAGTCAGACCAGTAGCGACAATGTTTAATGCAGCGCAAATGTTGTGGTTAATTTAGCAGCAAAAAATGAGAATGTGCGAGCTCCTGCCTGCTCCAATTTACCGGTCTCCTATTTGTCAAGATTTTTTTACAAAGTGTGGGTTTTTGGCAGAGATTTCTTCTCTGTTGTCTCTTATGTCCTTCCATCCCTGTCGCGTTATTTGATTGAATCCCGGAACATAAAAATGGCCGCACTCCTTTAATGAGCCTACGCTGCGAGTGTTGCGGACGGAGGGAGGCTTGGCGAGAGACTCCATCGAGCAATAAACAACCAAAAGTGGACCAGGAAGACGCTGGGAAAGAAGGACAAAAACAGGATTTCCGAGCAAAAAAAATGGGAGATTTTATAGGTAAGCAGAAGAAACCTACTGTACAAGCAACCAGCAGGGAGAGAAAGGTTATTACTATATACTTGAGTAAATATTTATTTTATATACCGTATTTTCCGCACCATTAGACGCACCTAAAAACCACAAATTTACTCAAAAGCTGACAGTGCGGCTTTTAACCCGGTGCGCTTTATATATGGATTAATATTAAGATTCATTTTCATAAAGTTTCGATCTCGCAACTTAGGTAAACAGCCGCCATCTTTTTCCCCGGTAGAACAGGAAGCGCTTCTTCTTCTACGCAAGCAACCGCCAAGGTAAGCACCCGCCCCCATAGAACAGGAAGCGCTTCTTCTTCTACTGTAAGCAACCACCCGCCCCCGGAAGAAGAAGAAGCGCGCGGATTTTCGTTTCATTTCCTTTGTGTGTTTACATCTGTAAAGACCAGACTACAAAATGGCTCCTACTAAGCGACACGCGTATAACGCAGAATTTAAACTTAAGGCAATAAGTCATGCAGAAGAACACGGAAATAGAGCAGCAGCAAGAGAATATAACATAAATGAATCAATGGTGCGTAGGTGGAGGAAGCAAGAAGATGACCTGCGCCAGGTAAAGAAGACAAAACAGAGTTTCCGAGGGAACAAAGCAAGATGGCAACTGTTGGAGGACAAACTCGAACAGTGGGTTGTTGAGCAGAGAGCAGCAAGCAGAAGTGTCAGCACCATCACTATTCGAATGAAGGCAACAACGCTAGCAAGCGAACTTCACCTGGATGATTTTAAAGGTGGTGCTTCTTGGTGTTTCCGGTTCATGAAAAGACGCTTATAGACTACGGTGTCGTCACAGACTACAAAGGCGGACTCGCACAATTTTTCAGGATTTATAGAGATCCCAAATACAGATCAGCAGGTACCAGAAGGTAAGAAAAGTTGTGTTTGCATAATATTGCGAAACAAAGTGCCAGATAATATGTCTTACCTTATACACACACTTTTCAATTCGGACACCGAAGACGAAGAATTCGAAGGATTTACGAATGAAGAATAACTTCAGAAAGTGAGTGCTATGTTTATTTTGTGTGTTATGTCATTAACGTTCGAGCAACATTATGTTGCTATTGCTCTGCACTATTTTGAATTTTACTATGTTTGTGATTGCACATTTGCGTACATTTTGGGACAGAGTTGTTAGAACGCTGGTTTTTAATATATTATTAAAATTTGACTGACCTATCTGACTGTTTTTTTGACATTCCCTTTAGCGCAGCGTAGGCGCGGCTTATAGTCCGGGGCGGCTTATTGGTGGACAAAGTTATGAAATATGCCATTCATTGAAGGTGCGGCTAATAATCCGGTGCGCCTTATAGTGCGGAAAATACGGTACTAAATACTGGTATATATTGTATCTGCTTATGATACAATGCTTACAATGCTTATGCTATCTGTTGTAGTTGTACAAAAAAATTAAATTAAGATAAAAAGAGACCAATACAATACCAATACAGTATCCTGATATCGGTCGAGCTCTACCTTTTGGCAGGTGTTATTGATATTTAAATTCTGTTGATGCTCGCTGATTTTAAATACTTGACACTTTCAAACACTTTCCAATAAAGTAGTCCAATTAAAAGAGTAGCTTGTTATCCTTATTAAGCATAAAAAAACAGTTACCTGTTGTGTGTCAGGTGACTCTTGACCAGGTGTCCAGCTGTCAGGGCAGCCATCAGTGAGAGTTCTCCAGCCAGCACAGTGGCACACACGATCTTCGCCAGTTGTCTGGCGTTGGCCCCCGGACAGTCCTCACTGGCGCCTTGCACACCCAACATCTGCACACATAAAGATAATCCACTTACAATAACTTGAACATGAGCTAACCCACTAAAATGGTTCATTGTTGGAGCCCATCCTTGCTAATTTTAGGTGAGAGGAGAGGTATTGAACTATAGGACATGAAATGTGGAGCGACTTTGCTCTGATAAATATTCTGTGGCGTGCATGGTGGAGCCTACCTGAAGACAAGCTTGCTGGGGAGGGAGATTGGTTCCCCCGCCGACTGTGCCCAGTTCGATGGAGGGCATGGTGCAGCTGATGTACAGGTCTTCTCCTGTAGGCCCTGACGCCTCCATCAGGGTGATGCAGTTACTGCTGCTGACTGACTGTGCAGGATCCTGCAGTACACACGTTTTGTGAAGCCAGGGATGAAACTGTGCTTAGGGAGAATTGTTGGGAAAATCACCTGTCCACATGCGATGTAGATAGCTGCCACCATGTTAGCCGCATGCGCGTTAAATCCACCGATGCTGCCTGCCATGGCAGAGCCCACAAGGTTTTTGTTGATGTTCACTTCCACCAGAGCTACTGTTGTGGTCTTCAAAACCTACAATGCATTTTAACAACATAAGACACTCAAGTTAAAGTTGTCCATCTTAAAGTGAAAACAAACAAAAAAACAAAAACAAAAACAAAAATATATATATATATACACATTTATCGATATTCCTTATTGATACCGGTATTCATCAGTACTCTTATGGGTACCATGTGTAATTGGTAGAAATAAAGATGTGAAAAAAAATAATTTTTGTTGACTATTTTATTTAGCACAAGAGGTTGTACACCACCAACATCATGTAATATGTCACAGCAAGGAAGTCCTTTATCAACAGCTGCTTTTTAATGCAGTCGTTATGTCATCATCTTGTAAAGACCGCACAGATCATCACAGTGTTTCTTTTCATTAAAATGACACTCAGCAGGAAATAATATTTATGTACGGCATTCATGTGCAGTGCAGACCTTTTACATGATATATCAAATACTGTGAAAAGCAATACAATCAATTAGCATTTTGGGTGGGTGTGCACTTAAAGGGGAACTGCACTTTTTTGGGGAATTTTGCCGATCGTTCACAATCATTGTGCAGTCTAACTTGTAAAAATCGACTCATTCTTGGTAGCTAGCAATGCAGCTAATGGCAGCAATCAATTGTACCTCTAAATCCATTTAAAAATACCCTCAAAAACCGTCAACAATACTTAATTTACCTTCAGTAACCTGTATAATAACCAAGCTGTAGGGACATTGTTATTGTAAGAGCAAACACTCTTTTTCTATTGTAGTAACACATCGGCGTGCTACGGTATTAGCCGTAAAAGCGAACTACGGCAAGAGATAAGCTAGCTTCTACATCAACACAAAACACGATTGAGTTTGTAATGCACAACACTGTGATACAAAACCAATTTGAACTGATTGAAAAACATGACCATTATATTACAGTATCTGTAAAGTATTGTTTCATGTTTTGTTTGTACACAGCTAGCCAGACAGCAATAAAGTGTGACTCACTCGATGGACAGTTGTGCATTTGGTCCAGCTGGCCAGGGACGCTTTTTACAGTTTATTTTGGTAAGCACTCCATTTATGTTGAAATAGCATGGCTTCAAATTCCACATTTTGCAGCTTCGAGTCGCTTTAACTTCACTCTGCGCCAATGTCTCACTCTTCCTTCGTGCTGGCTTCTATAACCAGTAGTTTATCTTCAGTATATTTAGTTTAAAAATAAGGTTGTGAATCCTCATTTGTCAAAAAATAGTCGTCTTTGTTGTTCTTTATGAAGGTGTCTGTTACTACATTATATACACACTTGAAGTGTGTATATTGTACATATTACAGACAGACAGACAGACACTTGCAGTGTGTATAAAAAACATTGATGGAGGGTTTTGAAGATGTTTTAGAGTCTTTGAACGCTACCATGGTGACTCCTATTAGCCGCATCTTTCAAGCGTTTATCATTCTTAAAATTAAAAAAAAATATGTGTGTTCTTGTCTCTCATAATGATTGTGAAGATTAGGCAAAATCCCAAATAAAAGGTGCAGTTCCCCTTCACGCAGTGTGTGTGTGGAGGTTTGGCATGGTCGGCGCGCCTGCTGCGGAATGGGGTGTGTAAGGACTGGCCTTGAAGCACAGCTGGCAGGTGATTGGATTACCCAGCTGGGATTGATCATCCAATCACCTGTCATGCTTATCAGTAGCGGCCGGGGCCGAGACACACGAATGGGAGTTGGAGTTGGAGCGAGACGACACACGCATGCAAGACCACGCCGAGACGAGAGAGAGAGAGAGAAAGCCAAAAGAGACTGGAAAGTCGCCGAGCAGAGGGCTGTGCTGGTGTGCTCACACAGCAGAGTCGGACTGAAAAGTTGCAGAGCAGAGTGCTTTCCTGGCGCGTGCGCAAAATAAGATATTATTCAAACCAGACTCCCGGGCTCCCGTGAAGGTCTATTGCAGGGGTCACCAACCTTTTTGAAACCAAGAGCTACTTCTTGGGTAATGATTAATGCGAAGGGCTACCAGTTTGATACACACTTAAAGGGGAGCATTATCACCAGACCTATGACGTCACATCGGGAAGCAATCCGCCATTTTCTCAAACACATTACAAACACAGAGTCAATCAGCTCTGTTATTTTCCGTTTTTTCGACTGTTTTCCGTACCTTGGAGACATCATGCCTCGTCGGTGTGTTGTCGGAGGGTGTAACAACACGAACAGGGACGGATTCAAGTTGCACCAGTGGCCCAAAGATGCGAAAGTGGCAAGAAATTGGACGTTTGTTCCGCACACTTTACCGACGAAAGCTATGCTACGACAGAGATGGCATAGAAGAATATTGACCCTAGCTTCCCTGGACTGCTGACATCAACTCCAAAACTGGACAGATCAGCTTTCAGGAAAAGAGAGCAGATGAGGGTATGTCTACAGAATATATTAATTGATGAAAACTGGGCTGTCTGCACTCTCAAAGTGCATGTTGTTGCCAAATGTATTTCAAATGCTGTAAACCTAGTTCATAGTTGTTAGTTTCCTTTAATGCCAAACAAACACATACCAATCGTTGGTTAGAAGGCGATCGCCGAATTCGTCCTAGCTTTCTCCCGTGTCGCTGGCTGTCGTGTCGTTTGTTGGTTTCGCTTGCATACGGTTCAAACCGATATGGCTCAATAGCTTCAGTTTCTTCTTCAATTTCGTTTTCGCTACCTGCCTCCACACTACAACCATCCGTTTCAATACATGCGTAATCTGTTGAATCGCTTAAGCCACTGAAATCCGAGTCTGAATCCGAGCTAATGTCGCTATACCTTGCTGTTCTTTCCGCCATGTTTGTTTGTATTGGCATCACTGTGTGACGTTACAGGAAAATGGACGGGTGTATATAACGATGGTTAAAATCAGGCACTTTGAAGCTTTTTTTAGGGATATTGCGTGATGGGTAAAATTTTGAAAAAAACTTCGAAAAATAAAATAAGCCACTGGGAACTGATTTTTAATGGTTTTAACCCTTCTGAAATTGTGATAATGTTCCCCTTTAAATAAATTGCCAGAAATAGCAAATTTGCTCAATTTACCTTTAACTCTGTTATTATTAATAATTTATATATATATTATATTTATCTTTGTGGAAACATTGATCATCTTAATTATTTCTCACAATAAATATATATAGAAACAGATAAATATCAATATGCAACACTTTATTTTTATATTTTCTCTAAGTGCACATTTTTCAAATTGAACATTTTCAAATGATCACTTCTAAGACAGTCTTGTGAAATCACAATATCCCATTTTAACTAGCTAGCCACTAACATTTTTTTTAACAAATCATGAATTACTTTGCACCATTTTGTACAAATAATAACTCATGTAAAATACAAAAGTCAACTCTCAAATGTTTTAATAAATCATGTCACACTTTGAACTGGACACCAAATCTGTTATCTGTTTCTTTGTCAGTTAGTGAAGACCAAGATCAGCTTGCTAGTAAATAAATACAATTTAAAAAATAGAGGCAGCTCACTGGTAAGTGCTGCTATTTGAGGTATTTTTAGAACAGGCCAGCGGGCTACTCATCTGGTCCTTACGGGCTACCTGGTGCCCGCGGGCACCGCGTTGGTGACCCCTGGTCTATTGTGATCAGGAGAACCCACAAGAGGGAAACCACCACAGTGTGTTTTAAAGGAAACGCCTACACACTCAAACCGTTTGCAGACATATGCAGAAAGCGGGTTATAAATGGGACTTTGGAGCAAAATTTACACTAAAACATAATACAGATCATCTCAACCAGAGGTTCTTAACTTTTCCACCTGGGGCCCACTCAAATATCAACAGTGAATTAGTAATCTTACTCTTGATTTTAAATCATATTCAATAATTATATCTAAACTACTTACAGTTTACAACCTTGTCAAATTATATGAAAACAAATGTTAATCACAAACAGGCTTAGGTCAGGCTGATTATAAGAACAAGTATTAACCAAATATACTGCATATGAAAGGTACTAGGGTTGTACGGTAAACCGGTATTAGTATAAGAACGCGATACTAATGAATCATATTCGGTACTATACCGCCTCTGAAAAGTACCGGTCCGCCAAATTTAAATTGATATTATGTTTATAAACTCAGGAAATATGTCCCTGGACACATGAGGACTTTGAATATGACCAATGTATGATCCTGTAACTACTAGCAAAAGGCTTTCGATACCATTGATCACCAGATTTTGGTAAACAAACTGGAAAACTATGGCATAAGGGGAGTGGCAGGGAAATGGCTGAAGAGCTACTTGAATGAGAGACAGCAGATTGTTCAGATCGACCAACATCAATCTACACTCATGAACATATCCTGTGGAGTCCCCCAGGGGTCGATACTGGGACCCACACTATTTATAATGTATATCAATGAAATATGTAAAGTATCAACACTGCTGAAGTTCATCCTCTTTGCTGACGACACAACCATTACATGTGCAGGTGACGACGTTAAGCAACTTCTGGCCTCTGTAACTGAGGAGATGATCAAGTTAAAAACTTGGTTTAATACCAACAAATTGTCTCTCAATTTAAAGAAGACCAAAATCATGCTCTTTAGCAATCGCAAAAGTGAAATACCCATCAGGATTGTTATTGATGATACACCAATAGAATATGTTCAACAAAATTCATTCTTAGGAGTGGTAATACCGGTAGATGAAAATATATCATGGAAGCCTCATATAAATTACCTGAGGACAAAAGTTGCTAAATGTGTTGGAATGATGAGGAGATCATGTCATTTATTGAACACCAATGCTCTGCTTTTATTGTATCATTCATTTATTATGTCATATCTAAACTATTGTGTTGAAGTCTGGGGAAATTGTTATAAATCCCATCTACAGCCTTTAGTCACTCTGCAGAAAAAGGCCATTAGGATTGTGTCCAATGTTCACTACTTACATCATTCAAATCCACTATTCATGGAGTTAAAGCAACTTAAACTGCACGATGTGATCAATTTTAAAACTGCTCAAATTATGTTTAGGGCATCCCAAAACTCTCTACCATCCAATATACAAAACCTATTCCAGGATAGAGATGCTCATCATAGTTACAGTCTAAGAGGAAACAACAAATTATATTTGCCTAAATTTAGAACAACTTTAAAATCAATGTGCATTTCAGTGTGTGGAGTCAGTCTGTGGAACAACTTAGGGGACGAGTTAAAAACCTGTTCTAACATGATTACATTTAAAAGACTGTTTAAAAAAGAAGTACTGAAGAAGTACGAGGAGGAAAGAGAGTGATGCCCTCAGCACAGAGCCATGGGAGAGAGGTGTATGGTCAGAGAGTGTTTGGGCCTGTGTGTGTGTGTATGTGTGTATGTGTGTGTGTGTGTGTGTGTTTTGTCTCGTCTCGTCTTGTTTTATAGTAACAGTGGTACTATTGTATTGTTAGTGTACAGGAGCTTTTCTTGTTTTTGTTTGTATAGTATTGTTCTTGTATTATATTGTTTATGTTAAATGTGGAATGAGTGAGAGGGGTTGGGATATTATAAGCATTTGCTTCATCCAACCCCTTTTCAAGCCTTGCATAAATGTCCCTGCCAAAATGTTTTAAAAAAAAAAGTGTGTGTTGTACTGTGCAGGTTTGAAATAAATAATTCAATCAATCAATCACTTGGTATTGGATTGATACCCAAATGTGTGGTATCATCCAAAACTAATGTAAAGTATCAAACAACAGAAGAATAAGTGATTACATTTTAACAGAAGTGTAGATAGAACATGTTAAATTATAAATTATAAATGATAAATGGGTTATACTTGTATAGCGCTTTTCTACCTTCAAGGTACTCAAAGCGCTTTGACAGTATTTCCACATTCACCCATTCACACACACATTCACACACTGATGGCGGGAGCTGCCATGCAAGGCGCTAACCAGCAGCCATCAGGAGCAAGGGGTGAAGTGTCTTGCCCAAGGACACAACAGACGTGACTAGGATGGTAGAAGGTGGGGATTGAACCCCAGTAACCAGCAACCCTCCGATTGCTGGCACGGCCACTCTACCAACTTCGCCACGCCCAAAAGAGAAAGTAAGCAGATATTAATAATTAATAATTAATTTTCTACCACTTGTCTTTAATAATTTTGACAAAATAATAGAATGATAAATGACACAATATGTTACTGCATATGTCATCAGCTAAATTAGGAGCCTTTGTTTGCTTACTTACTAAGAAAAGACAAGTTGTCTTGTATGTTCACTATTTTATTCAAGGACAATAAGAAACATATGTTTAATGTACCGTAAGATTTTTTGTTAAAATAAAGCCAATAATGCAATTTTTTTTTATTTAGAAAAGTACCGAAAAGTATCGAAATAATTTTGGTACCGGTACCAAAATATTGGTATCAGGACAACACTAGAAGGGACATTTAAACTGATGAAAAATACCTTCACTGTACATACAATTATATTGTGCAAAAATAAATTACATTAATAATGAATATGATTCTTAACTCAACTGTCAATAAAATGAACAATAGGCTCTGGCCGTATGGTTAAGAAACACATATATAGTGTTAAATGTAGATTAAAGTCATCACAGGTCCAGACGTGTTTTATGTGTTCAGAATCTCTGAAGAAATTTGAACAGGTTAGCAAAACAGCCTTAGAGGAAAAAAATATAATTCAAGCTAAATTTGAATCTAATATTACATTTATGTCTTTGCGTTAGAGAATTTGCCATCATGGATAATGGATGTGTGTGTCGGACACTAAAACCTTCGAGAGCTAATGAAGTCGACACAATGTCAAGGAAAACAGTGACTTTCACCTCTTTGACGACATGAGCAGGGATGGTGGCTTCACACACTGCAGATTTTCCCCGGCCTTCAATCCAGTTAATGGCAGCTGGTTTCTTGTCGGTACAGTAGTTCCCACTGACAGCCAGTACTTGCAACTCTGGAAAGTGCTGCTGAAGTCTGCCGAGTGCCTGCTCTGTACCCTGCAGCAAGACAAGGTTTCAGTAGGTTTTTTTCTTGACCTTTCAACTCTATTCAAAATGTCTTCACACGCACACTGACCTTTGAGATCATATTCATCCCCATGGCATCACCTGTCTTAGAATGAAAACGAATGTAGAGGTTTCTTCCAGCCTGACCAACCAGCAACTTCTGCAACCGAGCAAACCTGCCAACATGAACCGCAGGTGTGACTAAACAAGGAGCAGGCGATGCATGACATCGTGATCCAACCTGGCGGCTGTCCGTTTACCTGCTGGTGCTGTCAAATGCTTCTTTGATGACCTGGAAACCATCTGTGCTCTCCAACCAGGCTGAAACCTCAGCAGCCTGGCAGGCAGAGGGCAGCCTCACCACAGGTCCTCGGGTCATTCTGTCAGCTAGGATACGACTGCTGGCTCCGCCTGCCAGCTGCAGCATGCAGGGGACCCAAGCCAGTTACACACGATATAATGGCAGGATACAGTCGTACCTCGGTACACCGCCCTTCAAACACTGCCGCTTCACAGAAAAACTATTCTAAAGCATATTTAATAAGGGTGCTGAAAAAAATCGAAATCCTGATTTTTATTTATACCTTTTATAAATCAATTCCTAATTTCAGAATCGATAAACACAAAATCATAAAATTATAAAAATGTTTTATAATAAATTCTTGGAAATTATAGAGTAATAAAAAAAACTATTACAATTTAAAAAAATAAATTAAATCCTCAAATTATGAATCGATATACTGTAGAAAATGAACAAATAAAAATCATGTTTTAAATATATTAAATATGCTTTGGATTTTATTTTTATTTTAATCAACAATGCAGTGAAGTTGCAGTGTATGAAGCGCAGTGTGGTGAGGCTAAAAATATATATTTGATATTAAAAAAAACAAAAAAACACTATAAATTGTACGTCTGCAGCCAACAGGAGCTTTTATGACCTGTAAGCTGGTTTGAAAAGGTTTTATCATCATGTATATACTAGGTAATATATTTTGTGAATCAAGAATTGATACTGAATCAAATCATCATCCCAAAATTTTGAATTGAATTGAATTGTGAGGTGCCAAAGAGTCCCACCTGTAATATTTGCTATATTTGTAGGCCTAATTAAGTCTTATGAATAATACAGTGCAATATTTGTCTTATTTTCTATGATTATGTTGTGGTGTTCGATAAAGACATTTACCAAACTTCTGTTTCCAGGCTAAGGGTGAACATGTTCCGACATTGATGCAACCAAATTTTAGCAGAACTACTTTTTGACTAAGTCCAAATTGGTGGATCTTTGGCGTGAACGATGTGGAATGACAACGTGGGACACGCAATGCTAAAACCAGACAATATGGGTGCTATTTCATCTTTGCGGGAATCTAATTATGATAAACTTATTTAGAAGGACGTAAACAGTTTTATCATGTTCTAAATATATATTTATTATCATTTACCATGGTCAGGGACACCTGTACAGCAGGGAAGGGATTCATATGGCCCCATTCTTGGGTGGCTCTCACGTGAAGAAGAGGTGGGGGGTTGATCATTTTGCAATGCAGTCTGCTGAAAATGATGGAAAGGGCCACTCTCCATAGCAACTGACATTGTGGCCAAAGTTTGAATTGCCACAAAACACATTTTAAGAGATATTCAACACTCTACTGCCATCTAGCAGCTAAAGTGGATAGTGCATCCTCCCAATTCGTTATGTTTCATGTGTCAGGTAAACCGCAATGAATGGGGCCATATGAGGCCATATGAATCCCCTTCCTACTGCGACAGCTATTTTGTCCAAAAACATTTCGTTTTCTGTTGTTTGATTTGTTCAATTGAGTATATTTGTATGATTCACATTATTGTTTCATGATCAGTTCTGTATTTTTGTAAATATTTAAGAAAGAAAAATGTGCAAAGTCAAATGAAGCTTACAGCAATTGCTCGGCAGCCCCGATTAGTGCTCGCCACTAAACAGCCCTCAGTCGTTGCCATAGGAACTTGGAACTGCTTCCCATCTAGATGTAACGGCCCGGCCACGCCCACTGGCACAGGCATATATCCAATGACGTTCTCACAGCAGGTACCCATCACCTGGAAGTGAAGTGGACAGCTTTGTACAATACGAAGCAAAGATGTGTATTCATTGTGTTGCTTGTATGAGCGGCACCTCACCTTGGAGTAGTCGTAGTCCGTGAACGGCAAAGACGAGAGTGCGGTGGGAGAGGGAAGTTTTGCTGATATCATCTGTCTCCGTATGGCCACGCCCCTTTCAGGTATCTCCATCATGGCCTCAAGCTTGTAAGCAGGAATGTGTTTGGAGTTGATCAGCAGGATCACCTCAGCATCACTTAGGAAACGAGAGCCTTGCTGCAGAAAACATGGTCTCCCAGTTAGGTACGGTCGCCTTGGTCTACAAAGGCTTTGCTATTTTCTTTTTTACATACTTTGATTAAAGTGTTCAATAAATTCATTTGTGTGTATACACAGGTGAATATGGTGCCAACTAATTTGCTTTGCTTCTTTATTTGGACTCTAAAGACCAGAAACTAGGCCTCAAGGAACCTTGGGCCTTTGCTGCAATGTGACCCAAGACCTTCTTTGACGACCAATTTGCGCTCACTTAGATCAAGGTCTTTTCACGATGTGTTTTTGTCCCAGGTGGGGGTGATCACTCTAAGGATCCCAGGTTACCTTCACCTACTTCCTTTATTGCAGATGTGGAATCATTGCCACTGTCTTTCATGAGGTCAATGACAACTCCTTCACTCAGGTGTGGAACCACCTCTGATAATCTCTCTTTAAAGTTGTTATTATTTAAGTAGGACTGGTATCCGGTCAGTCTTTTTGACCTTTTTTCAGAGTGATTCACTGGTCTCTCTGCCAGAATTCTGCCAGGTCTTCCCTGCAGTGTCCATCGAGGACTCCCTCCACCCATCCACAAATTCTGACTTGAAATAATTATCTAGAATTTTTTAGTTCAGGCAACGATCCCAGCCACCCCCTGACAAAAAAAGTCTCAAGGAAGCTCATCTGCATGTTCTACTCAGGGTTTCGACCTAACCGACTTGAGTAGGCAAATGCTGACATTTAGCGACGTCTGGTTCTTTGAAAAATTATGTTCTCTATACAAACCAATTACAGTTTCCATTGTGGAGATGGCGTGTATGCGGTTTGGTGATGTCAACGTTGTTAATCGAGTGGACCATGGTGGCAGAGGGGTTAGGGTATGGGCAGGCGTTAGTTATGGACACGGGTGCATTTGATTGGTAGAATTCTAAAAGCATAGCAATTTTGTAACAAGGTCCTGAGGCCCATTGTGCCTTTCACCCACACCCACCACTTCAGGTTGCAGCATGATCATGTATATGAGAATTTTAAAAAGTATATCAATATCGTAACAAGGTCCTGAGGCCCATTGTGCCTTTCACCCACGGCCATCACTTCAGGTTGCAGCATGATCATGTACATGTTGGTAGTTCCTGCGAATATCCAGCAACTTCACACACCCATTGAAGAGGACCAAAATTCCAAAACCAGTTTGTGTTCTAGGTGACAGTATAATCGTAATAACACATCTTATTGCTAACAAATAAATTTTGCTATGAAAACATCAAAAGGAACGACTAAAAAAATAGCTGCGGGTCGAAAATAAACCCTGGGTCACACTTTAGCCAGTGAAAGAGCCAGGAAGTATGGGTTTGCATTTGTGTCTCACCTCAGGGTTTTTCAGGATAGTCACACATTCCTCCAGGCCTCTCGGTTCCAAGGGGCGGTACGTGTCTGTGATTTCAGGCTTGACCTCTTCCCGGTCTTCCAGGACAAAGACACTCTTTGGATCAGGGACAGGAATAAGTAGGGGTCGGATTACCTCATCTAAAAATGCAAAGTGATTAAAGGTGAAATTAATATGACGAACTAACTAACTTTGATTGAAATGTTACAACTTTATTTGGCTCCATGGCTGGTTATTTAAGTACATAAAAGTAGTGTTTAATACGACTAAAACCGAGATGGGGTATGAAAAACACCTAGTTTTGGTGAAAATCTTAGCCTAAAACCGAATCATACTAACATATAAAATGTATGTAGGTTGAGTTTTATGTTTGTATTTTAATGTGTGCTGAATTTCCTCCACACGGACACACACACAGACACACGCACAAGAGAACATTGTGCAGCCCTCAACAAAAATAGTCTGGACGCCGCAGTCTTAAAGTGTATTTGATTATGCTGTAAACATGATCACTACAGATAATGTTTATCGTCCATGTAAAGTGATCCAGCCAGGAAAAACTACAGTACCTCTATCTTCTCTGCTGGCTGCGGTGCTAAGAGGACGACTGAGGGGTGGAACGTGGTGTTGGAGGGGAGACTCCTTCCTGCAGCAGGCCTCTGTCGCTCTTTGTGACACCAGTGATGAGGTGGACATGGTGATGGGATTCTTTATTGAGAAGGTAGACTCCATCTCCACTTGCTCAAAGAAGATGTACTTGATGGCCAGCAGCAGGGCTAAGGCCAGGCAGATGAACTGCTCCACGTCCATGGTTACCATTCTGCAGGAAAACTGTTATTGTTACAGTTCAGACATGTTTAATAAAATGTACAACATGCAAACACAATTACTTGACACAACCATTAATGGCAAAGTTTTAAATGATGCTGTAAAGTTTCAGGAACACAACTTTTCATTAAAAGCTGATCCGTACAGAATACAGGTTAGATGTATGGATGCGCCTATCGACCAGCCACGAATCAGTATGTGATTGCTATTACCGAATAATAGGAATGGGTATCATTCACATTTGAACCGATTCGGTACCAATTCAGAGTACCTTGTAATCGGTACCGGTACTCAACGGTACACATTTTTGGTTGTTGTTTTCGTGCGTGTAATTAAATGTTACATTTTTGATACTAAAATGTTTTTTTTATTTTGACACTCAAAAAGGATCTGATTATGATAACTGTGCTGTCCAGGTGTTACATATTGTTTTATTATAGCATTTGCGTCTCATTAGCAATGCAGTTGCACTGCAAAGAGATTAGATGGCAGTACTGTACTATGGTATGTTGTCAAAAAAGGTAATTTTTCCCCATGAAGCTGAATGGGTTATGTTGTGCCCTACAAAATGTTTATGCCCTGAGTAGTGTGCTTATTACACACCAGCTGTTCGATTGTAACATTCATCTTAGTTGTAGTTTTTATTACCAAATTTGGAGGTGTTGAAAGTGCCGTGTAAAATCGCTAATGCTAATAGTAGCCTGTCTATGGACAATCCAATGTAAACTAGCATCAAGCTACACATTTTGGAAGAGTGGAGCCCTACTTTACGCTTCAGTGTTTTGTACCAAGCATACTTGCTTTGTTGGTGTTGAAAATTGCAACATTACTTAGAGGGAGTTGCTCGAGCAATCGTTTCCTTGAGCAACTGCACCAGGACATGATGTCACATGCAACAAAAGGTATCGAACTATGGCACGTTTGATTTTACAGGAATGGATCCTCTGAAGTAGATTTGGTCGGTGCCTATAAAAGTACCAAATTCCGTACCGGTCTCTACTGGATACTGACTTTCAATGTCGATGATTCTATTACATTTTCTTGTCATACATGGGATTTTAAGAAGAAAAAAATAAGATTTGTTCATACAAACACACACAAAAAAAATTAAAGTGTTCTTTCAGTGTCAAAGAGCAATAACTAATTCTAAAAAAAGTTAGATTCCTATTATTTTAGATATAAAAATAAATGTAAACACCTGTCAGCAGAAGTGAAAAAACTGACCAAAAACAGAGGTTTTTTGTTTTATGAGATATAAAAAATCAATATAAAAACCATATTTAAACAATATTCTTCTTCAATCACATACAATATTTGATCAAAACAAATTAGCCAATAGTACACAAAACTACTACCTACATTTAAATCCTTTGCTTTTTGCCCTCAAAGTCCTCCTGTTAATGTATTCCCTGAGTTTGTAACATTGACAAAACAACGACAAATAAGATTCTAAAAATGTTTTAAATACAATCAAATAGCTTTGGCGTTCTGATACTACCCTTGGTAGTACCACTCCTGGCTGCTACACACCAACAGTTGGTATGAAGTGAAGTGAAGTGAATTATATTTATATAGCGCTTTTCTCTAATGACTCAAAGCGCTTTACATAGTGAAACCCAATATCTAAGTTACATTTTTAAACCAGCGTCTTGCCCAAGGACAACGGCAGTGACTAGGTTGGCAGAAGCGGGGATCGAACCTGGAACCCTCAAGTTGCTGGCACGGCCACTCTACCAACCGAGCTATTCCGCCCCGTTATCCTCTCTCTTACTCTTATTAATCGACTTGTTCATTTCTTGTAAATATCTGTTTCAATCTACACTTTAAAAACATTTTTAAGCACTTGTTTCTTCTGTTGTTTCAAGCGAGCTTGGAAGCTAGCTTAGCAATTAGCAGGGCTGTTTCAGGCTTGCTCTTCTGTGTGTGTAACATGTTTAGCTTTGTCCTTCAGTGATAAAATTACATGTGGGGATCAGCTTTTGTGATTGTAATTTTCAGAATCGGCCGATACTGATCGGTGGCCTATCAATCGGCGCAGCCCTAGTTGTAAGTGCAATCGTATATAATTAATATATATTTTGGATCAAAATACATCTTGAAATCCCGACAATGTAAGTACTTCCTATTTTTGAGTTGGTGACTCTCCTTCCGTACCTGGTGAGGTAATAGTGCCACAATGGGATCACTGGCTCTATCCTCCTGGGGGAGAGGTGCTCTTTGTCCACGCCAAAATGTGGGACTCCACCTGTCGTGTTGAAGGACAGGGGCTCAGCGATCCACCGGCTGTGGGCGTGAACCATAACCAGGCCTAGGGACTGCAGACACAAGGTGAAGTTGAGAAAACAGAATCAACATACAGTACAGTATAATTCGATTTTGGACTACATTTTCACCCAAATTTCTTATGCAGCAATTCCATCTTTGAGCTGAAAAATGGTTTAAGGGCTAATCTGGAGACGGACGACATCAAAAAGAATGGCGTTCTTTTTTTTTTTTTTTTACATTATAAAAACTCCTTGCAACATGCATTTTCTTAGTTGGGAATCATTCCAGTATACCACCTTAGTTATTGTCCCTGTTGTGGCAAAAGCAAAAAAGCGTAACTTCATTGTTCATAGGTTCTGTTGTTGAGATTGGCTAGACCCGTGATTCTCAAACTCTGGTACATGTACCACCATACTTGCCAACCTTGAGACCTCCGATTTCGGGAGGTGGGGGGTGGGGTTAAGAGGGGAGGAGTATATTTACAGCTAGAATTCACCAAGTCAAGTATTTCATACATACATATATATATACATACATATATATATACATACATATATATATATATATACATACATATATATATATATATACATACACACATATATATATATATATATATATATATATATATATATATATATATATAACATACATACATACATACATACATACATACATATATATATATATATATATATATATATATGCCCACTTGATATTTGGATCAAAGATCAGGCCCTAAACCTCTGGGATTTAAAAAAAATTATGTACAGCTGCAAAATAAACCATTTTAAGTGCATGTGTATTGATTAAAAAAAAGGTGAGAAACCTTATTGAGTTTAGGGCTGCCATACTGTCCAGGTGACTTTTCAATTGTTATCCACTATTTCTTCAGTTTTACTTTCTCTTCTCACTCCATGCAGAGAATCACCCACCAGACAACAAGATGGCACCACCAAACATAATACTTAATATTGTTACCTGATTGGCTTTTAGCGTGTCACAGATCAGTGATCACTTTTTGTGTTGCTGGTTTACTAGATAGCGAGTGCCTTTGTTCCTGCAACCAACTTTGCTTTGCAACTTTCGCTTTCTTCCACCGAAGAAAAAAAGTTTTATCGAACACATTTTTTAATTATATCTATTACGTGACTATCCCAATATATTTTTATATTGTTTTATTCCCCAGCCCTAATTACACTTAAGGAAGACTTGGAGCAAAGTACCTTCTATGCTCATCATCGTCTTTGCCAACAAGAAGCTTCGATTAAAAAGTCAAATTGATGTTAAATGTTTACTTATATATTTTGCATTATCTGCATATAAAACTAAGTATTCTCTACAAAATGTGTTTATTTTAAAGGTGTCTGCAACAGATTAGTTGGGTTTACGTGATTTCTTAAGGGAACATTTGATTCAATTACTAACAAAAAGCGAAGTAGCACTGTTCTGTAGAAGAAAAGTTGGGGAAATAACTACAAAAGTACATTTCATTCACTAACAGTGTTACAAAAAAGATCAGTTAGAATAATACATAATGTTGGATATAGAGAACATATAAACCCTTTATTTATTGAATCAAAAATACTGAAATTCCACGACATAGTGAATTTGCAAACAGCTAAAATTATACATAAAGCAAACTATAAACTTCTACTCAAGAAAATACAACAATTCTTCTAAAAAAAAAAGAGAAATATCTTAGAGACAAATTTAATTTAAAACATTTGTATGCATGTACAACACTTAAGACCTTCAGTATATCTGTATGTGGAATTAAATTATGGAATGGATTAAGCAAAGCAATCAAACAATGTACTAATATAATCCACTTCAAGAAACTCTTAAAACTTAAAGTGTTTACAAAGTACAAAGAAGAAGAACTATGATAAACATTCTGAATTTATTTCATCCATCCATCCGTTCATTTTTTCAAAATAATCTTACTCATCTCACCATATGAAATGTAATTTACTTCACCGAGTATTATTTATTTATTTTTATTGTGATTACTTGTGGAGTATATTGTGAATAAATTGAGAACAGGAAGTGAACAAAAGTTTTAGCAACTGTTATGTAAAAGAAAAGGGGTAGGATTAAATAAGCTCTGCTTCGTCCTACTCCTTTTCGAAGATGTTGAAAAGAGAAACTGGAAATTGTGATGTATCATGTTGTATGCATGCATGTTCAAAATAAAGTCAAACTAAAAAAAAAAGGAAAACAATCACCAATGAGAGGTCCTACCATGATCATCTTGACTCTCTGGGTGACAGGATTGGGTTTATTGTCTTCCTCTTCCTCGAGCACTCTGGAGAAATGGCTCAGCTGCCAAATTGGGTGTCCTTCTTGACTCTCACGAGACAACTGTTGGACGGCATCACTGAGTCAACGAAACTGAAAACACTGAAAGGCGCGAGCAATTAAACTCTTACCTCCAGCACCAGAGAGACACATGCAGGGAAGAATGTCATGAAGACAAAATAGTTGGCCAAAACAGACATGCAGCCAAAGTAGCACATTACTTCCAACTGTCGAACTCCTGCAAAATTGAAAGATTCAAAAGGCCATCAATGACATTTAAAAAAACAAATCACACTTGTATAATAACTTTGTTTCTTTTACTGATGTCAACCAAAGAAGGGTTATGGCAGGGTTGTTAGTTTTGTTGGCCCATAGAAGAGTTTAAATAAAAATGTTTTAAAAAGTAACAATGCAAGAAAAAAGACAAAAAATACATATTGTTGTGAGAAAATAATTAAATTGTGATACTAATGACCAGGGGTGTCCAGATATATTATTTTGCTTGTATCGAATCACTATTCGTTAAAAGCAAAATAAGTATCAGATTAGTGCAAACTAGATATACATAAAACGTGTTCTTAATTGACAACAGCTACGCAAACAATAGCACACAAGCTATCTTAATTGAACAATATTGCAGTCTAAAACATGACATTTGTCATTAGAATCAAATATTAAATACAGATACAAAGTCTGCAAGGTAGTAGCCAGTAACAAACAATTCCGCATCACTCCACTTACTATGTCATGAGCTTAATGAATTATTGTGGTCACCAAGTGTTGCCAAAAAAGCAATTACCACTACACTTGAACTTAAAACACCATAAGTCCATTCCAGACGCTAACTAATAGATAGATTAGTGTTTTTCATTCCTACCTACCATTATTCTCTGTTTGACTCATTTCATTTGATCAAACCTATTCTAACATTCCACACTACAAAATAATACAAGTATGTATAATTATTGCTGATATCGTATTGGTCTGGGTTAATATTCCCGTATCGGCATTGTATCAGAATAACAATGGCACCTAGCTGACCCAAAGTTCTATCTTATCAGTTTTTGGCATTTTTTGACAAGGTTTGGACAGCACTGGGTTACAGCAACACATGACAAAAACAACAGACGTTACCTGACATGGTTCCCACCCCGATCACTAAGCACTCCACCAGGGCATCCAAGGTGAACGTAGGTCCCAACACAGCCATACCTCGAGCAATGTTTTCCCGAACTTCATCCTGAAAAAACATATACAGTATATATAATTAACGTATACATAGAATACAATGTTTAAATATATATCAATATATCATGAGCCTAAAATAATGCATTAGAGGGAGTGTGAGTCTTTTGTCCAGTGGGGTAGTAATAAAGGGTATCCTGATCCGATATTAATATTAGCAAAAAAACAAACAAGTATCGGGTTGTATCAAACTGCATGTAAAATGTCTGATATCAACAGCGTGTTTACTTATGCAAAGATGGATAGCCAGTTAACATCTAAATGTCCTCCAAAAGCACAGAAGGTTGTTCTTTTCTTTTCTTTCAGTCAAGTCATTTACAAAAATGGGCTACTGGGAGCTTGCAGCTACACAGCAGCTAAGCACACAAGTTAGACATACGTAATAAGTGTCCTTCAATGAACAATGTTGCAGTTTAAAACAGCACATTTGTCAATGTAATCAAGTATTAAATAATTATAGTAACATATTACTGCATGCCACTACAAGCACAGTCTCCAAGGCAGAAGTGTATTAGTAAGTATCCAGTAACAAACGTGTCTGCATCATTCAATTTACTGTCATGAATTTAAAGGGGAACTGCACTGTTTTTGGAATTTTGCCTATCGTTCCCAATCATTATGAGAGTCAAGAACGGTAGAAAATGGATGGATGGATGGATTTTAAAGATGATAAACACTTGAAAGATGCGGCTAATGGGAGTCACCGTTGTAGCCTTCAAAGTCATCTAAAACAACTTCAAAACCCTCTATCAATGTCACACACAAACAAACACACACACACACACACACACCCCCACACACACCCACACAGCCCCCCCCAAAGAGAGCGAGAGAGAATGTAGTAACAGACGCGTTCCTAACAATATATAATATATTCAATATTTACCAACACTGACTTAATTCCACGCATAGATTTCTGTTACTACTTACAGAAATCTTGAGCAAAGATCTGTTTTGAGAATTGCCACAACAAAACTGATACTAGACTTCTATGCACTGTCAAAAAATGTGATGAACAACACTGCTCCCACTAAAAGAGAATGTAAGTGTTTACCTTTTAATACCATGTTTATGTTTCTTTGATGTTCTGATATGATATTGTTGAATATGATTAAATAAGCCCATGTTTGAAAAGCCCACTCTTAGTTCCAACAGATACAATATGATTTAATGCATCATGTGCTCGCCTGTCAAATTTCAAAAGCCAATGTGGCCCCTGAGCCAAAATGTTTGCCCACCCGTTATATGCTTATCATTAATATTCAGATATTACAATAAGTGTAATAACAATAATATACAATATAATAATTATTTACAATCATCTCTTTTTGAGAACTTTTCGATTTATGAATCTTCTGATCGACCGTATACGTCTCTGTGTATGAACGCTTCATTCATTCATTTTGTGTCCCGCTGGCGAACATTTTGTGTTTGCTCTATCGAAAAGACTGAGGAAGCAACAAGTTTTAATTGTGATAAGAATGAACTTTTCAGTAAAAATATGCCAAAGCGAACTTATTTTACAGCGGAGGGGAACTACCACGCGTACAGTGAGTGGCGCCTCTTCCAAAGCAAACACACGCACACACAGCCCTTTCTCTCCCTCTGTCTGCTTGTTTCTCTTTGGCAATTATGTACTGTATCGTAAGTGGATTTTACTTTTTAAAATGTTTATTTTTGTAGCAATTTGGTTGTTAAAATTAAGGATTTTCGTGATTTCTGATCGTTTGTGAGAGCACTATAGGGCTATAGACTTCTGTGTGTGTTGGCAGAGCAGCGCATACAGAACAGTTCAGCTTGTTGTTGTTGTGGCTTGTTAATAAAGAGATAGTTGATTCATCACCTTGTTATGTTTGTATGATATTCAGTACTGTATAGCACTTTATATTGTCTTCAAAGGGGCGGTATAGCTCGGTTGGTAGAGTGGCCGTGCCATCAACCTGAGGGTTGCAGGTTCGATCCCCGCTCCCGCCATCCTAGTCACTGCCGTTGTGTCCTTGGGCAAGACACTTTACCCACCTGCTCCCAGTGCCACCCACACTGGTTTAGATGTAACTTAGATATTGGGTTTTCACTATGTAAAGCGCTTTGAGTCACTAGAGAAAAGCGCTATATAAATATAATTCACTTCACTTCACAAAGTGTACAAACCTTTAATAAATTATGGTCGAGGCTGGAACCCATTATTCATATTTACATTGTTTATTATGGCAAAATTTGCTTCACTATACAAACTTTTAGATTTCTGAACCCTGTTCAAAAACCAACTGAGTTTGTAAATGGAGGTTCCAATGTACAATCACACCATAGCCCCTGAATCACTAGGTAGATGTTAAACCCAAGAAGTAAAGAAACTATCAGTGACTGCTGAGACGTGGAAAAGGGGTAGGACTAAATAAGCTCTCCTTCCGACTCCTTTTCGGAATGTTGACTGGTGCAAGCGTAAACAAAATCAACTAAAGCTACAATATGGTCATCGTTACCTGAGAACTGGAGCTGAGGGCAAACTTGGCAAGAGCAGATGCTTTAGAGAGGTCGATGAGGAGCAGGAAGAATGGCAGTGCCTCACTGGAAGACACAGCAGCACAATAAGCATTGGAGTTTCTAATAAACATAAGAGTACAGGAAGTAAATACAAACTTACTTGAGACCAGTTAACTCTTTATCAAGGAAGTGAATGACGACTGTGCTAAATACAAAGCTGGAAAATATGGTGAAGAGACCCGCAATGCCTGCAATGGAAGAAAATGAGTTCTAGTTGGTTTGGCCATCTTCCAACCTGTGGAATATTAACAACATTTATACCTAAAATATACTTTGATCCCAACTGTCTCAAGTTCTGGAACTGGAAGTAAATGTAGACAATGGCAATGCAACGTGTGATGGTTAAGATGATGATGTCACTGCTGAGAATTTGCTGTCAAAAGGAAGTATAAAACAGGGTTTTAAAGTTACAGTGCCTGAAAAAAACATTCTCAAAATGTTTTCAATTTATTCACCTCCCACCATATTTTGCTTTACCATAGATAGCAGTGACGTGCAGTCACTAGAGGCAGGTGAGGCGGGGCCTCACCTGCCATCATGGAAAGAAAAAAAATGTAAAAAGAAAAAATAATAATTAAATTGTTATATGTATCCAGTGATTATACTATAAAGTTATTTTCCATTTAATTTCACCAGTTTTAGATTATTTTTATTCAAAATCGCTGAATTTTCACATTTGCCGTTCAAATACTGAGAAGAGACGGTGCGGTGAACAGCAGCCAGTTGAGGCACGTCACTCAGTGTCTCAACATGGATTCCGGACTCGGCTAACTGCTGGCCTGCTGTGCAGTGAGACTGTATTGCTATATGAATTATATTATACATTTCCATAGTTTAGTTAGCTGAGGTATATAATGTACAGTGTATTTTGTCAACAACTGTATGTGTGTAACGTATTTCTTGTGCTGAGCGATCATAAAACGGCTGCAAAAGAGCACTGGCTGAGGCTCCAGTAATCCCGCCTCCTGCACCCCCGCCGTAGAATTGTTATATCAACTAAAGCCCACACTTAAACTTTCCACGTGCAAGATTGAATCTATTTAAAAAAGTTATTTCATAAGAAGCCAAAAAGTGCAAAAACAATAATGTTCGTGTTGGAGGAGTTGTGAATGACTGCAGGGCCACAACATTAGGTACACCTGCAGACTGCAGGTGTATCTAATTCACAACTCCTCCAACACGAACATTATTGTTTTTGCACTTTTTGGCTTCTTATTAAATAACTTTTTAACCTATTTTCATGGGCTTTCCTCTTTGTGATGTTAAGTTCCTGTTATGCGCTGTTATACAGTATATGCCTTGAGCTCTTATTTTGAAGGCGCTAAGAGCGGAAGTGATGACACGTTGCGGAGGTTTTTGAAAGAAGGTAAATAAAGTGGTCCCCGTGTAAACTGGAGCCTCCGTGTTTGTTATTTTGTAGTTTCATACAGTATAGGCGACATTTATAAACCCTCGGTTACACTTTTTTAAATAAATTCAATCTTGCACGTGGAAAGTTTAAGTGAGGGCTTTAGTTGCGGCGCATGGACTTAATTTATAAGTAAAGGCAAGACCATAATAACGTTTTTTTTATTAAATGTGCTTTTTTGTGTGCTACAGTTTGTATGTGTAAAGTTAAGTTAAAGTACCAATGATTGTCACACACACACTAGGTGTAATGAAATTTGTCGTCTGCATTTGCCCCATCCCTTTGTTCACCGCCTGGGAGGTGAGGGGAGCAGTGGGCAGCAGCGGCGCCAGGCCCGGGAATCATTTTTGGTGATTTAACCCCCAATTCCAACCCTTGATGCTGAGTGCCAAGCACGGAAGAATGCTGGTATGAGCTTTTAAACATAACCCGTTAACTGCTGCCAATCAAATGGTGAATAAGATACTCTTTAGGGTTCATATGTTTGTAAATCTGACAGTGATGAAGTCAGTGCCTCACCAGCCATGAACCTCACCGCACGTCACTGATAGATAGATAGAGATATATAGATAGATACATACATATAACTATATAGGCGATTTTTGTATAATTATAAAAGAATAAATTATATATATATATATATATATATATATATATATATATATATATATCATTTTTAAAATTAAAATAACATAATATAATGTAAAATAAATACAAATAAATAAAAATTAATAAAAATAGCAATTTGTATGTGAATCTTTTTTTGAGCTCCAGTAATAGAAAGCTTTGTTTTTTATTTTTATTGAAGCTCAAAAACATTTGATAAATAGTTTTTATTAGGACTTTCCCTCTCACTGATTTTAATTAAGAAAATATGTAATGTTTTATTTTTTGTAAAAAAAAAAAAAGAAAAAGTTGTATTTTTGTGGCAGCGCTGTGAGCAGCACAGTTACGGTATGAATAAATATTTGAGAATTAAGTGGTCATCTTTATTGTCAGCACATTTTCAGTGAATATTAAATCTGCTGCTATAGTGCAACGTATATTCAAGTTCAGTAGCAGGGTTGGGATTTAATTTCATTTACTTCTGTATTATACTGTACCTGCCGTATGTCGTTTAAACCTTTTTTAATAAACATAGAAAATACCCTATTTGTCTATCTCCTTATATACTGCCCTGCTCTATGTCCCCTGTGAGTGTCAGAACTATGTCATTGTGACACAATCTATTCTATCTTTAACGCTCTCACACTGAATGGGCTTCAAGGCAAGTGTGCAGCGCTTGAGTAACAGTTGTTTTTTTTGTGTGTGTCGATGTAGATTGCTTATCACACTCACCTCATCTGTTTTGGGGCAGTCATAGTTCCAGCCACAGATCTGATCATTTCCAGTGAACATGTTCATGGACATCATACAGACCGTGAGGGTGACTGTGCCCACAATGACCTCCCAAGGATGCGAGGCCACCAGAAGGCCATGCATACGGAACAGACGAGTCAGCATTGTGGAAAGGACCTGTTGCAGAACAAGTACAATCTGAGAAGGGCCTTCAGTACAATTCAACATGTGCTTTTGCCAGAAAAATGGGCTTGTTTTCCTGCAATGTTAATTTGTTATTTTTCCTAGGAAAAAGGTGACAAATCTTTGAATACATCTGTTCATTTTAATAGTTCTTTTCTTTTACAGGGTTTGTAAATGGACTCTGTGCATGAAATACTGAAACATGAATTTTCCCCAACATGTCTTGGTCAACTAAGGCAAATACTGCACATGTGTATTTCTCCAACAAATTACACTGTAGTGCAGTGTAACAATGTAACAATATAAAACATTTTACATCATGATCCTTGTGCTAAAAGTTATCAGGGTTATCTATATCAACACTGTGCTGTTGCAGTGTTGGCGTTAACGCACTTTTTGTGTCGTTTTACGCATTGAAATCAGAAAGGACGCAAATTTCCGGAAGTCTGCGCGTTCCCCGGACGCGGATTTTTTTTTTTTTTTTTACAGACCGTTTTTTTTAAATTTTATTTATCGATTATCGCATTCCGCCGGTGTTTTGTTTTGTTTATATTTGCCGGGTCAAATTATTATTAAATTATTATGAATTATTGGTCGACTTCAAAGTAATGCACTTTCCGGTACAATTTCTTAAATTTTGATTCGCCGAAAGTTTTATCAATCACAAATACTGCTTCAGTTTGCACTCGGACAACTTTACCGCGAGGGGCCGTCAAAAAGAAAGACTTCATGGTAAACACTAAGGTGAGTGTAAAGTCAACCTTTAATCCTGTGCCATGTCTCCAGTAAATGAGTTGTTTTAGTCTTTGTGAGTCCATGGAAACTTCACTTTTATCTCCTGCTGGATCAACATCGTTCGAGGATGGAGACAGGCTAGCTGTTAGCTTCAAGCTAACCAGCACCAGAGCAGACTCCTCCACCCCAAAATCATACTTTGCAGGTCAACAAACAGGGCAAATACGGTATGTGCCTTTTGAAGTATTACTGTGCGAGGAGTGTTCAAAAGGAGTCTCTTGGAGAAGTGGCTGACAAGTTAGCAAGTGTCGCTCGCATCGCTGACAGTGACGTCATCACCGTCATTGTTTACTGAAGCAGAGATGCTAACTGTGCGTTATGATAAACGCGGAAGCATCGCCAAGCTCTGCTTTTTATCGATAGACTTATCAGATTTAGATTTAATTTTTCATTATCTATAGCAGGGGTGTCAATAGTGTGGCCCAGAGGCCGTTTGCGGCCCGCAGCTAATGTTTTAAAAGGCCCACGGCACATTTTAGGAATACTACCGGTAATAAAATAAACAAAAACATAAAAAAAGTGGAATAAAAAAAGCTTACAGGTGAAATGTAATTTAGAAAAAGTTGCAATGATGACTAATAAAACAAAGCTGTGTTTTATTTAAAACTGTCATTGCTCAAAAGATAATATTGAATCAAAATCAATGTTTTTATGAGTTATTTACCGTATTTTCCGCACCATTAGCCGCACCTAAAAACCACAAATTTACTCAAAAGCTGACAGTGCGGCTTTTAACCCGGTGCGCTTTATATATGGATAAATATTAAGATTCATTTTCATAAAGTTTCGATCTCGCAACTTAGGTAAACAGCCGCCATCTTTTTTCCCGGTAGAACAGGAAGCGCTTCTTCTTCTACGCAAGCAACCGCCAAGGTAAGCACCCGCCCCCATAGAACAGGAAGCGCTTCTTCTTCTACTGTAAGCAACCACCCGCCCCCGGAAGAAGAAGAAAAAACGCGCGGATATCACCGTACGTTTCATTTCCTGTTTACATCTGTAAAGACCACAAAATGGCTCCTACTAAGCGACAAGGATCCGGTTCATGAAAAGACGCAATCTCTCCATCCGCACACGGATTACTACCGTATTTCACAGCAACTGATATTCCTGTGAACCGCACTGTGGAACGGGAGCACGTACGGTGAATATTCGCACCACAGGGAATGAGAAGTCATCCTTCACTGTGGTTCTAGCTTGCCATGCTAACTTCCACCCATGGTGATATTCAAAAGGAAGACCTTGCCAAAAGAGACCTTTCCAGCCGGCGTCATCATAAAAGCTAACTCGAAGGGATGGATGAAGAAAAGATGAGCGAGTGGTTAAGGTAAGTTTAAGTTTACGCGAAGAGGCCGGGTGGATTTTTTCACGCAGCTCTGTCCATGTTGATATACGTATGTTTGTGATTGCACATTTGCGTACATTTTGGGAGTGAACAGAGTTGTTAGAACGCTGGTTTTTAATATATTATTAAAGTTTGACTGACCTATCTGACTGTTTTTTTGACATTCCTTTAGCGCAGTTAGATGCGGCTTACAACACGGGGCGGCTTATTGGTGGACAAAGTTTTGAAATATGCCGTTCATTGAAGGCGCGGCTTTTAACCCAGGGCGCCTTATGGTGCGGAAAATACGGTACCTATCCAAGACTCCTATTACTTCACATAAAATATTCCACTTTGAAAAATATTTTTGTGGAAGATTTTGCATATTTTGTGTTTTTGCCATAAAAAAAACATAGTTTTCTTTGACAAAAAGAGCAGAAAACAAACAAACAAAAAAACAACAACTTAGTTGTTTGGGTTTTTTTTGGTTTTTTTAAACAACAACTTAGTTCTCCTCTCTGAGCTGCCACCTTAATGTGGTAGAGGAGTTTGCGTGTCCCAATGATCCTAGGAGCTATGTTGTCCGGGGGCTTCTATTCCCCCTGGTAGGGTCTCCCAAGGCAAACTGGTCTTAGGTGAGGGATCAGACAAAGAGCAGCTCGAAGACCTCTATGAAGAACACAAACAAAGGACCCAGATTTCCCTCGCCCGGACGCGGGTCACTGGGGCCCCTCTCTGGAGCCAGGCCCGGAGGTGGGGCACGATGGCGAGCGCCTGGTGGCCGGGCCTGTCCCCATGGGGCCCGGCCGGGCACAGCCCGAAGAGGCAACGTGGGTCCCCCCTCCAATGGGCTCACCACCCATAGCAGGGGCCATAGAGGTCGGGTGCAGTGTGAGCTGGGCGGGAGCCGAAGGAAGGGCACTTGGCGGTCCGATCCTCGGCTACATAAGCTGGTTCTTGGGACGTGGAACGTCACCTCGCTGGGGGGGAAGGAGCCTGAGGTGGAGAAGTTCCGGCTAGATATAGTCGGACTCACTTCGACGCACAGCAAGGGCTCTGGAACCAGTTCTCTTGAGAGGGGCTGGACTCTCTTCCACTCTGGCGTTGCCGGCAGTGAGAGGCGACGGGCTGGGGTGGAAATTCTTGTTGCCCCCCGGCTCAAAGCTTGCACGTTGGAGTTCAACCCGGTGGAGGAGAGGGGAGCTTCCCTCCGCCTTCGGGTGGGGGGGACGGGTCCTAACTGTTGTTTGCGCTTACGCGCCAAACGGCAGCTCAGAGTACCCACCCTTTTTGGATTCACTCGAGGGACTACTGGAGAGTGCTCCCCCGGGTGATTCCCTCGTTCTACTGGGGGACTTCAACGCTCATGTTGGCAGAGACAGTGAAACCTGGAGAGGTGTGATTGGGAAGAATGGCCACCCGGATCTGAACCCGAGTGGTGTTTTGTTGTTGGAGTTTTGTGCTCGTCACAGATTGTCGATAACAAACACCATGTTCAAACATAAAGGTGTCCATATGTGCACTTGGCACCAGGACACCCTAGGCCGAAAAGTTCCATGATCGACTTTGTAGTTGTGTCATCGGATTTGCGGTCTCATGTTTTGGACACTCATGTTTTGGACACTCTGGTGAAGAGAGGGGCGGAGCTTTCTACCGATCACCACCTGGTGTTGAGTTGGCTGCGATGGTGGGGGAGGATGCCGGACAGACCTGGCAGGCCCAAACGCATTGTGAGGGTTTGCTGGGAACGCCTGGCAGAGTCTCCTGTCAGAGAGAGTTTTAATTCCCACCTCCGGAAGAACTTTGAACATGTCACGAGGGAGGCACTGGACATTGAGTCCGAGTGGACGATGTTCCGTACCTCTGTTGTCGAGGCGGCCGATTGGAGCTGTGGCCGCAAGGTAGTTGATGCCTGTCATGGCGGTAATCGTCAAGCTGAAGAAAGAGTCCTATTGAGCTCTTTTGGCTCATAGGACTTTGGAGGCAGCAGACAGGTACTGACAGGCCAAGCGGTGTGCGGCTTCAGCGGTCGCGGAGGCAAAAACTCGGACATAGGAGGAGTTCGGGGAGGCCATGGAAAAAGACGGCTTTGAAGCAATTCTGGACCACCATCCGCCGCCTCAGGAAGGGGAAGCAGTGCAGTGTCAACACCGTGTATGGTGGGGATGGTGCTCTGCTGACCTCGACTGCGGATGTTGTGGATTGGTGGAGAGAATACTTCGAAGACCTCCTCAATCCTACCAGCACGTCTTCCTATGAGGAAGCAGGGCCTGGGGAATCAGTGTTGGGCTCTCCTATTTCTGGGGCTGAGGTTGCCGAGGTAGTTAAAAAGCTCCTTGGTGGCAAGGCCCCGGGGGTGGATGAGATCCGCCCGGAGTTCCTTAAGGCTCTGGATGTTGTGGGGCTGTCTTGGTTGACAAGACTCAGCAACATCGCATGGACATCTGGGGCGGTACCTCTGGATTGGCAGACCGGGGTGGTGGTTCCTCTCTTTAAGAAGGGGAACCGGAGGGTGTGTTCCAACTATCGTGGGATCACACTCCTCAGCCTTCCCGGTAAGGTCTATTCAGGTGTACTGGAGAGGAGGCTACGCCGGATAGTCGAACCTCGGATTCAGGATAAACAGTGTGGTTTTCGTCCTGGTCGTGGAACTGTGGACCAGCTCTATACTCTCGGCAGGGTCCTTGAGGGTGCATGGGAGTGTGCCCAACCAGTCTACATGTGCTTAGTGGACTTGGAGAAGGCATTCGACCGTGTACCCCGGGAAGTCCTGTGGGGAGTGCTCAGAGAGTATGGGGTAACGGACTGTCTTATTGTGGCAGTTCGCTCCCTGTATAATCAGTGTCAGAGCTTGGTCTGCATTGCCGGCAGTAAGTCGGACCTGTTTCCAGTGAGGGTTGGAAACCGCCAAGGCTGCCCTTTGTCACCGATTCTGTTCATAACCTTTATGGACAGAATTTCTAGGCGCAGTCAGGGCGTTGAGGGTATCTGGTTTGGTGGCTGCAGGATTAGGTCTCTGCTTTTTGCAGATGATGTGGTCCTGATGGCTTCATCTGGCCAGGATCTTCAGCTCTCACTGGATTGGTTCGCAGCCGAGTGTGAAGCGACTGGGATGAGAATCAGCAACTCCAAGTCCGAGTCCATGGTTCTCGCCCGGAAAAGGGTGGAATGCCATCTCCGGGTTGGGGTGGAGACCCTGCCCCAAGTGGAGGAGTTCATGTACCTAGGAGTCTTGTTCACGAGTGGGGGAAGAGTGGATCATGAGATCGATAGGCGGATCGGTGCGGCGTCTTCAGTAATGCGGGCACTGTATCGATCTGCTGTATTGAAGAAGGAGCTGAGCCGGAAGGCAAAACTCTCGATTTACCGGTCGATCTACGTTCCCATTATCACCTATGGTCATGAGCTTTGGGTCATGACCGAAAGGACAAGATCACGGGTACAAGCGACCGAAATGAGTTTCCTCCGCCGGGTGGCGGGGCTCTCCCTTAGAGATAGGGTGAGAAGCTCTGTCATCCGGGGGGAGCTCAAAGTAAAGCCGCTGCTCCTCCACATCGAGAGGAGCCAGGTGAGGTGGTTCGGGCATCTGGTCAGGATGCCACCCGAACGCCTCCCTAGGAAGGTGTTTCGGGCACGTCCGACCGGTAGGAGGCCAAGGGGAAGACCCAGGACACGCTGGGAAGACTATCTCTCCCGGCTGGCCTGGGAACGCCTCGGGATCCCCCGGGAGGAGCTGGACGAAGTGGCTGGGGAGAGGGAAGTCTAGGCTTCCCTGCTTAAACTGCTGCCCCCGCGACCCGACCTCGGATAAGCGGAAGAAGATGGATGGATGGACGAACAACTTAGTTAGATCTGAAGTTGATGTAGACTCTAGAGATTTAAGCGTTTAATAAATAACGTATGTATGCCCTGGCACCCCATTATCATAATTTCAAGACCGAAGCAAATAACTTTTTACACTTTTATACTGAAATAAATACACCTACAACTTATTAAATACAAATATAGAAAAAACTACCGGCAGCGGTAAAATTTAGATTCATGAAGAAAATAAAGTGAATGAATAAATGTACATATGCATAAACATTTTCTTTCTTTTGTATTTTTTTTTTTATGAATTAAGTAACGTTTATGACAACCTTTTTCCAAAACACAGTATAGAATGTGAAATATAACAGGTTAATGTATACATTTATCATTTGCTTTCAAAACGCTTACAAAAATGTGGGACCCCAAAAATTTAATGTGGGACCCTATTTTTATGACTTGATGGGGCCTCTGGGACCCCATTTTTATGACTTGATGGGGTCCCTGGGACCCTCTTAGCGCCAACACTGTGTTGAATGTGCTCAAAAAAGTACTTCAACACACACTAAAATGTTTTAACCAAGTTTAATTTTAAAATAAAAAAATCAACACTAGGCCTGCAGCTATCGATTACTTTAGTAATGGACTAATCTACGATTATTATGTTCAATTAATCGAGCAGTCGGATAAAACACACAAGTGTATTTTAGGAAAAATAGTTGAAATACGCAACAATTTTTCTGCTTGCTAAGCCATCGTTCTTTTTTTCTTTTCTATAAATGCACATCATCAACATAGTACCATAATTGCACTTTTTCGTGTGCATGAATAAAAATAAATAAAATAAAAACTCTGCAGTTAACCACCAGACAGTACCACAACACACACATCACCGCTCTCATGTCTATCCTATTGCACCATGCAGTCCAGATGTGATATATTTTAATCGTTACACTATTGTAAAGATTAATCGAAGCAACAGAAGATAAATCAAAGGTTAGTTTTAATTAAATTATAAAAGTTTAGATAGGGGTATGATTAGAAATAAGCACCAAATCCGGTACTTTTTTTGACACCGAATGAATTTCTCTGGTCCAACCGGGCACCGGTTCACATTAAGTCCAACGGTGCCGTGCTACGGTACCTGGCTTGCGCGTGATGTCACGTCCTGTGGCAAACACTATCTCTAACTAGGGATGTAGCGATACACAATATTAATAACCACGGTAAAAGTCCAGACGGTTGGATTACTGTTTTACATTAACATTATTGAAAAAACCTGATTAATAACTGCACTTTAATAAACTCACAGACTAGCTAGTTAGCTTAAATGCTAACATGAAAACAAGAGACGTTAACGTCTTTCCCTATTAAGACCTACCTACCTACCTACTCACTCCAATTTCGCTCAAAAATGAATATTTTTATATGTATACTTTCACCGGAAAATATATCGAGATATCCATCGAATATCGAGTTTGAGTAAAAATATATCGAGATATACTTTTTCGTCCATATCACCCAGCCCTAGCTAATATAGACACTTACGGTACACCCTGTGTTGCCTTCATTATAACACTTATATAAGGCTTTTATTTTTTTGCGGCTCCAGACAGATTTTTTGTTTGTATTTTTGGTCCAATATGGCTTTCAACATTTTGGGTTGCCGACCCCTGGGTTACACTCATTAAATGATTAATTGAGGCGAGATAATAAATATATTTTTTTTTATTGATTTGATAAATGAATTCAGGGTCTCCGCAGGTTTCAACAAGCCAAATTTAAGACTTTTAAGACCATAATGAATACAATTTAAGACCCGTTACACATCGATACAGGCAAAAATGTACAAAAGACTTGAAGGACAATTGAAGGCATTATTTAAATATTGTATATTCATATATTAAAGTATGTGAATTTATCCACAGCGCTTTCACACTGGAAGACAAAACGCTTAACCTAACTAAAAAAATAACAGAAAGCTTTTTGTTGTGAACCAAGACTTGTTTGGAAGACAGAATTTAAAAAATTCCAAACGTTGTAGCAATATTTCAAAGCGAGACTGAAGTTTATGCATGTTATAAATAAAAGTAACGTCAACAGATTATTAAAACCTTTCAAAATCGTATTTAAGACCTCTTATGAGATTTTACAATAATTTTAGATATTTTAAGGCCTTAAATTCAAATTATTGGATTTAACACTTTTTTTTAGACTTTTTAAAACTCTGCGGATACCCTGTGAATTGTTGCAGCCCTAACAATTACTTTGTCACCTATAACACAAAGCTGACACAAAGTTGTGTCTTTAAATATGTGTCTGTTTTGAAATAAATAAATAAAATATGTGCTTGTTTTTAATAAATAAGTTTGGACACCTGTGCCCTAAAGTACTCTTACCTGAGTACAATTTAAGATACCCACCTGTGCAAAAATTAACCAAAATATAATATACACACACATTTGCAAAATTTGTTGACAATTTGTCAACATTTTGTAGTTTTAATTGTATTAAGCACAAGGTAAAAACCTGTGTACCTTTTAATTTGCAAATCAGATGAATTACCACAAAGCACTTAACAAGGAGAAAGATGACAATACTGTACGTAGTAGCACATTCCCTTCAAAGACGTTTACATTGTGTGTGATAGCGTCAGCTATGCTAGAAAGGCCCGTGAGAGTGACTTACCTGTGAGGATGAAGTGGGTGAAATGTGAGGGAGGTTTGATGATAAAGGCTGCTGGCGTCATGCGGGGAGCCAGTGGGTTGGCTTGAACCTTCCCAACGTCACTGGCGTCCACACAAGTTGAGCGGATTCTACAATTAAGCGAGCCCACATGGAACCATGGCACGCTACTACATCATACGAGGCTTCGGCCAATCACAGTGCTCGACCAGCGTCGGTGACGATTGTGCCACGCCCCGTTTCCTAGGAATCGGCTGTAGGGGGCGTGGCCAGTGTGTGGCCGCCTAGTCACACCACTCAGTGCAAGCTGGACGGTTTTTCCTCGGCTGCTTTGAATGAGCCCACTCTATCAGCTCCTCACGTTTCTGTTGCTGAAATTGATATATTACCAACTTGTGTTTATTCCTAATGTAATAATTAGGAACGTCCCAATCCGATATTATTCAACAACTAGAAGAGGCAATTCCAGAAGGAATTTTGTGTGAATGCTCCATTTCTGAAGTTGAAGTGAAATACTGACAGGATGTAGTATGAATGTAAGAATATTATGAATGTTGGAATGGTTTGAATGTTGAAGAGTTTGAATTTCCAGGAAAACCGGAATCTGGTTTGGAACTTGTTAGTTTGAATGTCCAGGATGAGTGGAATGTGTTAATGTTGGAATGGTTTGAATAGGTTGAAAAATGTGGGAATTGTGCAGCTTGGAAAAATGTCCCATTCATTTCAATGGGAACTTCCTGTAAATTTGGGAATTTGGGGTAAAGCGGGATTTTTGGAAAATGAGTAGGAGCATGAATGTCCTGAATGAGCTGAATTGGTTGATGTTAAAATTGTTTAAAAGAAGTAGTACATTTCGGGAAAATCTGGAATTTTTTTTAACCTGGAAAAAAAGGGTAGTTTGAATTTCCATAATGGTGGAACGTGTTAAAGGCGGAATGGGTTTAATGGGTTGAAGAATGTGGGAATTGTGGAAGTTTGAAAAATGGCCAATTCATTTTGAATGGGGAAAATGCAAAAAAAAAAGGAATCATGGGAAATCCGGCAATTTTTTTTTTAGAATTGTTGAAGTACAGCACACAATTCCTCAACAGGCTGATTTTTTTGAAGTTGAAACGGTTTGAATCAGATTAGAAATGTGGAAGTTGTGGAACTTTGAAGAATGTCCCATTGCTTTCAATGGGTATTTCAGAAAAAATTGGGAATTTCGGGAAAAGCGGGACTTTTTTTGAAAATGGTAAAGAACTGGAATGATCTGAAAATGTTTGGTGTTGACATTTTTCAAATCCTTTGAGAAATGTTAAAGTAGTAACATGTTGAATTGAGAAATGGAATGACGGAATTCCTGGAATTTTGGGAAAAGTGGGAATTTTTCCAGTCCAAAAAACAAATTAGTTTTTTGTCCTGATTAAGAGGAATGTTTTGACGGTGGAACGGTTGAAATGCGTTGCAAAATGTGGAAGGAGTAGTCGCCAGAAAAAAGGGTGGAAATAAGGCTTTGGAAAACCAGGAATTTTGGAAAATTCAGGAATTTTTTGGGACTTGGAAAAAAAAGTTGTTTAAATTTCCAGGATGAGTGTAATGGTATGAATAGGTTGAAAAATGTGGAAATGGTGAAAGTTTGAAAAATGGCCAATTCATTTTGAATGGGAAAAATGTCCCAGAAAAACCTGTAATTCTGGGAAATCTGGGGATTTTTGGAATTTGTCAAGGGAAAGCCCGCGGTTTGAATCAGGTGAAAAATGTGGAAGGTAAAGTGCGCCAAAATCTGGAGAATAAGAAGAATAAAAACCATATAAGTGAATGCTTTGGAGCATTCACACAATAAATTGAAGAATAAATATATGCATTTTGGTGTAGAAAACCATATCTGTGAATGCTTTGGAGCATTCACACAATAAAAAAAAGTATCAAATGATATGAGCTTGTATGTAAAATGTCCGATATAAGCAGTCCTGTAGGGTGTACAGTTAACAACGAAACATCCACCAATAAGCACACAAGTTTGGTATTTTCTTCTATTTTAGTCGAGTCATTTACCAGGGGTGTGAGTCTTTGGGCACCACACGATTTGATTCCATTCTTGGGGGTAACGATTCGATTCAGAATCGAATCTCGATTTTAAATACAGTATATACTATTTTAATAACATTGGGTACCACTTATATGATTAACTACATTCCTCTCTCTATAAGATAGACAAACAGCTCTGATAAATTGTTATATTACTTAAAAAACAGCTTTTTAATACAATTATACCCAAACATTTAATAAAATCAAATACAAATAAGGCAACAAGTGTAAAATCCAACACTTCTCTTTTCTAAAGTAAATCTATACATCAGATATGGGAATCTACATCAACTACATGATGAGTGGTTGGACAGGACAGATTAAAAAATACATATATATTAGATTTTTTTTAAATTATTGATTAAGAATCGTTCCAAATAAGAATTGCAGATAATTCGAATCTATTTTTTTTTTTGACACCCCAAGAGGTAAACATGGTAGACTGCTCTAGGAGCTACAGCCTCTACACAACAGCAGCACACACAATAGCACACAAACATACGTAATAATAATATAACAATATTGCAGTCTAAAGAAGCACATTTGTTGATATAAACAAGTATAAAATAATTATATTTGCATATTACTTAAACATACAAAGTCCCGTATTAGAAAGAATCCACGAACAACCGTGTCTGCATCATCTACATCATGTCATATTGTGACCACTCGGTGTCACCAAACAAATAAATTACCCAGAGTCGTGTATAAAGAGAGTAGGCCAACTAAAATGTCTTAAACATTAATAATAAATCAGGTATTCGCACATACACTTCTTTTTGTGGACTATAACGCCTTAATAACTTTTATTTATGTGAATGTATTTCACATATTTTATTTATGTATGTACTGTATATATTTATGTCACAGATATAATACAGTAAGTGAAGGAAAGTATTAGCAATAGCTGTGAAATGGAGACATTCTGATTCTGATTCTGATTCATAAGTAAAATTACAATTATATCAAATGTTTTTTTATTCATATGGTTTGATATGAGGCAGCACCATTGGCGTTGCTAGGCCTATTTTAGGGGGGCTCAAGCCCCCCTAAAATATTCTTAAGCCCCCCTAAATAATTTGGGGTTAAAAAAAAAAAAATCTTTTTTTTTTTTTACAAATACATCCTGACATATTCATTATAAAGTGGTCCGAATATGAGTTTAAATAAATAATCATATAACCTGTCATTATTCACTCAGTTTCCCCTCACTTCATAGCATAAGGTAGAGAGCCCCTTTAATGCGTCAGTATCCAATCCATTCCACTTGTTCATATAGAAAATGCCGACATCACTCAAAATCCAGTCTGCATTTTCTCTGCGATCTTGCTTGCGGTCCTTGGACTTGTTCATATAGAAAATGCCCACATCACTCAAAATCCAGTCCGCATTTTCTCTGCGACCTTGCTTGCGGTCCTGCAGGTGTACGAAGCACATTAGCACACAGCACTGCAGAACAAGAACGTGAAAGGATGCAAAATAGACATAAGAAACTTTTTCAAGAAAGTAAGTATTCATCACTGCTTGTATTAAAATGTATTAGCTCCACTTTACACCAGGTCTGTGTTTGACAAAAAGTTACATTCCCACTCTAAAACAATGCTGCTACTTAGTTAGCTAGTTAGCCTGAAATGCATCATGAAGGTCCTGGTTATTTATAAAGTTAAATGTGCACTATTTTTTACCATTTGCTATCTTTGGGGTTACTTCCTTCTGGAGCATCAGCTGTGTTTCTCACTTTACACATGGAGGAATACAGGAGCTGAGCTCATTCACGTATGACTATCATCAGTAGATAATAATAATAATCACTCCACAACCCCTATTGACCTGTAGGAGTCAGGGCAGAGGAGCACATAAAGTGAGAGGGGAGAGGCTTCTACTGGAAAGGTGAGTAGGAGAATAATGATACATATAAATAAATATTAAAACAATTTTTTTTTTTTAAATGGCTTATCAATAAGCCATTTGTTTTATTTATTTCTGGGTGGATCATGTTGACTATTGGTCCTCCTAATTGTCAATCATTCTGGTAATGTTACGTAAGGACATATATATACATATATATATATATATATATATATATATATATATATATATATATAATAGATTGTATTTGTACTCTACTTTACATTTGATTCCAAATCTCAAAGTGCTACAGAAGTACAACCATTGGCCTATTTTGGCGTTGTAATAAATAAATAAATAAAAAATGGCTTATCGAAAAGCCATTTGTTTTATTTGATATATATATATATATATATATATATATATATATATATATATATATATATATATACCAGAATGATTGCCAATTAGGAGGACCAATAGTCAACATGATCCACAACATCCATCCATTTTCTACCGCTTATTCCCTTTGGGGTCGCGGGGGGAGCTGGAGCCTATCTCGTATACCTTTAAGTCTTTCATATATATATATATATATATATATATATATGAAAGACTTAATATGTATCTATAGATATACAGGTAAAAGCCAGTAAATTAGAATATTTTGAAAAACTTGATTTATTTCAGTAATTGCATTCAAAAGGTGTAACTTGTACATTATATTTATTCATTGCACACAGACTGATGCATTCAAATGTTTATTTCATTTAATTTTGATGATTTGAAGTGGCAACAAATGAAAATCCAAAATTCCGTGTGTCACAAAATTAGAATATTACTTAAGGCTAATACAAAAAAGGGATTTTTAGAAATGTTGGCCAACTGAAAAGTATGAAAAAGAAAAATATGAGCATGTACAATACTCAATACTTGGTTGGAGCTCCTTTTGCCTCAATTACTGCGTTAATGCGGCGTGGCATGGAGTCGATGAGTTTCTGGCACTGCTCAGGTGTTATGAGAGCCCAGGTTGCTCTGATAGTGGCCTTCAACTCTTCTGCGTTTTTGGGTCTGGCATTCTGCATCTTCCTTTTCACAATACCCCACAGATTTTCTATGGGGCTAAGGTCAGGGGAGTTGGCGGGCCAATTTAGAACAGAAATACCATGGTCCGTAAACCAGGCACGGGTAGATTTTGCGCTGTGTGCAGGCGCCAAGTCCTGTTGGAACTTGAAATCTCCATCTCCATAGAGCAGGTCAGCAGCAGGAAGCATGAAGTGCTCTAAAACTTGCTGGTAGACGGCTGCGTTGACCCTGGATCTCAGGAAACAGAGTGGACCGTCACAAGCAGATGACATGGCACCCCAAACCATCACCCAGCCATGCAAATTTTGCATTTCCTTTGGAAATCGAGGTCCCAGAGTCTGGAGGAAGACAGGAGAGGCACAGGATCCACGTTGCCTGAAGTCTAGTGTAAAGTTTCCACCATCAGTGATGGTTTGGGGTGCCATGTCATCTGCTGGTGTCGGTCCACTCTGTTTCCTGAGATCCAGGGTCAACGCAGCCGTCTACCAGCAAGTTTTAGAGCACTTCATGCTTCCTGCTGCTGACCTGCTCTATGGAGATGGAGATTTCAAGTTCCAACAGGACTTGGCGCCTGCACACAGCGCAAAATCTACCCGTGCCTGGTTTACGGACCATGGTATTTCTGTTCTAAATTGGCCCGCCAACTCCCCTGACCTTAGCCCCATAGAAAATCTGTGGGGTATTGTGAAAAGGAAGATGCAGAATGCCAGACCCAAAAACGCAGAAGAGTTGAAGGCCACTATCAGAGCAACCTGGGCTCTCATAACACCTGAGCAGTGCCAGAAACTCATCGACTCCATGCCACGCCGCATTAACGCAGTAATTGAGGCAAAAGGAGCTCCAACCAAGTATTGAGTATTGTACATGCTCATATTTTTCATTTTCATACTTTTCAGTTGGCCAACATTTCTAAAAATCCCTTTTTTGTATTAGCCTTAAGTAATATTCTAATTTTGTGACACACGGAATTTTGGATTTTCATTTGTTGCCACTTCAATACATCAAAATTAAATGAAATAAACATTTGAATGCATCAGTCTGTGTGCAATGAATAAATATAATGTACAAGTTACACCTTTTGAATGCAATTACTGAAATAATTCAAGTTTTTCAAAATATTCTAATTTACTGGCTTTTACCTGTATATAAGAAAAACCCAGACACCATCTTTGTAGTCATTTTTCTCCTGCGTGGACTTCCGTCTTCCTTTACAATGAGTGAAGCTGCACAAAACCTTGTGTCTGCAATTGTAAATAATTTAGTTTTTAAGTTTTGTGTTTCTTGTAGAATCCATGTAAAGTAATATACATTAGCCTATTGTTAAAATAATGAAAAAAACATCATTAAATATATTTGTTTTATTGTATTGTTACATTAATAGCTGTTGTATTGTTATAGGGTGGCTTGTTAAACATTTCATAGGATTTTCAGAGGGAGGAAAAACCAAGACATTTAATATAAAACGTAAAATGAATAAATACATAAAAAGAAAAAACATGGTTAAAAGCCATCGTCCCGGAGAGCATTTAACTTCGTCCCGTGCATTTTTTTTACCGTCCCTGGGACGACGGGACTACGTTGATCTCAAGCCCTGGAAGTTACATTTTGTTGTTTGCATTATTTGTTTCAGCATTGAAATTTGAAAATGGTCCCTCAGCTCTTTGACAGCTTTGGCTCTTTTTCAGATCAGCAGACGGACTCTAAGTCTTTCTTATTTACAGTATATATAAACGTTTCTCTATTCAGACTTCCATATATATTTAATTTCCTTAACGACTATATATATTAACGAATATATATGTATAAATATATTATATATAAGCCAAATTATCCCGATCCAGATATTACTTTAATTCAAGTAATTAAGTAATATTTCCAGGGCTTGAATTTACAACCATTTTAGTCACATATGTGCCCAAAATGTAATCTGTGCAACTTCAAAATATTTGGGAACAAACAATTATTGTATTGTGAGCGAAAGTCGTGGCATTAGCCTCTATGTTGTGAAGTAATACCATAGAGGCTAATGCCATGACTTTCATTATGTTTCAGTGTATCTTAAAGGATCATGCAAGTAATTGTTTCTTGTTGATGCTGTACACAAAATGTCACTGTGCAAACCCATGTTTGTTGTTGTACTGAACACAGATTGAAAATAAACCGACTGAAATAATAATAACAATTAATAATTTCTAAGTCTTTGTTAGCTGTTTGTGAGGTTTTGTGCTTGTGCGCTACATTCGCTCACATCCTGTGCATCTCCTGGGGGCTAAGCCCCCCCTGTCCTTAAAAGCTAGTGACGCCCCTGGGCAGCACGGTGTTAGAGGGGTTAGTGCGTCTGCCTCACAATACGAAGGTGCTGAGTAGTCTGGGGTTCAATCCCAGGCTCGGGATCTTTCTGTGTTGAGTTTGCATGTTCTCCCTGTGACTGCGTGGGTTCCATCCGGGTACTCCGGCTTCCTCCCACCTCCAAAAACATGAACCTGGAGATAGGTTGATTGGCAACACTAAAATTGGCCCTAGTGTGTGAATGTGAGCGTGAATGTTGTTTGTCTATCTGTTGGCCCTGCGATGAGGTGGCGACTTGTCCAGGGTGTACCCCGCCTTCCACCCGATTGTAGCTGAGATTGGGGTCGCGGTGGGTGCTGGAGCCTAAGGGAAAAAGCGGTAGAAAATGGATGGATGGATGCAGGGACGTGCACATGATTATAGAGGGGCAGGGGCTCAAAGTCAGAAAAGGGCAGGAATTTTTTTTTGGTCCTTTACACAATATGGAAATGAATGTAAAATTAAATTTGCTAATAGGAAGCTAACTACTTAGCTGTGTGTCCTTTGTAGGTAAAAGTGATTGCCATTTCTTTTGTGTCAACAAATTATTGTCATAATGAGTTAATTCACATTATCATAGGCTTGGAAGACATGAAAAGCAACAAAACACTGGCTTATTATTAGGCTATTTATTGTTAAAGATAAGCACTTTAATATTGTATTGATCTGTAGGATACTTTAACAGTGCAATATTTGATAAGACCTCTTCTCCTACATCACTTGTAGCTCCTTCAACTTCCCCCTCATCTATGGCTTCCTCTGCAGTAGTATCATCTGCCTCCCTTCCTGTGGATTCTTCCTCCCCAACATTTACCGGGATTTCTATGGCTTCCTCTGTGTCAGGAGTTGCATCTAAAGCCTCTTTTCTCTCAGGTGTTGCTTCTACACTCTCCTCCTCCTCTCTCTCAGGTGTTGCTTCTAAGGTCTCTGCCTCTCTCTCAGGTGTGACACTTTCTGAGGTCTGTGGTCTTTCTTGAATTCTGGTGCTAGTACTTGGTTTTAGCCATGCATTAAGAGGTCTGCTACCCTTAGCTGCTTCCTGGCGCTCCTTCTCCTTCCTTTTCTGTATCCTTTCTTTTTTTGGCATTGTGTTGCAGGCATAATCAACATGAATCAAGTTTAAATACAGATGGTAATATTCCTAACAGATAACTTATAAATGATAAATGGGTTGTACTTGTATAGCGCTTTTCTACCTTCAAGGTACTCAAAGCGCTTTGACACTACTTCCACATTTACCCATTCACACACACATTCACACACTCATGGAGGGAGCTGCCATGCAAGGCGCTAACCAGCACCCATCAGGAGCAAGGGTGAAGTGTCTTGCTTAGGACACAACGGACATGACGAGGTTGGTACTAGGTGGGGATTGAACCAGGGACCCTCGGGTTGCGCACGGCCACTATCCCACTGCGCCACGCCGTCCCTTACATCTTATATCCCCAGAATGCTGAAATTATTATTATTATTAATAATAATAATTATTATTATCATCATTATCATTATTCTTCTTATTATTATTGTTATTATTATCATTATTATTATTTTGTTAACCCACACAGTAATAGCAAAGTCACAATAACCTTTATATCTAAACCTCTACTGTGGGACGGCGTGGCGCAGTGGGATAGTGGCCGTGCGCAACCCGAGGGTCCCTGGTTCAATCCCCACCTAGTACCAACCTCGTCATGTCCGTTGTGTCCTGAACAAGACACTTCACCTTTGCTCCTGATGGGTGCTGGTTAGCGCCTTGCATGGCAGCTCCCTCCATCAGTGTGTGAATGTGTGTGTGAATGGGTAAATGTGGAAGTAGTGTCAAAGCGCTTTGAGTACCTTGAAGGTAGAAAAGCGCTATACAAGTACAACCCATTTACTGTGAGAGAACTGTGATCCGCCGTAAACACAGTGCATTTTATTTTGAAAATTAACCCGGTGTTTTATTTTGTATTTTGTACACTACTTCTGCTCTACTCTGTGCTGAATTGATGCGCCGTGCTCCGACGTCCGGCAAAAACAGAAGCTGACACATTAAATAATATAAATAATACAGCGTTTTTCTGAAATATTACCCATATTAGATGCTGAATAAGTGGACGGCGACTAGACCATAACTCACAGGTTCAAGTTGCTCCACTGTCAAGTGTCACGTCTCCTCAAGGGGCGCAGTTGGATCTCTCTCCTCTCACTACTCACTCACTCGCCCTCTCTCTCTCTCTCTGGCGGAAGCGGCAGGCTCAAACAACCAGGTATTACAAGAAAACGTGGAGTTTTTGTACCGCTGTTTTTTTTTTTTTTTTTTTTTTTTTTTACATCCCTGACAGGAATTTATTAATGTTGTTTAAAGAAAAGAAAAAAACCAAAAAAAAACCACACACACACAGGCAGAGGGCACTTTTTAAGACGAGGCAAAAAAGGGCAGGGGCTCAAGCAGGGCCGGCCCGTGGCATAGGCCGTATAGGAAAATGCTAAGGGCGCCGTCCATCAGGGGGCGCCACGCCAGTGCCACAAATGTTGGAGAAAAAAAAAAAAAAAAAAGTTGGTACTGTTATTTCTAAATACAAAAAATAATCCCACGTTAATTAAAATGCAAAGTAAAGCCTATTTAATACAAATATTATTTGTTACAACATTACGCCCCCCCCCTCCTCCCCCCGCACGGTGCGGCCCCTCCCTTCCCGTATCATGACTCTTTTTGGACGTCACCACATCAAAAAAATCAACACAAGATGCCAAAACTGTCAGGTGCCCAGGGAAGAAAAAAGAGAAAAGAAGAGGAGGAGAAACGAGAAAAGACAGCGGTAGCAGGTAGGTAACGTTAGCCTACATGAAATTATTTGTCTGTTACAGAATGTGATAGTAGCTGGCTTTTTAGCATTAAGCTAATGTTACATGATTCGGCAATTGCTAATCAATAAATAGCTAGTTCTGTTTTAACGTCGGGTTAATATTGTGGAGGGGGCTAAATTGTTATGGAAAATAATAATGTAACGTTAGGTAATTACAGTACTCCCACCATTCCTCAGGGACATTTCTTTCTTTCTTTAGTTTATTTGGAACATGAACACACTTACATCATAATACATCACACAATTTCATATCATTTCATTTTACATCATGCCTGAAAAGGAGTAGGAAGAAGCAAAGCTTATTTAATCCTACCCCTTTCCCTCTTCAAAGCGTTTACAAATATATAGAATCATTTACTGACCTTTTTATATAATAAAATAACATCTATGAATTAGTATACAACAGTTTTGTAATATGTAATTAATTAATTAATTCAGTCATTATTAACATACTGAGATGAAGAATATCTTATTTTCAATAAGGTTGAAAGTATTTCTCATAATTCTTCTTCTTTGTACTCTGTAAGCACTATTATTTTGAACAAACTCTTAAACTGGATCATATCAGTACAATTTTTAACTTCTTTACTTAATCCATTCCATAATTTAATTCCACATACTGATATGCTAAAAGTTCTAAGTGTTGTACGTGCATATAAATGTTTGTATTAGATCTTTTAAGCAGGTGTTTTTTGTTTACATTGTTATTGCCTTCTGGTTAGCAATGTTTGCCCTGCAGGTAATCGTCACTTTTCCACCCCTTTATATATTAGGTATAGTTGTAAGTAAAAAAAAAAAGGTCAAAGACAAAACTATTCGGGTTCTTGTGAGTATATACACTTCACTGCCGATGTGGGGGGGCGCCACCTAAAATCTTGCCTAGGGCGCCAGATTGGTTAGGGCCGGGCCTGGGCTCAAGCACCCATAGGGCCCTATGTGTGCACGTGCCTGGATGGATGGATGGTTTGATATGCTCAAAATGGAACAGGTTGTCTTTCTACAAAAACAAACTGGAAATGTCCAACTTTTTGCAGTGAAACAACACAAACATTCATCCATCCATTTCTACCGCTTGTCCCTTTTGGGGTCACGGGGGGTGCTGGAGCCTACCTCAGCTGCATTCGGGCGGAAGGCGGGGTACACCCTGGACAAGTCGCCACCTCATCGCAGGGCCAACACTGATAGACAGACAACATTCACACTCACATTCACACACTAGGGCCAATACACAACAAAATGTAAATGTGCAGAACGGAATAAACACAGCATACAGGCAATAATTGCTAGGATTTTTTTTGTTTTAGCAATGAACTGGCTTTTAGAAAGCCTAGCTTTTGTTTCCCGTAGCTCACTTTCCACACCTTTCCAAAAGAAATAAAGAAGATGAATATAATTTCTTAGAAGCAGCAGGCTCGTTAAACTAAAAAGAGCCGTTCCGAAGAGCTGATTGTTCGCTAACGACCCATCACTACTGCCCATATAGACAGTGCTGTCATACGCCATACTGTCACAGAGAGAAATAGTACTCGCGTTGAATCATTCTGAACAGAAATGTCACGTTTCAAATTTTCTTTAACGCTCAACATGACACAACAGTTGATTGAAGAGATGTCCCTTCGTGTTGTATACAAAATTCCCTCCATTCTCTGTTCGCTCACTTAATACACTTGTATTTGCTCCACGAGGATACAACGCGGCTCAGATTGTGTGTACTGCGCATGCGCGTGTTAGAGACGGAAACAGGCGGTCAGCGATTAAACTTGTATTTACTTATTTATATTGATTTATTTACATTATTATTTTATTTTATTTTACTAAGGATTGCTGTGCTGTGTGTAATTTTTATTGTTGAATATAAGTAAAGTGCAGTGATTTCGCGCCACTTCGACAGGCGACGGCAGGACAAGCTCAGTCCTGTCAAAATTGCGTCGTCGCCACTGTGCCATTGACAGACTTTACTGCTTGGGAAAAGTCGACAAATACATTTGCTAAGGTAATTATAGCTCTGGTTATATTATAGAGAATACATTTTCCTTTACCCTCGGTTAAATATGAGTCGAATTTACCAACCGTAATCTATGAGTGAACATATCCACATATAATTTAGCTAGCAAGCTAGCATGTCCGAGTGACGTCACTGACTAATAAGGTATATTTTTATCTTTAAATATTGATATATTAGGTATGGGGACATTCCATGGGAGTATTTAATTGTAGAAGTAGTTATTAATTGTATAATGAAAATGTACAGTTAAGCCTGGTGAAAACCAGTGCACAAACCATGAAACTTCCCAGCAGGCACAAGACATTGAAACAACGTTGAGAACTTGTTGAATTAGGTCCTGACATTGAGCAACGCAAACCTAACGTTGGAACAACATGCTTTTTGACAATGTTTAATCAATGTTGGGTTCTGACGGGTTGTGGGTAAAACGATGTAAAAGCGGTCCACAATTCTCGCAGATCGAGAAACTAATGAGGAAATGTCGCAAACACATTGCATTATTTCAAAGTTAGTAGCAGTCAAGGCGCCCTGTAGCCACGTGAGTGACTTTTGACCAATAATTGAGGAGATCGCCATCCATCCGTTTTCTACCGCTTGTCCCCCTCTCATATTTTGCTTTATTCATTACTGACATATGCTGTATGCTTTTGACCAATCATTGAGGAGATCGCCTGGAACCGTGTTGGCCATACTTCCTTTATACACGACTATGACTAGTGGTACACGCATACTTGCCATCCCTCCCAAATTTTCCGGGAGACTCCCGAATTTCAGCCTCTCTCCCGAAAATCTCCCGGGACAACCATTCTCCCGAATTTCTCCCGATTTCCAGCCGGACTTAAGGCACGCCCCCTCCAGGTCCGTGCGGACCTGAGTGAGGACAGCCTCTCGTCACGTCCGCTTTTTACTTCATACTTCAGAACCGACTCCCACACTTGCCTTCAGGGTGCGCAATACAACGTAAACCGTTGGCCAACCAAAAAGTAACTTTTTGGTTGGCCAACGGTTTAAAAAGTAACCACAGAACACTATAGTGTTCTATTGCACACCCTGACGGCAAGTGTGGGAGTCGGTTCTGAAGTATGAAGTAAAGAGACGTAACTTCATCACCTCGCCTGGTTATTGACTCCAACCCAGAATATTACACCTACGCTCCTTCAAAGGCTGTGCTACTGGCTGCAAAGCATTGCACTTTCAAATACAACAATGAGTAGAGAGGAGTGTTATGTGTGTATATGTGTAAATAAATGAACACTGAAATTCTAGTATTTGTTTTATTTATATGTATATATATATAATAAAATACATATTTATACTGTGTATAGCTAGATTTCACTGAAAGTCAAGTATTTATATATATATATATATATATATATATATATATATATATATATATATATATATATATATATGTGTATGTATAAGAAACACTTTAATTTAAGTGAATTCTAGCTATGAATAAACTAGTGCACAAACCATGAAACTACCCAGGAGGCACAAGACATTGAAACAACGTTGACAACTTGTTGAATTAGGTCCTGACGTTGAGCAACTCAAACCTAACATTGGAACAGCATGCTTTTTGACAACGTTTAATCAATGTTGGGTTCTGACGTTGAGTTGACTATTGAATTTTGGTAATCAAACAACCAATATTCTATAACACAAATACAACGTTGAAACAAGAAGCTTTTTGACGACGTTTATTCAATGTCAGGTTGAGGTGTTGATTTGACCATCGAAACTTGGTCAGTTCCCAATCAACAACGTGCATCCAACGTTAGAGATCGACCTTGTCTGAATTTACAAATGCAACTATTTTGCAACGTTGTTTGGAAGTCAGTTTTAAAAACATGTAAGTATAATCAATGTTGTATCAATGTCTTGTGCCTGCTGGGTATACTGCAGCCTGTTAGTACTTAATTATGTAAACTTTATACAACTTTCCGTGAGCTAACTGAGGAAAATGTATATTCCTTATTCATTAACTTTTACTTTGAGGTATTAAACACCATTTTACAGTGTTGGCTACTCTACTAAAGATTGTTTCATAAATTAATAAGATATATTATTTGATGCAAAACTATTAACTATTTTCTTTGTCACCTATCGCACAAAGTTCAAAATGCTGAATTATTTCTCCAAATAGTTTAGCATATATTGAACACATTGGATTGAGTTTTTATGTAGGTATGTTTGTAAAATTTGAAAAATAATAGATAGACATGCAACCAGTATTATCAGAAATGTCTTGTAAAGACGATCCCAGTGGTTTAAGTATCATTTCCCTGTGTGATAAATATAAGAAAGTTATGGATTTTCAAAACTGGTAAGCTTCTTAATACTAAGATAAGGTCAAGATTTTAGGTTTGACCATTTTGTTAAATCTGACTTTTAAAATGTCATAACTTTAATATTTACCCCGGTTTAAAAAGGTTGATATCATGGAGAGCTTGCTTTAACAAACAAACACAGAAAATAGGTTGGATTTTGTAAAAATAATGTTAATTAGTTTTAATCAATGAATTCCAAAGTACTGCATAAAAAAATAGGTAATATAAGGATACCAAATATCATAGTTTGAAAAGTGAAGTGAATTAATTATATTTATATAGTGACTCAAAGCACTTTACATTGTAAAACCCAATATCTTAGTTACATTTTTAAACCAGTGTGGGTGGCACTGGGAGCAGGTGGGTAAAGTGTCTTGCCCAAGGACACAACGGCAGTGACTAGGTTGGCAGAAGTAGGGATTGAACCTGGAACCCTCAAGTTGCTGGCACGGCCACTCTACCAACCGAGCTATACCGCCCCACAAAACTACAATGAATGTTATCATTAAGAGGACATTTCAACACAAGATCACATGAAATCCTTATAGATAACAGTGTTTTGAAGTAATTTCTACAAATATATAAATTTGTAGTAAACTAAGTACATACTTTGTGCTATAAAACAGCTAAAAGGAATCCCGCAAACTAACATTCTTAAAATCATTAGAACAACTGAGAAAGCACATGACCAATGTTTACAAAATAATGGCGGTCACGTGATCTAATCATCCGGTTGAATCAGAACATTTGGCTCTCGAAATATGCAAATTGAAAAAGCAAAATAGCCCTGAATTAACAAATACACCTTAATGTGTTAAAGTTTACAGTAATGGAAACATAAAGCACAGTTACTAGAGATGCGCGGATAGGCAATTATTTCATCCGCAACCGCATCACAAAAGTCGTCAACCATCCGCATCCACCCGAACTAACATTTAATCAAAACCGCATCCGCCCGCACCCGCCCGTTGTTATATATCTAATATAGACGATGGAAGGCATTAGTGAGGTTATAAAGCTTTTGCCTGTTAAAGAAAGGAGACTGATCCAATTCAGCAGAGACATTCAATGCGTGCCACGCTGTCACGGCCCAGACGCACACCAGTGCGCAATCATCTGGGAGCCGCGCTGAGCGCACCTCCAAGCGCGTGGCGGTGCGATGTCCCTCGAACCCGCGGCGGCTCCACCCGGGCTCGCGCCCGAGGCTTCATCGCGCACCGCGGAGGCCATCCTACTCGTCGCGGCCTAGCCCTCGCGGCTCTCGCTGCCGGCGACGGTCGGGTATGGGCCCGGCGCTCCAGCGCCATCCATTTTCAGGGCTAGTTGATTCAGCAGGTGGGTTGTTACACACTCCTTAGCGGGTTCCGACTTCCATGGCCACCGTCCTGCTGTCTATATCAACCAACACCTTTTCTGGGGTCTGATGAGCGTCGGCATCGGGCGCCTTAACCCGCCGTTCGGTTCATCCCGCAGCGCCAGTTCTGCTTACCAAAAGTGGCCCACTCGGCTCACCAGGGTGAGCCCCACCACTTTCGTGAGCGCACTGCGCGCGGAGTGACCCCTGTTACGCGCCCCCGGCAACGGGGGTGGCGGGCAGGTAAGCTGCGCGGGTGGAGCGCGCGGAGTGACCCCTGTTACGAGCCCCCGGCCACGGGGGTGGCGGGCAGGTAAGCTGCTTACCTGCTGCGCGTGACGCCGGCCGCGGCGAAGGCGGACGAGGCGGGGTGTTGGTGCGGTGGGCGCGGTGGTGATCCTGGACGTGCGTCGGGCCCTTCTCGGGGATCACCTCAGCTACGGCTCCCGGTGGGGCCCTCTCGGGGGAAGGGGCCTCGGTCCCGGACCCCGGCGAGGCGTCCCTTCTCCGCTCCGTAAAAGTGTCCATCTCTTTTTTTTTTCTTCTTCTGTTGTGGCATATGCTGCAGGTGCCTGCTCGTTTTTCGTATGTGGGTAACAACATTTAACTATGTATATATATTTCCGAATTGGTTTAACTGCCACCCGCCTGAATCTATTTAAAATCTAATTTTTTTTAATTTCAACCGCCCGACCCGACCCGCGGATAAAATCTAATTTTTTTTTTAATTTCAACCGCCCGACCCGCGGATAATCCGCGGACTCCGCGGTTGTGTCCGCAAACCGCGCATCTCTAACAGTTACGGTCTATTTTTAATTGATTAAATTCATAAAATTTGCGATGGAAGTGACGAAAAATTTGAGTAAATATGTCTGCTCAAACTCGACTTGTGAATCTCAAGACAAGCGACCAAGCAATCAGCAGGTCCAAAAAATCATTGTGCGTTTCAATCAATTCAAAAGATATTTGGCAGACTAAAAGATACATGTATCATTTTATAAAAGGTATTCCAATGAACATTTTACTGACCGTAGATTTTTTGTTCGGGAGTTTTATCGCCAAACTTTGTCAGCTTTGTGGCGCGAGTACATGTTCAATTCTAAAGTATTGATATTTGGGATAAACTAGGATATGTGTTCTACGTCAGTGGGTCTGGCCTAGATATCCATTAAAAACAAGGCAGAGGTTTTTTTTAACAAATATTTTGGCCACTGTAACACTACACACAGTTCGAAGAGTAACACTGTGTTTGTATATAGGAAAATAAAACACTGATTCTTTGGTGTAGCACTATATCTGGGGTCGGCAACCCGCATGCGGCTCTCAGCGCTGCCTGTGGCTCCCTGGAGCTTTTTTAAAAAATGTATGAAAATGGAAAAAGAGTGTGGAAAAAATATTTTTTGTTTTAATATGGTTTCTGTAGAAGGACAAACATGACACAAACCTTCCTAATTGTTAGAAATCCCACTTTATAGTAAACATGCTTCACTGATGAGTATTTGGCAAGCACCTTTTCGTCTTACTAATTTCGACAGTCCTTGAACTCACCGTAGTTTGTTTACATGTACAAGTTTCTCCGAAGCTGCCACAGAAAGATGTGTTTTATGCCAGTCCTTCGTTGTCTGATTTTGTCCACCAAACGTTTGTGCTGTGCGTGAATGCACAAAAGTGAGCTGTGTTGATGTTATTGACTTGTTGGCGTGCTTCTCAGGCATATTTGGTCACTGCATGACTGCAGAGTAATCGATGCTAACATGCTATTTAGCCTAGTTGTATGTACATATTGCATCATTATGTCTCGTTTGTAGGTAAATTTGAGCTCATTTAATTTAATTTTGTGTGTCTCATAACACGCTATCTGTATGTAATATTGGCTACATATCTGATAGTGGTTTGTGTGCCGTTATAGACCACAGCAAACGTTACCCAGCTCGCCAAGATTGTAATAAATCCATTAAATCCTGCCGTTTCCTTTAACTTGGGCACACACATCTGTACCTTTGGCCATTCTAAGCCAATCATTTCCAGGCGTTATCTCACCCTCTGAGAAGCCTCAGTTTTACTAATGTTTTAAAAATGTGTAGAATAAATATTTCTGTCAACAAAGATTTACGTCAGCCTGCGCCACGTGGTCATTTTGATAGTAGGCTAAAATAGCTGTTATAGACACCTCATGTTGTGCTTTCATTAGAACACTTATACGAGGCTTTTAATTTTTTGCGTCTCCAGACTGATTTTTTTTATTGTTTATTTTGGTCCAATATGGCTCTTTCAACATTTTGGGTTGCTAACCCCCGCACTATCTAAACGTACCACAGTTTGAGAATCTCTGTTCTACCATTATCAGTATTGGTGTGTCAAAATGTATCAAAGTGGCCCCCCTGTGTCCTCGAATTGATATGTTTTCTCCGGAAAAACTTTGGACACCCCTGCTCTATGTAGTACTTTCATAAGAAGTCCACTCAAAAACATTAATTTAAAATTTTTGTTTCAAACTGTTGCACACAATTGCATTTTTTTTAGTTAAATACAAACATTATGGTGATTCTACATTTATTTGGGGAAGATTTGGCATAATAATACTAAGTAGAGTCACTATTCTTGATTCCTAAATATACTTACTGTCACAATGCGTTGTTGGTGACGAACCCCAAGATGCAGAGAAGGCAGGCTTGGTAAAAGAAAACATGGTTTAATGTTCAAAAGTAAAAATAAAGAAAAGACACAAACCAGGAACTAGGAACAGCCAAACTGGAAAACGGGAAACAGGATCCAGCGAACAGGAACTAGGAACAAAAAACAGCACGCTGCCAACAGCTACAGGATTCAGGTATAAACGACAAAACAGGTAGGAGCTACAACGACTAGTATTACAATGACAATAATCCAGCGCAGAGTGGAGGACAAAGCAGGTCTAAATAGCAGCTGGCTGATTGACACCAGGTGTGGCCCGGTGCCAATCAGCCACAGCTGAGGGGAAAAAGCACTCAGGGATACAAGCAGGAAATGAAGACAAAATAAAAGCGCTGACAGGAAACTAAGACAAACGCAGAGGAAAAACTAAAACACAGTCTAACTGTCAGGGACAAGCCTGACACTTAAGTCAGTTTGTCATGATCCTTCAGCATATAATAACATATCACAGACGCACTGCAATAATGGACCTAATGTGTGTATAAATAACCAGAAAATAGTCTACTACTCTCTTTCCTTCTACTACAGGGGTGTCAAACTCATTTTCATTGAGAGCCACACCGCAGTTATGGCTGCCCTCACAGGGCTGCGTGTAACAGTGAATAATATATAAATATAAATGTATTAGGATTCGCCTCATAATATTTTTACACAATTGCATATGCATTTGATTTTAATATATGTTTTTAAATACACTGTAAAAAAAATCTAAAGATTTGGGGGTAAAGAAACTGCTGCCAGAATTTTACTTTTAAATTTACGGTGGTTTTTACAGCATATTACTGTAAATGGAAAAACCGTACCACATTTTTTCACGTTAAGATTCAGGCGACTTAGGTGCCAGTTTGTTGTTTTTACAGTTTCTTACTGTAAATTGAAAAACAATACTATTGTAGTTTTTACAGTAAATTGAAAAAAGGCACCAGTGTTTTTTTGAGGTAAAATTCTAGGGACTGAACTGCCACTTTTTTACTGCGGTATACTTTGTCATTTTGACAGTGTACAGTTTGATGGATAACTTGCTTTGAAATCGTAAGTCAAGCAAATACATGTATTTGTATTTTAATTAAAAATATTTTTAATGTATGATAATTTAATATTTGTTCCATTATTAGACAATAATATAGTCTAAAAGATATGCAACTTCTTGCAGTTCGTGTATTTTTGTCTGTCAAAATGGAGACAGATAGAAGGATAAAGTACTTTATTGATGCTTTCGCGGGCCGTTTAAAATGATGTGGCGGGCCAGATATGTGTTTGACACAAGTGATCTACTATGTCTCTTTTACAACGATCAAGACAGATGGCCGCCCCACAAATCCTAGGGTCTCCTACAGCTTGTGTAGGATTCAGCTGGTTCTCTTGAATGTTAGGGACTGGGAGTGTGGTTCTAGACCTGCTCGATGTGTAAAGTGCCTTTAAATAACTTCTGTTGTGGAATGGCGTTCAATCAATAAAATTGTCTTGAATTGACAAAACTTCATTACCACAAATATCCAGCTAATTTTGAGACTTCAAACTAGATTATTTCTTGTCAATTGTTCTATATTTGCAAGACATATGGAATAATTGAGCAAGGAGTAGTAGTCCCTCAGAATGTAATTATTATTTAAATACTATTTCAAGTGTTTATTGTTTGGATTTATTTAATTTTTTTCTATAGTTACTAACCATAGGACTATTTGTCAATAACTTTATTGTATGTAACATGTCTTTAACTTTTCTCAACCCATTTTTAGTTTTGAGTTAGGTTCAGCAAATAACATTTTCCCAGGTGAAAAAAGTTACACACAACTTGGATGGTGAAACACTATCATGTGGGATTTCATGCAAGAAAACAAATATTGTGTGACTTCAGAAAACTGACATCAAAAGGATTGGTTACTTATTTGACACTTCCAGCAATACATACACAACACCACTAGGTGACAATATTGTTTTGCAAGCTCTTTTCTATTTCCTCTCCTACATGGCAGTTCCCTTTAAAAGTTGAGCAGTTTTGTTTTTATTTAAAACATTTGATAAGAAATCACAAATGATACGGCTGATCAGCATAAGACTGTGGAATGACTAGAGGTTCCACTAGAGTCATTCTAAAATCACCAAGTCCCGGTTTATCTCACACCTCAAAATGATCTCTTGATGGCTTTACTTTTGAGTTAAGGGTACATTTGGATCTGTTACAAGTTTTTGGGTTACTACTTCGATTACATGTTAAGTTTTTAGATTTACACAATTTTATTTCTACAAAGGTTCATCCACAATCCAGCAGAGTTGATGTGGGCATCTTACAAACATCACTAGGAATCATTGAAATTCCAACATTCTGCAAGGAAACATGAGGGTGAAGGCAAGGTACGTGTTTTTATTATCTTAACTGGCATGGCTTTTAATGAATTTCAAGGAAGCTATAAGGTAGGAAATTGGTTTAGGGCTGCAGCTATCGATTATTTTAGTAATGGTGATCTATCGATTAGTTTATTCGAAAAATCCAGTAATGGGATAAAACACACTTTATAGTCTCAATGCGTATTTTAGGGAAAATAGTTTAAATAAGCAACAATTTTTGTACCTGCCTCATCCTTCATTACCTTCGATTTATCTTTGACCGTCTTTTACCTTGTTTTACCTTCTATATTTCTTTTTTCACTTTTTATTTACTTTCTATTTAAACTTATTTTACCTTTTATCTACCTTCCATTTACCTTCTTTTACCGATGATTTACCTTTTTGACCTTGTTTTGTCTTTTTTTATCTTATATATTCCTAATTTTACCTTTTATTACCATATATTTACCTTCTATTAAACTTATGTTGCCTTCTATATTCCTTCTTTTACCTTTTACTTACCATTTATTCATATTTTATGTATCTTATTTTACCTTCTATATTTATTTTTATTCACCTTATTTAACCTTGTATTTAATACAGATACCTTATTTTACCTTTTTTTTATAACCTTTTTACATTTTATTCACCTTATTTTACCTTCTATTTACCTTTTGCCTTCGTTTACCATATTTTACCTTCTATTTAACTTTTTTTTTACCTTCTGTTATGCGGTAAAGATTTTATAAATTTTTATTAATCATTAAACGATTAACGGAAGTAATGGAATATAAATGGAAGCCATTTTGTAATCGGATTAATCGTTGCAGCACTAACTGGATGCATTTAATAGGCGTCTGTCACTTCCTCTCTGTAATAACATTGTAGACATTCCAAAACAAATCTATTTTGATGTTTTTATTAATTACATATTATTTACAGGAAAATACAAACCAATGTAAAGCCAATTGCCCGGGCGAGTAGATCAACCTCTAAGAGACTTCCAACAGGTACAGTATTGCGTGTATTGCACCTTTCAGTGTCTCATTAAAATGTTTTCCATGTTTTAAAACGTCCCTTAGTGGCAACTGACCTGAAATTTTTCACATCTAACATGACAGTTGACAGCTTTTTAAAAATATGTTTTCCCAAATTCAAACTTCTGAGGTACATAATTATCTGAAATTCTGAAATTTCGTTCGACCTCTTATGTTTGTGATTCCAATAGTAAATCATGGAAATAGTAATTATCAGTGGAAACTCTGCATTGGGTAAACTCATATAAAAAATGTGCATTTGAACATCGAAGCTTCATGTTTGAAATTTGAATAAAAAATAAAATTTTAATAAATATAGTGTTGCATTAACATACCAGATTAATTGGTTCTGTGACAGCTTTCATAACTCAAAATTGTTGTAGTCCCTTGGTTGTCCCTAAATGGACTTTAATATTTGCACAACGCCTGCCAACTTTTAGGGTATCTCTTTCAAACTGCTTCTCCATCAAACACACTATCAGCAGCTTCTTCAGATTTTAATGGATACATGTCTGCCATTGAAAAAAATTATCGTAACACCCTTGGTTGGGATTATAGACTTCTCCAGCTTCAGTATGGTAGATTGCAAAGTACTCCGCTAGTCGTACTACACATACACCTCGATTATGTTTTTCCATGGCTTCTTTTTTTTCTTCAATAAATATCATCCACTTCCTCTTCCAGTCCAATCTATTTATTTATACAGCACATTTTTAAAACAGTTCAAATTTCACAAAGTGCTACAAAGTAGTTAAAATACACATTAAAGAACATCCATCCATCCATTTTCTACCGCTTGTCTCTTTTGGGGTCGCAGGGGGTGCTGGAGCCTATCTCAGCTGCATTCGGGCAGTAGGCGGGGTACACCCTGGACTAGTCGCCAGCTCATCGCCGGGCCAACACAGATAGACAGACAACATTCACACTCACATTCACACACTAGGGCCAATTTAGTGTTGCCAATCAACCTATCCCCAGGTGTATGTCTTTGGAAGTGGGAGGAAGCCGGATTACCCGGAGAGACCCCACGCAGTCACGGGGAGAACTTGCAAACTCCACACAGAAAGATCCCCAGCCCAGGATCGAACCCAGGACCTTCGTATTGTGAGGCACACGCACTAACCCCTGTCCCACAGTACTGCCCACACATTAAAGAACAGTAATATTAAAATAATAAATACATAAAAGACAGGGAGAGATCACCCACTTTCATGTTGGTTTGAAAGCTAAAAAAATCACATATGTTTTTACATGCAATCTAAAAGTTACGGTATTCTAGAGGGGGACATGCTCAAGAGCAGAGGTGTCCAAAGTGCTGCGCGCAGCCAATTTTTCAATGGTATTAAGAAATAATATGAAAAAGTTGAATAAAAGAGCATACATTTTAAATTTTACGAGAAACAGTTGCAATAACACAAAGCTGATTTGCAGGCCATTTTTTCTCTAAAACTGCTAAAAAATAATAAGGAATTAAAATCAATGTTGTAATGGATTATTGACCTATTGAAGGCTCCAATTACTTCCACTTTTAATATTTTTTGGGAGAACCTATAACATGTTTTGTGTATTTGCTATAAAAACAAAGTTTTTTATGACAAAAAGAGCATAATTAAAACACACAAAAAACGTTATAAAATAAATAATTAAAATTTGTAATCTACGGATAGATCTAAAGTAGATTTAGAGATGTAGGTGTTAAAAGTAAAAATAAGAAAACAATGTATGAATTTGAACACTTTTATGATTTAGGCCCTTTTGAATCCCTAAGAATTTTAGTGGGATTTTTATTTTAAACTACCATTACTCAAAAAGTAATAATTAATTAAAAATCAATGTTGTTTAGATATATTGACCTAGTTAGGGCTTCAACTGCTTCACATAAAATATTCCTCTGTGAACATTTTTTGGGGGTAAATACATTGCATATTATGTGTTTTTTCCAAAAAAACGGGTTTATTTAACAAAAATGTTAAATTAATAAACTTTTGTGTTCTTCTTTTTAACATTTTTATGACTGAGACCTATCTGGGTACCTTTGACCAAACTTGAGAGGAGCCCTAAATTTTACTGGTTTTTGAAAATGACAAACATCAAAATGGCCCCTGCATGCTTTGATTTTTCAGTGTGCGGCCCTCACTGGAAAAAGTTTGGGCACCCCTGCTCTCGAGGGAGATGGTTCTTCTGTCCTCCACTTTTTTTCGAACCAATGTGTGCAAAAACAGTTTTGTCTTGCTAGCTAGCGATCTACGATCTGGGTGGATCTTACGGGGTACAATATGACATTTGCTACGCCAACTAGCAGAGGCAAGGTATCTAAAACTAGCTCGTAACTTGCAATTTAAAGCTATTTATTTAAAGCTATTTATTTAAAGCTAAAAAATATCCAAGAGACGACTCGTATTCCAAAAAAAATGATGGTGCACATGTAAGTGAGTGGGAAGACCATTCACAAGGACTACTCCGTACTACAGAAAACTTGGAGATGTTTGCTGCAAATGGATGACTTTAGCAATTCTATTTTTTCCTGCTCTGTCCTCCACCTCTGACAGGCACAACTCGTAAAGTTGTTGAACGTCGAAATCGCTTTGGTGAGACTTTGCTCCATGAGGCTGTGCTAAACCAAGATGTTCAGCTGCTTAAAGACATCCTTAAGCTGCGACCAAATGTCAACATGGCTGACAAAACAGGTAGGGTGCAGTGTTTTTTTTTAGTTTATTTTGAACCTGTGCATTTTATTTACAATAAAAACATTGACAATGGTCTTTATCTCTGCTATAAGGACGCACAGCCTTACATGAAGCAGCTCTCCGTAATCAGTATGAGGCTTGCTTGTGTCTACTTAATGCTGGAGCCCTGGTTAATGTTGCATCACAAGACAAAGTTACACCACTGCATGATGCCACCACATTTGGCAATGAAAAGGTTGGTAGATGTTTTAGAAGTTTTTTGTTTTTTTTGCCTGCAACTGTTTTTTTCATTTGACTGCAGATAGTGGAGCTGCTTTTGAAACATGGGTCACATCCACCCAAAGAGGAAGCATTTGGCTCGAATGAAGAACATACACTTTTAGTCCAAGTGGCAACGATGAAAGCAAGATCTGCTAAATCAACAAACATTGAACAAGAATTAGGAGGTATGATATAAACTCATCAAATATATTTATTAAAATGCTTTAAACTAAGCCTTTTTTTAGGTTTCCTATTAAAGTCAATGCACAAAGCATACTATATGATTTAACTGTTTTTTAGGTAACTGTAGAGGGAGAATATGTGTATAGTGTAAAGTTTATCATTTATTATTGGTCGACATTTAAGGCCTTGTTCACACTGCTGGTCAATTCCGATTTTGTGACCTGTGTCCGATTGTTTCATGTCAATGTGAACAATGCACTTGAGAATTTTTTAAATCCGACTCAGCCTTGTTCGCATGTGGATATAAATTGGACATGAATGGAATGCAGCTGCAGTATAAACGCTCTGGTCTCATTCATCCGACCAGAATGTCATCAAAAAGCAATAAGCATCATAATTCGTCGCCAAAATAGACGGTTGCAAAATAAATAGTTGACAAATGAGCAGAAAACAAGCGAAATAATATGTTTTAGGAACTCATATCAATGTTCCACCACTCCACTCTTTGAAGCAGACAACGTAGCAAATGTCCCACAGACTGCAAAAGGCCAAAATGGTTGCTCTCTTCCTTCTTAATCTTCTATGCGCAATAATTCGGTTCAGAAAATGTGGACTTTGATTGCACAAAATCCTCTAAATTGCCACAAATTCGCCAGGACTGAGAACTACTAGAACTGTAGCCATGTTTACATCCGTAAACACTGCATCACGTGTGACGTCATGTTTGTATGCGTGCATGCAGTTCAGCTTGCGTTCACATTAGACATCACATTTTTTGTAATGTGAACGACTATATAAGAAGATCAGATTTGGCCAAAAATTATAATTGGACATCCTACTCTGTAGTGAGAATGGAGCTTTTGACGCCTTGTTGGTTTTCATTGTAACCATTGCCACAATGAGGTCTCAGAGGTCTAAAGCTTTAAATGAATAACACTTTCATATTCCGGGATGACCCAAAGTAAATATAAAGCTGTATTTGAGCAATTGGGCATGGCTTTGGGCTCTTTTAAGACAAACAAAAGGCAAAATCATTCAACATGACTTTTATCACAGAGAAAAAAAACTCTTACTTACTTTTCTTTGAAATAAATGAACATATTACAAATATTTTGTTTATTGTCCTAAGTCAGTCAGTATATGTGGTACATTATAACTCAAAAAGTTATGGGTGGATTTTGATTACATTTTCAGGAAATGGGAAACAAATAAAGACACAAGTAATTAATTTTTAGGGGTGATTTGGATTACTGTCTGGATTCCGTAATTTTTAAAAGGAATCTTTACTCTACGTAGATACAGTAGGGCCTGGCAGAGGTCTGCCCTCTCCGACTGCTTTTTGAGCTCTTGATGTAACGGATTGTGACTTGACAATAGTTTTTAAAGCCTTTTTATGTGTACATCTTTATTTTGTCAACTACTCCTCAGCCTTTGTCAACAGTAGGAGAAGAAGACAGTTTTTAGTTCAGTTTTTTTTCTAGTTGGCATAAAACCTTCCTCTTCATTGTTGTAGCAAAGAACGCCAAAACCAAACAAGACCGAGATGTGGGCATGGAACTACATGGTGACGTACAGCTTGAAAAGGTAAAAGCATTGAGTCCGCAGTTTAAGTTTGTTGTTGATGTCAAAATTGTTGAGCAACATTTTAAATGAGAGTTTTTGTATCCTGTGCCCATAAATCATCAAGATGTGTGAACATTACCCAAGTACTGTAAAATGATTTTCATTGTCAGGGTGAAGACGTCCAAAATGGGAAATATCAGACTGTAGTTCCACAAGAGAACCACAAGAGTAAATTGTCAAATGGTAATTCTAATAGCAAGTATGGACATTTCAATATATTATTTGTCACAATCGTAGTGTCAAGGTAATGCATTTCATTTCATTCTGTTTCAGTAGAACCTTTACAAGCCAGTAACTCCTCCTGTTTTCCTGAGAACAACAAGTTTTCTTCCTCAGGAACGACCTATACCCGCTTGTTTCAGGGTTATTCAGAAGAAGAGAGCAGGGACAGTGATCAAACTGTTGACTTTTTGGGGGACAGTTCAGATGAGTCAGCGGACTGGTCCATTAAAGACACACAGAACTTTAACTGATCTCCATGTACTTATTTATTCATTTAACTTCTTCACTGGAAGGGTTTAAAACAGTTGCTTCTGTATAAGTCGTTGCTTTGTTGTTATTCTGTTGATAATGTTTCTAAAAAAGAGAGCAAAAGCTGTTCTAATACAGGTTAAGGTGACCATCCATCCATACATTTTCTACCGCTTATCCCTTTTGGGGATGCCGGGGGGTGCTGGAGCCTATCTCAGCAAGGTTGTCAAATTTTATGTCATATATTGACAGGTTAATGTTGTATAATTTCCATTTAAATACAGTTCTGCAATACTTGAAGTGAATTTAAGTATACAGTTCGTAATATATTTTGAGTAAAGTGACTTTACTGTAATATTAATAATAATACAGTATTTCGGGACATTTAATTGTGTTGTTTCAAAATGGTATTAATATATGAAAAAATATAAATTATTGTTATATTGTTATGTGTTATCTAAAAATGATGTGTTAATGTTCAAAACACTAAATGGAAGTTCATAATTAAATATAATTTGACTCTAAATTGTGCATTTGTGTTTTTTTTGGTGTTTAGAACACATCTGAATCAATTTACATATCCATTTTAAGCATTTACTATATCTTTTTTAAACTGTACAGATATTACATTCAATGAACAATTGACGGTTCATACCACAGTAGTCGCCAATATGTAATACATATAAATTAAACTAAAGAACCTGTTTGTTTTTCAGGTACGGAAGTGACGAAAGAGAATAAGGACATGTTTAACCCTATCAACAGTAGTCTACCCTCTGGGTAAGTCAATAGTGGTGGGGTCCAGGCAGAGGCGGTCCTGGCTAGTTTTACGCCCTGAGCGATCCTTTTATTGCTGCCCCTTTTCACAAACCCAATAAATTACATGTAGCTATGAGAGTCTATATTGATTTTTTTTTAAAGCAGTTTAATGATCTATCTCATGAAATAAGCTCTCAGCAGCAGGTTGACATGATATTTTTTTCATGTCCTGGGTGGTTGCCCACATTGCCCACAGCAAAATTAGTTGGTCGTTTACACCGTAGGTTGTTAATGATGCCACTTGACTGTGTGAAGGGAAGAGGGCACAAGTGAGGCCCTATGAAAACTAAGGTACGACTGTATACCATGGGGATCAAACTCTGGCCCGCAGGCCAAAGTTGGCCCGCCATGTAATTTCACTTGGCCCGTGGGGTGATATCAAATTAACACTAGAGCTGGCCCGCCGATTATATACAGTGGCGGTGCCGCAATACACCGCTATTTCTCATACTTGCCAAACCTCCCGGGAGACTCCCAAATTTCAGTGCCCCTCCCGAGAATTGTAACGTCCCCTTTTCGTCTAGTCCAATGAGTGCTGGCTCAGTTACATAATGTGTACGGCTTTGGCACGCACACAGAAGTGAATGCAACGCATACTTGATCTTCAGCGATACAGGTTACACTGAGGGTGCCAGTATAAAAACCTTTAACATTGTTAGAAATATATGCCACACTGGGAATCCACACCAGAAAAGAATGACAAACACATTTTGGGAGAACATCCGCACAGTAACACAACATAAACACAACAGAACAAATACCCAGAACCCTTTGTAGCACTAACTCTTCCGGGACGCTACAAGGTGTGTGTATGTGTGTGTGTGTAAACTGTATCGCTGTTGATGAAGTATGCTTTGCATTTACGTGTGTGTGCGTACAGGAGCAGCTCACATCTTGTGACTGGGCGGGCACGTTGTTAGAAGGGATGAAAAGCGGACGTGACGTCAGCTCGTAGAGGACGTTAAAAGCAGTGCCTGTAAGGCACGCCCCCAAGACTGTGGAATACGAGATATTATGACTGGTGAACACCTTCGTTCGAAAATGAGGGATGCCTCGGCTCAAAGCCTGAGCCCCGACATTAATGAACTAGCATCCAAGAAAATATGGCAGGTATCTGGCTTGGGCACATCAGATTAGATCAGTGTGTTGCAAACTGAGCAGTTTAAAGTCCTGAATGGTTGGTTTATTCATTATTTTATTTTCAAATGTATTAGCCTGTGGAAAAAGTTAATGTTGATATTTACCTCAGAAGGCTGCAAATGGAAAAGAGGCATTCAATTTTTATTTAAAATTTTATTTGATATGCCATTGATATTTTTTAATAATTATTATTATTATTATTATTTGAAACTCGATTTTGCATGTCACTATAAAGTTATATAAGCCTTGCTTGTTCAATATTTAATGCAAAACTTGTTTGGGTCCGTATCAAAAAGGTTAATTTGTTCAACCTTGGCCCGCGGCTTTGTTCAGTTTTAAATTTTGGCCCACTCTGTATTTGAGTTTGACACCCCTGCTGTATACTATCAATATCATGCGAGCATTTAACATGTTTAAGCATTTGGCAGCTTGGATCAAATACAGTGATAGCATTAGAGAGTGCCCAAACTAACTAATAATGTATTGACTCTGTATGTTTATTTATACAGTTATATTTGGCATAAAATGTGTTAAATAGAATTACAATCTGTAATCTAAAATGTTGTTTTCGCTGCTCCCAGGTGGCAAAATGAAAGCAAAATAAATCTTAGCATTTGACATCAATGTATCTAACCATCAATTAATATCTTAAAGTGTTAAAGAGTGTGAAACAAACAATCTAAAACTTTAACCGTTGAAGTTCTTCACAGTTTACCTAGTTATTTTGTATTATTTCGTAGGGAAACGACTGGCGGCTGCAATAATGAGCATGACAACAATTCAGATGGTTCATCAGATGAGGACTCTATAAGCCTGTTGCATGATCTTAATACCATCCAAAGCAAAGAGGGAATGCAACACTGTGGTTTAATTTTAGCAACCAATAGCAAGGAGTCTAGGAATATGATGGCAATAAGCCAACTACAAGTGCCAGAATATGCTGTGGATGATGCAGACAGTGGTGAGTGCTGCTCCTGATATTTTACTTGATGATCACTTGTGATACAAAGTCTACCAGTTTTGTTCACACTCAACTTTCACAGATTTAAAATGCATTTATTTTCACAGCAAATGACTCTCAAAACGGTAAGATGCACAAGGAGATACAGCTTTACGAGACAGATGAAAATGAAGACGCTCTTCCTCACAAAACATGCAGAGGAGATGAGGCCTGTGGTGAAGTCATCACTCACTTAGAAAATATTGCCGGTTGTTGGAACGGTTTCTTTTGTCTGTGATATTTTCAGCTTTTTCATTTCCCACTAAAGTGTCTTGAATTGTAATCTACTGGACAGCTCTCCATGAAGCCTCTGCTGAGGGTAATGTGGAAGGGGTCCAGGAGCTCCTCAATGCTAATGCCGATATCAATGCTATAAGCAATGATGATGACACTCCACTACTGGATTCTGTATCCTCTGGACATCACCAGGTGATTGAGAAACGATTATTTTCAAAAAACACTTGTCTCACAAATAAACAATCCCCATTCAGTTAACAAATTATATATAAATAACAACAAAATACAGTGGACCCTCGATTTACCAACTTAACTGTTTTTTTTTACCAAGGTTAGTTAATCGTAACGTTTGTATAGTGAATCAAATGTATCCATAAGAAGCAATTTAAAAATGAGTAATGGGTTCCAGCCTCAACAAAAGTCCAAATGTAGGTTAGTACATTTTTGAAACAATATAAAGTGTTACACAGTAATGCAGGGCATTTCAACTGGGACACAGGGGGACAAATCTGGCCCTGAAGTGACACCAGACCGGCCCCAGAGTTAAGTTCAAAACATGGGAGAGACTTTTTTTGCAGTATATTCCTAAAAACACTTGAGTGCTTCTGTTGGATAGAGAAACTTGGAACAAAGTAAGCACATTAGCAGATCTTTGCATTGACATTTTAACCTTGCCTTGCATTTTACATAAGGCCATTTTGTCCTGAAATTTGTAACTCGGATAAAAGAAATAGCCCAAAAACAAATGCTGCTGGTTCGCATAATAGTAAAGGGAGAAGTCTGGGCCCCCCGGTCTTTAACTTTCTAAAACTCTAGACCCTAGAGCAATTTAGTTGAATAGCTCTGCCGTAATATATGTCAAACAAACATAACAAAGGGATCAACTTGCTCTTTATTAACAAGCCAAAACAAGAAGAAGAAGCTGCTGTCCCCTGTATGCGCATCTCTTCCAACACATGCCCCCACACACACAGGAGTCCTTTTGGTGCCCTCACAAACGATCAGAAATCACAACAATCCTTAACTTTAACAACCCATCCATCCATCCATCTTATTAGAGGTCGGGTCGCGGGGGCAGCAGCCGAAGCAGAGAAGCCCAGACTTCCCATCCCCAGCCACTTCGTCCAGCTCCTTCCGGGATCCCGAGGCGTTCCCAGGCCAGCCGGGAGAGATAGTCTTCCCCACGTGTCCTGGGTCTTCCCCGTGGCCTCCTACCGGTCGGACGTGCCTGAAACACCTCCGTAGGGAGGCGTTTGGGTGGCACCCTGACCAGATGCCCGAACCACCTCATCTGGCTCCTCTCGATGTGGAAGAGTAGCGGCTTTACTTTGAGCTCCTCCCGGATAACAGAGCTTCTCACCCTATCTCTAAGGGAGAGAGAGCCCCGCCACCCGGCGGAGGAAACTCATTTCGGCCGCTTGTACCCGTGATCTTGTCCTTTCGGTCATAACCCAAAGCTCATGACCATAGGTGAGGATGGGAACGTAGCTCGACCGGTAAATTGAGAGCTTTGCTTTCCGGCTCAGCTCATTCTTCACCACAACGAATCGATACAGCGTCCGCATTACTGAAGACGCCGCACCGATCCGCCTGTAGATCTCACGATTCACTCTTCCCTCACTCGTGAACAAGACTCCGAGGTACTTGAACTCCTCCACTTGGGGCAAGATCTCCTCTCCATGCCGGAGATGGCACTCCACCCTTTTCCGGGCAAGAACCATGGACTCAGACTTGGAGGTGCTGATTCCCATCCCAGTCGTTTCACACTCTGCTGCGAACCGATCCAGTGAGAGCTGAAGATCTTGGCCAGATGAAGCCATCAGGACCACATCATCTGCAAAAAGCACAGACCTAATCCTGCAGCCACCAAACCAGATACCCTCAACGCCCTGACTGCGCCTAGAAATTCTGTCCATGAAAGTTAAGAACAGAATCGGTGACAAAGGACAGCCTTGGCGGAGTCCAACCCTCACTGGAAATGGGTCCGACTTACTCTGACACTGTTCATACAGGGAGCGAACCGCCACAATCAGACAGTCCGTTACCCCATACTCTCTGAGCACTCCCCACAGGTCGAATGCCTTCTCCAAGTCCACAAAGCACATGTAGACTGGTTGGGCAAGCTCCCATGCACCCTCAAGGACCCTGCCGAGAGTATAGAGCTGGTCCACAGTTCCACGACCAGGACGAAAACCACACTGTTCCTCCTGAATCCGAGGTTTGACTATCCGGCGTAGCCTCCTCTCCAGTACACCTGAATAGATCTTACCGGGAAGGCTGAGGAGTGTGATCCCACGATAGTTGGAACACACCCTCCAGTTCCCCTTCTTAAAGAGAGGAACCACCACACCGGTCTGCCATTCCAGAGGTACCGCCCCCGATGTCCACGCGATGTTGCAGAGTCTTGTCAACCAAGACATCCCCACAGCATCCAGAGCCTTAAGGAACTCCGGGCGGGTCTCATCCACCCCGGGGCCTTGCCACCGAGGAGCTTTTTAACTACCTCGGTAACCTCAGCCCCAGAAATAGAAGAGCCCACCACAGATTCCCCAGGCACTGCTTCCTCATAGGAAGACGTGTTGCGTCGAAGTGAGTCCGACTATATCTAGCCGGAACTTCTCCACCTCGCGCACTAGCTCAGAGTCTCCCCCCCCCCCCCCCCCAAGCAAGATGACGTTCCACGTCCCAAGAGCTAGTTTATGTAGCCGAGGATCGGACCGCCAAGTGCCCTGCCTTCGGCTTCCGCCCAGCTCACATTGCACCTGACTTCTATGGCCCCTGCTATGGGTGATGAGCCCATCTGAGGGGGCACCCACGTTGCCTCTTCGGGCTGTGCCCGGCCGGACCCCATGGGGACAGGCCCAGCCACCAGGCGCTCGCCATCGAACCCCACCTCCAGGCCTGGCTCCAGAGGGGGGGCCCCGGTGACCCGCGTCCGGGCGAGGGAAATCTGGGTCCTTCGTTTTGTATTTTTCATAGAGGTCTTCAAGGTGCTCTTTGTCTGATCCCTCACCTAGGACCAGTTTGTCTTTAACAACCATATTGCTAAAATAATAAACATTTAAAAAAGTAAAATTCACTTAAATTAACATTGGCAAAAGAGGAGCTGATGGGAAAGCAGCAGACAGACAGAGGGAGAGAAGGAAGGGGTCGTGGGAGAGGGACCTTGTGTGTGTGTGTTTCCTTTGGAAAAGTCACCGCTGAACGTGAAGTAGCTCTTCTCCTCCGCTGTAAAATAAGTCATTTTTTTCCAGAAAAGTTATCTCCACAGCAATTCCATTCTTCTTTCCATGCTGGTCTGTCGTCTTTTTGGGACTCATATTGAGTAAGGAAATAGGACAAAACTTGTCAAAAGGCAAACAACAACACAGAAAATGCACACATGCTGAAGCGCTGAGAAGTCGCGAGGGCGCAAAATATTTTATTCTTCCAAGGGGAGGCGTAACAGAAAATAATTGAGAAGCACTTGTTTATGTAAATGTGTGTGAGCGGATGTGATGCGGGGTGCTGTGGAAGTGGTAGAGCAGTGTTTTTGTGTTTAATTGTGGTTTGTTGTGATTTATGTTTTTTGTGTTTCTGTATTTGTGTTAGGACCCCCTTGAAAATGAGATTCTGCATCTCAAGGAGCTATCCTTAATAAATTGAAATTGTAGTGTACTGGGTAGCAAGAGATGTGGAGGGCTCCGCCTGCCCAAAAATGCCTGCAGGCGGGACACAAAATGAATGAAGCGTTCGATCACAGAGACATGGTCCGCACCTGGAGGCACATTGGGTCTGATCTAAAATATAAATCGAGGTTCCACTGTACTACAAACAACTACAATAGTTTGATTAAATAATGTAATAATAATAATGTATAGTGTTTACCTTGTCGGTTACATACACACACCTCGTCATGTTTTTCATTATTTATTTCTTTATTCAATGAATATCATTCACTTCTTATCAAGACTGTCCTTAACACAAAATGTCTTTGTTTCATTGGTTAGAAAAACAAACATATGTCTTGCTAGTTATTCGCTAACAAGCTATTGAAAGAGACATTGTAAGTTTAGGTCGGATCTTATGGTGTTCACTGTAACATTTGCTATGGCAACTAGCTGTGAGGAGGCTCGTAACCCAAATATTTACTCGCAATCTATAACATAACAATTAGCCAAGTGACTGTGCGTATCTCAAAATAATCATGAGCTGAGGAACTATTGTATTGACATTTTTAAAGATGTATAATCATTTTAAACGTAATTATACTATTCATTTGAACCTGTTCAACTCTGTCTTAACATGCATGCTTTGTTGAACTTTAAATGCATTTTATAAAAACATTGCCACACTTAAAAAATCTACAGTAATAATGAATGTTGTTCCCTATAATTTACTTTTGATTTATCTTTTAAACCCTACTAAAACAAACTTTCAGTTTAACAACTGAAATGTTAAAATTTTTGAGAACGTTTAAAATGTCCAGCTTCTAGTGTATTGTTGGTGTCGTGTTTTTTAAAATATCAACACGCTGGTGTTTTATCAGAAATGTGTTGATGTATGCACCACAGGGAATAAACATTGTTCTCCAGTATGGCTCACAGCCGAATACCAGGAATACGTTAGGATTCACTGCACTGGATGTAGCTGACCAGACGGAGAATAAAGAGCTTTTTAACAAATCTTCCACAAGTCAAGCGCAGCCTCATACATTGTCTGGTGAGCTTGCCAGTTCAGATGTAGAATATAAATTTTCGGACATGTTTGTAACTTCAATAATTGCTAACATTTTTATTTTCTCCAGGTGAGCTTTCCGCTGAGGCTCACTGCAACAAGCTTCCACCATGCCATTCGAGCTTCAGTTGCACATCAAACTTAGAACCCAGAGAATTGGATGATGGAAACGGAACTGATAAACCTGCTGGCATTCCATTGAGGAAGAATGACACTGCAACAGATAATGTGAGTGTTACTTTCAGTTCAATTTATGACTATACTGTAGACGGGGGATGTCAAAGTCAAGGCCTGCGGGGCAGATGCAGCTCGAGAATGAATATGGCCCCCGGTATGATATCTGATTAGGATAAGAACCGGCCACAGCCGCCTGCTGTGTTGCACACAACAATACTCCATCAGTGTTGGCTTTTCAAAATGGTCCCCTTTAAGTCATAAAAATGGGGTCCCAAAGTAAATTTTTGGGGTCCCACTTTTTTGTAAACGTTTTGAAAACAAATGATACATGTATGCATTAACCTGTTATATCTCCCTTTTTATATTGTGTTTTGGAAAAAGGTTGTCATAAACGGTACTTAATTCATAAAAAAAATATTACAAAAGAAAAAAGATTTTTATGCATATGTTAATGTATTCAGTTATAAACATTAATTCACTTTCTTCTTTCCTTCATGGATCTAAACTTTACCGCTGTCTGTTTTATTTTCTATATTTTTATTGTAATATTTTCAGAATGTGTTTGTTCTCTTTTTGGCCAAAGTAAGACAAAGAAAACAATCTGAAGTTGTCTTTAGTTTTAATGCCATGATTTTGATAGTCCGGCCCGCGTGTGCACAGATTTTCCTCCATGCGGCCCCTGAGCTAAGATGAGTTTGACACCCCTGCTGTAGACAGTAGTGAATGTTCTGTGCAGAACCATTGCATAATATAGTAATTGTTATTATTATTTAATTGTTCCCGTTTGTTTTTCTGTCTGTTAGTTTGTTACAGTAGTTAGAATAAAACTTTACATTACATTTACATTAAACCAAGGTGCTCAAACCTATTCCCGCGAGAAACATTGAAGGATGTGAGAGCCATTTTGATACATTTTGTACATTATAGATACTAAGACCAATACAATGTAGGTCAATACATGGTTTGAGTTTATTTCAAACATGCATACAAATTAAGCTAAGCTATCTGAACAAAACATCCACATCTTAGCTTTGTGTTATAGGTAAGAAAGCAAATTAGATTAATTCATGATTATTTTTAAGATGATGTAATTATTTCATGATTTAATTCGCTTTAACTTATGTTTATACATCCGTAAATAATTTTAGACTTAGACTTCCTTTTTATTGTCATTCAAATTTGAACTTTACAGCACAGATAAGAACGAAATTTCGTTGCATAAGCTCATGGTAGTGCAAGATAAAAAAGCAATAAGGTGCATATATAAATAAATAAATATATATAAATATAATATAAATATATATATAAAATAAATAAATATATATAAAACAAATAAATATATATAAAGAAATAAATAGATTACTGTACAGATAAATATATTGCACTTTTTCACATGCGTCCACGTTTATGGATGTATGTTATATTGTCTTTTTTATTCCAGCGAGTTAATCCATTTTGGGGGGAGTTGAGGGGATGATTTAATTATGATGCGTTCAAAAGTCTTACGGCCTGAAGGAAGAAGTTGTCACAGAACCTGGAGGTTCTGCTTCGGAGGCTGCGGAACCTCTTTCTAGAGTCCAGCAGTGAAAACAGTCCTTGGTGGGGGTGGGAGGAGTCTTGTAGATTTTCTGAGCCCTGGTCAGGCAGCAGCTTTGTGCGATCTCCTGGATAGGAGGAAGAGGAGTCCTGATGATCTTTTCCGCCGTCCTCACCACTCTCTGGAGAGACTTCCAGTCTGAGGCATTGCAGGCTCCAGTCCAGCCAGAGATGCTGTTGGTCAGCAGGCTCTCTATAGTGCCTCTGTAGAATGTGGTGAGAATGGGGGGAGGGAGCTGTGCTCTTTTCATCCGATGCAAAAAGTGCATGCGCTGCTGAGCTCTTTTTACAAGAGTTCCGGTGTGTAGGGACCAGGTCATATTGTCAGTTATCTGCACCCCCAGGAACTTGGTGCTGCTTATTATCTCCACCGCTGTGCCGTTGATGTAGAGTGGAGCGTGGCTGGACTGGTGCTTCCTGAAGTCAACGATGATCTCCTTGGTCTTGTCGACATTCAGGACCAGGTTGTTGGTTCTGCACCAGTCAACCAGATGTTTCACCTCCTCCCTGTAGTCCATGTCATTGTTGTCACGGATGAGGCCCACTACTGTCGTGTCGTCCGCATACTTCACAATGTGGTTGGTAGTGGACCTGGCGCAGCAGTCATGGGTCATCAACGTGAACAGCAGTGGACTCAGGACGCAGCCCTGGGGGGAGCCGGTGCTCAGGGAGATGGCACTGGAGGTGTTGTCGCCCACTCTCACAGACTGGGGTCTGTCTGAGGAAGTCAAGCAGCCAGTTGCAAAGGGGGGTACTGAATCCAAGGGGGGCCTGTTTGCTCATCAAGTGCTGCGGGATGATGGTGTTGAATGCTGAGCTGAAGTCCAGGAACAACATCCGCACGTGTGTGTCCTTTCCTTCCAGATGTTCTAAGCTCAGGTGGAGTGCAGAGGAGATGGCGTCCTCTGTGGAGCGGTTAAAGCGATAAGAAAACTGGTATGGGTCGAATGTGGGGGGAAGTCTGGAGACAATATATTCCTTTACCAGCCTCTCGAAGCACTTCATTATGATGGGGGTGAGTGCAACGGGGCGGTAATCATTGAGGGAGGAGATTGTGGGTTTTTTTGGCACTGGAATGATTGTGGCCGTCTTAAAACATGATGGTACCACAGCCTGGGTCAGTGAGATGTTGAAGATGTCTGTGAGAACCCCAGCCAGCTGGTCTGCACATCCCTTAAGCACCTTGCCCGGAATGTCATCAGGTCCTGGTGCTTTCTGGGGGTTCACTCTCCTCAGGGTTTTCCGGACATCCGCTATATCCAGGTTGAGCGGCTGCTCATCAGGGCGAGGGATGGATTTTCTCGCCGGAGTGGTGTTAAGTGCCTCAAACCTTGCAAAGTAGTTGTTAAGGTCATCTAGGAAGCTGATACTGTTGTCATAGGGACAGGGCACAGCTTTATAGTCCGTGATGACCTGTATGCCCTGCCACATTCGTCTAGTGTTTGTAGGGTTCTCGAAGAAGTCCTGCACTTTCTGACAGTGAGCACGCTTTGCAACCTTAATGGCACGGTTCAGGTTAGCTCTGGCTGATTTTAATGCCACCATGTCGCCAGACTTGAAAGCCTTGTTCCGAGCCTTCAGCATTGCACGTACCTCAATGTTCATCCAGGGTTTCTCGTTGGCCCGTGTGGGGATGTTCTTGATCACACTGACATCCTCCATGCACTTCTGAATGTATGCGGACACAGACTCTGCATACTCCTCCACACATGTATGGTGATTTTCGGTGGCGGCTGCTTTGAACATGTCCCAGTCTGTGGTTTCGAAGCAGTCTTGTAATGCTGACATTGCTCCCTCTGGCCAAGTCCTCACCTGCTTCACTGTAGCTTGCTTCCTGATCAGCAGGGGCTTGTATGCAGGAATTAGCATCACAGATAGATGATCTGAGGAGCCAAGGTGGGGGCGTGGTGCAGCTTTATACGCCTGTTTAATATTACTATACACCAAGTCCAATCTGCTTCCACCCCTGGTTGCAAAATTCACATATTGATGGAAATGAGGGAAAACTGTTTTCATGTTAGCTTGATTAAAATCCCCTGCCACGATGAAAACTCCCTCTGGATGTGTAGTTTGCAGTTCATTGATGGAGCAGTACAAAGCATTCAAAGCTTCTTTGGTGTTAGCGCTGGGGGGAATGTACACTACTGTGAAGATCATAGCACTGAATTCCCTGGGTAAATAAAATGGCCTGCATTTTATAGTTAATAGTTCAACATCAGGAGAGCAATGACGTGATACTATCTTCCCATTATTGCACCAGTTGTTGTTGACGTATATGCAAACACCACCGCCTCGGGATTTACCAGTGAGAGATATGCTTCTGTCCGACCAGAACATAGTTATCCCTTCGATGCTAACTGCCTCGTCTGGAACGGATGATTTCAACCACGTTTCTGTTAGAAATATGGCGCAGCAGTCTCTCATCTCGCGTCTTGCATTTAAATCCAGCTTCAGGTAGTCCAGTTTGTTCTCCAGGGAGCGGACGTTTGAAAGCAGGATGGAAGGAAGCGGTGTTCTGTGGGGATTAGCTTTTAGCTTTGTTGTTAGCCCCGCTCGGCATCCCCGCTTCTGCTTCCGATCACACCGCTTACGTGTCTTCCGTTGACGGTCCCCGCTGGTACTAGACTCCGCTGCTTTACAGGCCGCTGGATGTAGCCGGCGAAGTATTCCCATGCTAGCGAGGAGGTCCAACGTATGAATTATCTTATCTGAGAATTATGCTCTAAAATAAATTTGCCTTGCCAAATCTAACCCACCTTGAGATATAAAATTTTTTGTATTATTATTATTTACTAATATCATTATTATACTACCAACTACATTTTTTGAAGGCTTTAGCACACCCAAAAACGTAACATATCTTGCAAGAAAATTGTAGACATGATCATACTGTATGGGAATCATCAACGACTTTATACAGTCGTCGGCCACATTGGTTTTCAAGTCCCTTTTTTGGGGAGTATTTAGACAGTTTAATTTTTTCTTAGTTCTTCCGTCTAGTGTTCTAACGAGACGTGTCTATTTTGTCTTTGGAATGTGTCGCAGGCCAATAGAAAACAAGCTGTGGACCGCAAATGGCCCGTGGGCCGCACTTTGGTCACCTCTGCATTAAACTTTCAAGAAATGTCTGAAATTAGAACCACTGATTGCATTTAAGGCCTGATTCAGTCATTTATAGACTTTGGGCCCGATCCCAATCGTTTCTACTACATTACCTTGGGCTTAACGTTACAAGCTTCAACTTCTGTGGGTGTATGTTAGCGACCATGCACTGACAAGATAGTGGAGACTGACAAAAGGGTAGATAGATCTTAAAATTTTGGGAACATTTAAATAAAACTTTCAGGAAATGTCAGAAATGGGATAAGGAATAAGTCATTTCATTTTGGGGCTGATCTGGATTACTGTCTGCGTATAGGACTTTTTTTTACTACTGGGAGGTAGGGCTTAGCAAAGGTCTCTGCTCTCCGAGTGCTTTTCTAGATTTTTGTTACAATGGTTTTTGGTGAAATTCCACTGATTATATCACACTGATGTTCTTCTTACCTGTTCCTATTGTTGAAACAATTACAGACTGCAAGGCAGATGTTGGCATCGGTGGAGAAAAAGCAAAAAGAAATATCAACTTGGTCTCTGACACAACCACAGGATGGAGGTACATTCATTCGCCAGTGTTTTACTGTTCACATTAAAGCCATTGAATATATCAGTGTTTACTTTTATATATTTAAGATGTTTTAATGAATATGCAAAACATCCTTTTCTGTAGTTTTATTTGTGTGTTCTTGCTTTCCAGTCATATACCTTTCAGCTATAACAAATATTCAGAATGAACTGGCTGAGATCTTTGTCAAGCAACAGTTGGAGAAGGATAATCTTGTCCACAAATACAAGTCAGTTTTAAAAGTTGTTATACTTAATTTTGATAAGTTCCGTGACATTAGACTAGGGATGGGTCCAAATATGGCACTTTTATAGGTGCCGACCGAATTCCGTTGGTACAACCGGGAACTAATCAACAATACAACATTCAAAAAGTACCATATTTCAATACCTGTTTTGCACATACTGTCACGTCGGGTTGCAGACTCGACACCAGCTCAAGCAAACAAGCACTCGGAGCAGACTGTGCTGGGATGGTTTGGGATAATGTTGCAAATTACATCCAACAAAGCAGGCATGCCTGATAAAAGTGCTCAAAAAGACAGTAAGGCACTACAATGCTTATTAACATTATATATATGCTGTATATATGCTACCAATTAGCAATGGCGATTTTACATGGCAATTTCAACACCTCCAAATGTAGTTATCAAAACTACAACTTAGATGCATGTTGCAATCAAACAACTGGTGTGTAATAAGTACAATATATATAAATAATCAAATAATGGTATAAACACTGTAGGACTCAACAAACGACAAGAGTTTCAGCTCAATGACAAAAACTACTTAGTGACTACGGCAACACACCATAGCCTATTAGGGTTGTACGATATACCGGTACTTATAAAGTACCGCGACACTAATGGATTAAAAAAGGTGCTATAGTGCCTTTGAAAAATATCGTTTTTTTTTTTTTCATCAACATTATGCCATGCCGTGGTGACATTGCTGGTAATATGAGCCGAGGGCAGCACATGTTAACACTAGTCAACACACACACAAAGCATTTACAAGCGTAAACAGTGTGAAGACAGAAGAGGGAGAATGGACATATTTTGTCTTCAAAACTAACAATAATAGTGAAGCTTTAAACACTGAAGCTCTGCAAGTGGTGCTTTAAAATATAGCGAGGTAGCGGCTAACATCCGTCCAAAGTGTTTTAGCAACTTCTAAATCTTTAATCCTCTCCTCCATGGCAACAAATGAACTATGTCTCTTACAAATATCATCCCTGCAGGACAAGGAATAGCTAAACATGCTTCATTACATGCCACAGGAGGATACAATAGTTAACCGCTAATAGCAATCTAGCGCTCCTAAATGTAAACAAATGGGTGGATCTATACTTTAACGATGCCAAGTACAAGAGCTGTACATATCTATAAACAACATTGATATTTTTCATTATAGCAAAATGATTTATCATTTTTGTTATTGTTTTATAAACTCAGGAAATACGTCCCTGGACACAGGAGAACTTTAATTATGACCAATGTATGACCCTGTATTTACTTAGTATTGGATAGATACCCAAATTTGTATTATCAACCAAAGCTTATGTAAAGTATTTTAACAAAAGAACAATAAGTGCTTATTCCATTTTAACAGAAGTGTAGATAAAACATGTTAAAACAAAAATTAACCAGATATTAACAGTAAATTTACTGATCATTCATCCATTTATCCATTTTCTACCGCTCGTTCATCATAATTTTGACAAAATAATACAATGGGAAATGACAGACGACAGCAGCCAAATTAGGATCCTTTGTAACCCGTTTGTTTATTTACTTCTAAAAAATAAGTTGTCTAGTATGTTCACTATGTTATTTAATACCAAAATTGTTATTTGAATTTAATAAGAAACGTATTTTAAATGTATCATAAGATTTTCTGTTAAAATAAAGCCGATAATGAAATTTTTTTGTGGTGCCCTTAATTTTGAGTATCAAATTACATTTGGGTATCAGTACTTATACCTATACACCTATACACTATACACTTATGAGCTAACATCTTGGAATTGGTAATGTATCGGTTCGAATGTGAAAGGCCCCCATCTTTACACAAAGCACTTTACACTTTGCTTTCATGTCAGTCAGAAGTTTAAAGTTAATTTGCCCTTTTCAACGATGTCAGTTAGTCTTAGCTTCTGCATCATGTTTGTATTTGTCTGACAGTATACAGCGTCATACAAATAACTCATGTTTTGTTGATACAGGAGCATGACTTCACCCTTTCTTCGACATGGGGTGAAAATTCAATTTCTTTCCCTTTGTTCACGGCAAAGGAAATTAGTGAACATCCTTCAGATGCAAATGAATCGGGTACATTTTCTTGACAATGAAAACATATCCACCCAAAACAGTCAAGTAGTGCAAGAGCAGCAACGTCAGTTCAACAGTCTTTCGACTCAGCCCCTCTCTTCCAAGATGACGGAGAGGAAAAAAGGTTCCCAAGACAAACCCATTCCAAAAAGGGGAACCCAAAAGTCAACAAGACGGGCCAACCCACAGAAAAGATTGGCCCAAACCAAGGACAAGGTCCTTACAGTCCTTCCAAGTCCTTTTCCACCAGCAAACAGGCAGGATCACTCTTATGCGCTGAAAAGAATCCAAGCCGACAATGTTCAAACAAAATATATTTATCCACTGTCACAAGGAAGAGCTAAAGAACATAGCAAACATCTCTCTCAGCTTATCCAGAAGGGACTAATACCACATGGAGGTGTTTTACAGATTTTCTTAAAGGTGAAGATATATATTTACTTCAATTAAGTTGTGAAATATTCTGCTTGTGATCTTTGTTAATGGTACTTTAGTCTTGTTCATCACTGTTCAAACCCATTTGGAACTTGTTTAAATGAGGACAAAATGTGCCATACAATTCAGCATACAGTAAATCATTGTAAAATAAACTGTTATAAATCTAAATTATACCAATCAAAAGCTTATCTTGCTCTATAGGTCCAGTGAGGTGGCACTGCCTTAAACATACAGGTGATCTGCAATAGAGATGGGATTTATGACTCTTTGAAGGGAGCCAGATCTTGAGGAGCTTTCTTTCTTTCAAAGAGCAGTTTAAAAGACTGATTTGTTATTAGTTATTTTCTTTTAAACCGTTTGTTGTTGTCAAGGAAACAATCACTAGTATCTACAGTATATAGATATATAGTAGATATATGATAAAATGTAGATCAGAATATTTGAATTTACACAAATATTACCATATTAGTGAGAATGATCTAAAATATTGGCTATAATTGTATCTTTTTTCTAGTTTTTATTGTAAACATTCCATAAGGCGGTGCCATCTTTTCATGCTTTGGCAGTGACATCACTATTTGGAATTTTACCTCGCCTAAATAAGTGTAGCATTTTACCAATATAGAAAAAAAATACACAAATAATAAGTAAGAATAAAATGCATTAATGGATATAAAAAGTATAAATACAATTACAATTATAATTATAATTAAGACACAGTCAAAATTTACAAAATTATACTACCATATGTATGTACACTTGAAGTATTGTCCTTTAGAATAATGAATCAGAATAAAAATAAACAAAATAAATGCAATAAAAAAAGTTACATTTAAAAAAAAAATACATATATATTCATATGCAAAAATATTTAAAAATTAATTTAAAAAAAAGTTAGTCCAAATGCTCCTAAGTTTTCCTTAAGTCTGACTCATTTTCTAGTCCAGTTGGCAGCCGGGTGGCGCGCACGTACAGAGTGGGAAATTGCAGATGCTATATTTGCATGAGCATAAAAAACGGCTCTCAAACGAAGGGCCTCAGAACTGGGAATCGGTTCTCATCGCTCTAAAGACTTACCGTATTTTTCGGACTATAAGTCACAGTTTTTTTCATAGTTTGGCCGGGGGTGCGACTTATACTCAGGAGCGACTTGTGTGAAATTAAAACATTACCGTAAAATATCAAATAATATTATTTAGCTCATTCACGTAAGAGACTAGATGTATAAGATTTCATTGGATTTAGCGATTAGGAGTGACAGATTGTTTGGTAAACGTATAGCATGTTCTATATGTTATAGTTATTTGAATGACTCTTACCATAATATGTTACGTTAACATACCAGGCACGTTCTCAGTTGGTTATTTATGCCTCATATAACGTACACTTATTCAGCCTGTTGTTCACTATTCTTTATTTATTTTAAATTGCCTTTAAATGTCTATTCTTGGTGTTGGGTTTTATCAAATACATTTCCCCAAAAACTGCGACTTATGCTCCAGTGCGACTTATGTTTTTTTTCTTCTTTATTATGCATTTTCGGCCGGTGCGACTTATACTCTGGAGCTACTTATACTCCGAAAAATACGGTAATTAGTTTGTGAAAATCACATCTCTTACCTGCAAACTGTCAAAGGGGGGGGTTGCAGCTCACTACGGGTTGTTCTCCCGGGATGCAGAATGGACTACTCCGGACAAGGCGTGCAGGTAAAAACATGATTTAATTACCCAAAACTCAAAGAGGTACAAACAAAAAAGGAACACAAAGCGAAGGCACAACGCGCTGATCGCACTTGGAGCTAAAGCACAAAACTTAGCGCAGGAAACAAAGAAGCTAACACTTAGCATGGACTTGAGACAAGTAATACTCACAAAACTTTGGCATGAAACAAAACTTCCGTATCAGGTTGCATGAAGCAAATATTGACGCCAGGCCGACTGACAGGCAAATGCAGGCTTAAATAATGCCTCTGATTAGTGCTCGAGTAGCAGGTGAGCGGCCGAACACTAATCAGAGACAGGTGAACATAATTTGCAACCATGGCAACCAAAACAAACTCAGGGAGGTGCACACACAGGAACTAAAAGGAGTCCAAAACTAACAGAACATAACTACACGAACATGATCTAGACCACATATCATGACACAAACAGCAGCAAAAATTATGGATTGTTCCTGTATTTGCAAGCAAGTAAACTTATAAAATCAGCAAGTGATCAGTTCATTAGTTACCCCTCTGTATGTGCCTCGTGATTGATTAGCGATCAGCGCGGGATGCACCCCAAAAATAATCCTGAAAGACCATATATATATATAAGTGAGCTATATATAAGATAAGTGATACTGAATGAATCACAATTCCTTTGTGTTTTGTTATGTTTTTAGGGGAAGTTGCACTCTGCACATGTGCAGGGCAATGGTTCAATAAAGGACAGCAAAGGAAAGTCACACTTGTTTCCAGAGTGCTGGCTTCAGTCTATCCTGGCAAACAACATCCCTGTCAGTTCTACGTATGCCTGGGACAAGGTTAGGCACATGCACTGTACTAGACTACATCTTATGACTATTAGCTTGCCTTTGTTTTACTGGTACCTGGAATAACATCTTTATATCAGTACATCATCATGCTTAAAGGGTAACTGCACTTTCCTTTGGTTTTTAACCTATCATTCACAACCTTTATGTGAGACAAGCATATACCGTATATGTTTTTCTTTTTTTATGCATTCTAACTCGTAAATAAATGTTAGCAAAAGTCAGCTAACAGTGGAGTCAATTGGAGTACTCTATTCCGCCTATTCCTATTCTGTGTTATATGTGTTTTATGTTGCACAATTGCGCCAAGTAAAATTCCTAGTTTGTGAACCCGTTCTCAAACATCCATCCATCCATGCATCCATCCATCTTCTTCCGCTTATCCGAGGTCGGGTCGCGGGGGCAGCAGCCTAAGCAGGGAAGCACAGACTTCCCTCTCCCCAGCCACTTCGTCCAGGGATCCCGAGGGGTTCCCAGGCCAGCCGGGAGACATAGTCTTCCCAACGTGTCCTGGGTCTTCCCCGTGGCCTCCTACCGGTCGGACGTGTCCTAAACACCTCCCGAGGGAGGCGATCGGGTGGCATCCTGACCAGATGCCCGAACCACCTCATCTGGCTCCTCTCGATGTGGAGGAGCAGCGGCTTTACTTTGAGCTCCCCCCGGATGACAGAGCTTCTCACCCTATCTCTAAGGGAGAGCCCTGCCACCCGGCGGAGGAAACTCATTTCGGCCGCTTGTGCCCGTGATCTTGTCCTTTCGGTCATAACCCAAAGCTCATGACCATAGGTGAGGATGGGAACGTAGATCGACTGGTAAATTGAGAGCTTTGCCTTCCGGCTCAGCTCCTTCTTCACCACAACGGATCGATACAGCGTCCGCATTACTGAAGATGCCGCACCGATCCGCCTGTCAATCTCACGATCCACTCTTCCCTCACACGTGAACAAGACTCCGAGGTACTTGAACTCCTCCACTTGGGGCAGGGTCTCCTCCCCAACCCGGAGATGGCACTCCACCCTTTTCCGGGCGAGAACCATGGACTCGAACTTGGAGGTGCTGATTCTCATCCCAGTCGCTTCACACTTGGCTGCGAACCGATCCAGCGAGAGTTGAAGATCCTGGCCAGATGAAGCCATCAGGACCACATCATCTGCAAAAGGCAGAGACCTAATCCTGCAGCCACCAAACTGGATCCCCTCAACGCCTTGACAGCGCCTAGAAATTCTGTCCATAAAAGTTATGAACAGAATCGGTGACAAAGGGCAGCCTTGGCGGAGTCCAACCCTCACTGGAAACGTGTCCGACTAACTGCCGGCAATGCGGACCAAGCTCTGACACTGATCATACAGGGAGCGGACCGCCAAAATCAGACAGTCCGATACCCCATACTCTCTGAGCACTCCCCACAGGACTTCCAGAGGGACATGGTCGAATGCCTTCTCCAAGTCCACAAAGCACATGTAGACTGGTTGGGCAAACTCCCATGCACCCTCAAGGACCCTGCCGAGAGTATAGAGCTGGTCCACAGTTCCACGACCAGGACGAAAACCACACTGTTCCTCCTGAATCCGAGGTTCGAGTATCCGGCGTAGCCTCCTCTCCAGTACACCTGAATAGACCTTACCGGGAAGGCTGAGGACTGTGATCCCACGATAGTTAGAACACACCCTCCGGGTCCCCTTCTTAAAGAGAGGAACCACCACCCCGGTCTGCCAATCCAGAGGTACCGCCCCCGATGTCCACGCGATGCTGCAGAGTCTTGTCAACCAAGACAGCCCCACAGCATCCAGAGCCTTAAGGAACTCCGGGCGGATCTCATCCACCCCCGAGGCCTTGCCACCGAGGAGCTTTTTAACTACCTCGGCAACCTCAGCCCCAGAAATAGAAGAGCCCACCACAGATTCCCCAGGCACTGCTTCCTCATAGGAAGACGTGTTGGTGGGATTGAGGAGGTCTTCGAAGTATTCTCTCTACCGATCCACAACATCCGCAGTCGAGGTCAGCAGAACACCATCCTCACCATACACGGTGTTGATAGTGCACTGCTTCCCCTTCCTGAGGCGGCGGATGGTGGTCCGGAATCGCTTCGAAGCCGTCCGGAAGTCGTTTTCCATTGCTTCCCCGAACTCCTCCCATGTCCGAGTTTTTGCCTCCGAAACCGCTGAAGCCGCACACCGCTTGGCCTGTCGGTACCTGTCCGCTGCCTCAGGAGTCCTATGAGCCAAAAGAACCCGATAGGACTCCTTCTTCAGCTTGACGGCATCCCTCACCGCCGGTGTCCACCAACTCTAGGATTACCGCCACGACAGGCACCAACTAACTTGCGGCCACAGCTCCAATCAGCTGCCTCGACATTAGAGGCGCGGAACATGGTCCATGTTCAAAGTTTTTCCGGAGGTGGGAATTGAAACTCTCTCTGACAGGAGACTCTGCCAGACGTTCCCAGCAAACCCTCACAATGCGTTTGGGCCTGCCAGGTCTGTCCGGCATCCTCCCCCACCATCGCAGCCAACTCACCACCAGGTGGTGATCGGTAGAAAGCTCCGCCCCTCTCTTCACCCGAGTGTCCAAAACATGAGGCCACAAATCCGATTAAACAAATACAAAGTCGATCATGGAACTGCGGCCTAGGGTGTCCTGGTGCCAAGTGCACATATGGACACCCTTATGTTTGAACATGGTGTTCACTATGGACAATCTGTGACGGGCACAAAAGTCCAATAACAAAACACCACTCGGGTTCAGATCCGGGCGGCCATTCTTCCCAATCACGCCTCTCCAAGTTTCACTGTCGCTGCCAACATGAGCATTGAAGTCCCCCAGTAGAACGAGGGAATCACCCGGGGGAGCACTCTCAAGTACTCCCTCGAGCGAATCCAAAAAGGGTGGGTACTCTGAGCTGCCGTTTGGCGCGTAAGCACAAACCACAGTCAGGACACGTCCCCCCACCCGAAGGCGGAGGGAAGCTACCCTCTCGTCCACCGGGTTGAACTCCAACGTGCAGGCTCTGAGCCGGGGGGGCAACAAGAATTCCCACCCCAGCCCGTCGCCTCTCACTGCCGGCAACGCTAGAGTGGAAGAGAGTCCAGACCCTCTCGAGAGAACTGGTTCCAGAGCCCTTGCTGTGCGTCGAAGTGAGTCCGACTATATCTAGCCGGAACTTCTCGACTTCGCGCACTAGCTCAGGCTCCTTCCCCCCCAGCGAGGTGACGTTCCACGTCCCAAGAGCTAGCTTCTGTAGCCGAGGATCGGACCGCCAAGTGCCCTGCTTTCGGCTGCCGCCCAGCTCACACTGCCCCTGCTATGGGTGGTGAGCCCATTGGAGGGGGGACCCACGTTGCCTCTTCGGGCTGTGCCCGACCCGGGCCCCGGGCCCCATGGGGACAGGCCCGGCCACCAGGCGCTCGCCATCGTGCCCCGCCTCCGGGCTTGGCTCCAGAGGGGGGCCCCGGTGACCCACGTCCGGGGGAGGGAAATCTGGGTCCTTTATTTTTATTCTTCATGGAGGTCTTCGTTCTCAAACAATGGCAATAAAAACTCTTCTGATTCTGATAAAGGGCTCTAAAAAAACCTCCATTAACGTTTTATATACACACTGTAAGTATATATGTATTTTAGTAACAGGCACATTCATTCACAGACGCATCAGAACGTTTGCTTTTCCCTTCAACAACAACAACAACTAAAACTAATCATGGCAGACTTCATCAACAAAGACTACTTTGGAAAATGATGATTCAAAAACGTATGTTTTTGAACCTGAATATATGAAGGATGAGCTACAAGTTTTAGAAGCTTTCTGCTAAACAGATTCAGCTTTAGTGAAACACTAAGTACATGCAGAAATATTCCTCAGTGCTGAACAAGATGAACTACTACTAAAACATACACTTACCGTACAATGTCTGCTTTCACTGGGATGCCGACTGATGGGATGTTCATATCTTCCTATCTATATCCTGTTAAAAATAAGGTGCCGCAAATGAGTGACTTTTCGGGTCTTTCTCGCCAATACCGGTTATAAGTTGAATGTCAACGTTGACCAACTTCCCGGTTTATGGCTACAACCTTCTTATAATCTAGAATTAACTTTCACCAGCTCAGAGGCGATGCAGCAGCAACTTACCGGATCAATTTGTCAACACGAGCTGCATAAATTAGTTGCTCTCTTTGATCACGAAGCCACTAAAAGTAGTTAGTCTGCGTTAGCACTTATAATAGCAACAATACTAATACTTGGATAACATTCAGGTCATAAGATATAAAATGCGTATTGTTGGCGGTTTTCGGATGTTTTTAGAGGGCATTTTGGGCGCAATAGAGTACTCCCAGCTGCATTGTTAGCCTCAGAATGACTTAGAATGCATAAAAAAGTAAAACACATGTGTTCTTGTCTTACACAGGGATTGTGAATGACAGGCAAAATTCCAAAAGCAGAGTTCACCTTTAAGTCCTTTTGTTGCTCTTGTTGTTCGTATTTGTAATGTACTCTTGTATCTGCTGTGTTCTTATTATAGGGGTGTAATAATAAATTGTTTTTGGTCTACCACTTTCAATTTAGTAATTTCTCACGCAATACACATTGAGTGAGAGATAGATAAATACAATGCAGCCCAGCCTTTGGTTAGCGATAAGAAGACTTGCGTTGTTAAAGGCTCCTGTTTGGGAACACTTGGCCTTTCTATTTGGAGATGTGTGCGGATAAAGAAAGCAGTGAACAGGGATTTTATGGTAGAGATGTGGAATGACCTCAACTCCTTCCATCTTTACCATTCCACCTGCCTCCTTCCTGTTCAAGCACGTGTAGGGATGGGTGCGGAATCCGGTGACTTTTTTTGTCACTGACCGAATCCCGTAAGTCCTACATGGCACTGATTAACGCAATATCCAACGGTGACATGTTAGGGTATTTGGGTTGCGCGTGACGTCACGCCCAGTTGCCGACTCAGCCAGCTGTTTGCACTTTGCGATCACTTTTGCATAGATTATGTTTCACAGATTGTTTTCAAGTTGCTTTCTCACCGTCTCTTCAGAATATGCCGTTTTGTGGGCGGTCTTATTTACGTGGCTCCACTTCGACTGTGTCTCGTCAGCCATGTTGTAGTTTTTAGCGCTTCTACTGTATATAGTCTCTACTGACAGATATAAGTTCAAACTATACGCTACATTGTGTTAGAAATGGTAACAACAAAAGATGTATGTGCATGTTTTAGCCAGTCTGGCCCACAACCAGAGGATAGCGTAAAAGAAGGAACTTATTGACTACAGCGCGGATTACAATGGCGGACCTGCGCAAAGTACTTTGACTAAATTTATACCGTATATGAAGATATCCTCTGACGTCACAATTGGAAAAACGTCTCCATCCATTTTCTACCGCTTATCCCCTTCGTGGTCGCGGGGACGTGTTTGAGCCTATATCATCTACAATTGGGCCAACACGGATAGACAGACAACATTCACACTCACATTCACACACTAGGGCCAATTTAGTGTTGCCAATCAACCTATCCCCAGGTGCATGTCTCAAATTGGGCAAATTCCAAACGGCATGTTTGGAGAAAGTATGATGGAAGACAAGATTGTTTTATAAATATCTCCATCATACTTCCAGGGTTTGATATAACATTTTTGGGACTGATGCAGATCCTAAATACACAAAAACAGGTACCAATAGGTAAGAAACGTTCCATATTCAGGGCCTTTTAAGTCAGTGTTGACATTTGGTGCATCGTATTTTAAAGATCTGCTAGCATTGAACATTTATTTTGTTCTATTAATAAATCAGCGTATTGAAACTTGATCATAGAAGCTGTTTACACAAAACTCCTCAGTTTCATGCTCGGCATTCTGTTCCTTTACTGTACCAAAAATGAACCAAACCATGACATTAAAATCTAGGTATACGTATTAAACCATGATTATTATACCCCTGCTATATTATTTATTTACAAATTATTGGTGTTAACAGGCATTTCTCCTATTACTTTCTTTTGCTAGGTGATGTTCCAAAACAAAACCTTGTCTTATTTATTCAAAAAGGTGACTGAAGAAAGTACATCAGAGACGGATGTCCAACATAACAGTCATGGTTTTAATCAGGAAACACTAACCCCAGGTCCGTTCTCCCTATCTGCTGGCATATTTTACTGTGGCCGCTCCGCACATTTCCTGTCTGGCACTTCCTTTAGATCAACTCAATGTAGTAAGAACAGACAAGCAGCCAGTGAAGTGTTGGTTTCAGTATGTGAATTATTAATTCCATGTCTTCCAACTGGAGGTTCTCCAAACACCAAGTGTTGACAGTTACTTTCAAAGCCATTGTCTGTTTCTGTAAAATTTTGGTATGAAATATGTTTCATGTTTTTCAGTGTCAGATCTGAATCCTCTAATGGCAATCAGGACAGTTTATTTGGTGGCGGATGAAGAGCTGATACCAAATGCTATAATAGACAGCTACTGGAAGAGGCTGTTACAGAAGGACTTTCCGCAGTTCTAATAACGATCTCGCCATCATCCTCAAATTTCATTTGAGGTGTCTAAAACTAATTGAAAACTTTGTTGGAATGTTCATTTGATATCCTTTTTGGGAGTTATTTAGTTATTTTACTTCACATTTTATCTGATTATATATATCATGCACTCATTTCAAAATGTACCGTGTGAAGAAATGTGAAACCTACTATGTAATTACCAGTACACTGAAGTAGTTCAATAAAACTTATGTTCAGTTAATTACCTGTGTTAAGGTTTTGGTCGCTTTTCCTGTGGCTTGCTAATTTAGATAACACAATCTGACATCGTAAAGTTCAACACCAGAGCAGGGTATCCGCTCGGTCTTATAAAGTCTAAAAAACAACATTATGAATTACAGGCTTTAAAATGTCTAAAATGTTCTTAAGATCTCATAAAATGTATTCACTACGATTTTGAAAGTTCTTGAATACGAGCTGTCTCTCGTCTAATTGTTGCGCTTTCGGTTGCAAGCAAAACCTTGGGCTACGAGCTTCCCCACTGCTAGTTGGCGTGGCGATTTCCACAGTGAACCCTGTAAGATCCAACCAAAATGTGGTCTTACTTGCTAGCATCCGCTTATAACTGCAGCTGGACATAACTTTGTTTTCCAACACTGGGAAGGAAGAAAGTGAGTTTTAAGGACAGTGCTGAGAAGAAGAAGTGGATGAATTAAATTAATAATCAATAACATGACCGACCAAGTAGCAGTTGGAGCGTAGCGTTGCTCGTCTGCACCATACTGAAGCAGAATGGGACATTTACCCATGAAAATATTGAGAAGCTTCTGATGGTGTGTTTGACAAAGAAGCAGCTCAAAGGAGATACTGTAGAAGCCCACACTCCAAGGTAAATGTGTTATTAAATTACTTACCAAAACTAATGTAGTTATGTGCGGTGCGGTCTATTGTGTGGTTTTTGATGGGAAAAAAAATTGTTTTCTTTTTTTTGTTTCATGTTAAAATTGCGTAACATTCACACAATGGCCGTTATTATGTTTGCCAATATTTCTGAAGTCCAAACAAATATTAGTTTATAACAGAGAGGCTTCTGGTGTTTTTAGTTAAGTATTTTAGTTTAGTTTGTTTCAGTTTATTTCGAACATGCATACTTTACAATTACATCGCATATTTCCAGTTGTTTTATTACACAAAAGGAATAGGAAGAAGCAGAGCTTATTTATTCCTACCCCTTTTCATATCATTGTAGTGTTATCCCATTTCTTTGTTTTTTTGTAACAGAACAGTGAATAAAGGAGTAATAAAGTAATATACAATAAGTAAGTAAACACATATTAAATATGTAAATAAATATTAGATATATATTTTGTATTCCAATGTAAGCTTTTGGCCAAAAATGGCACTACAGCAGGATAATAAACATTAAAAACCATTTATATGAATAAATGTAGGATTTTATGCATCTAGAGTTTGCAGGTCTAGCCAGTGTTGTGTAGTCCTGCACAGTGTAGTATGTGTGGTCACTAAGATAAGTTGTATAAATAATAAATAGATAATAGGAGCCTTGCTATAGCACAGTTAATGATTGGAAGCAGGGTGCTGGTGAATGATAGTGTGTGTCGGCCAAGTGGGCGGACTGACGCCATGACTTATTCCGTCTTCCCTCCCCCAGTCTGCACCTGAACGTCACACAGCCGCCCTGTTCTGTCCAAACTTTCTTTCCACATGGAACTTTTTCCGCTGCTTCGCCTCCGACTGTGCCGTCATACCAACAGGCATCTTTAAAGGTAACACAAACGTGCGCCTCACCACTTACTGTACCTGCGTAATGTTAAACATAATGCTCGTCCTGGCACTTGAAGGCATCTCGCTGGCCTTTGAAGCAACTTAATCCATTAAATCGCTGATTGAATTATCAACCACGAAGTTCACATTTTGACTCCTAAGGTCAGTGTACGTTTTGTTTATAAACGTTTAGTGTTTTTAAAAATTAAATTCAAATGAACCAATCGTTTTTTTATTTTTCAATTTCTATTCATTATGAGAAAATTCATAACCGAAACTCACTGACCATTAAACTATATATAAAAAAAATATTTTTTGCCGATCATATCAAAATTCGTGTGTGTCCTAATACTTTTACTTCTTTTTTCTTTTTAACAAGTATATTCTAATCATTAATATTTAGCAATGCGGTATATTGGTAAATGTACAACCAGCATTTATTTATGAATTATACAACTTTTCTGTCATATATTTTACTCCAGTATCATTGATATTAAATCCTATTTGTATATGAAAATGTAATTCTGTTTATTCTTACTTATTGAAATTATAATGTTTGTAGTACTTATTTAATCGTTTTTATTGGTATTGGTATTGGTATTAGTATATATATATATATACATACACCAATAAAAACGATTAATTATTTAATCGTTTTTATTGGTATTGGTATTAGTATATATATGTATACATATATATATATATACATACACCAATAAAAACGATTAAATACATATGTATGTACATATATATGTGTGTGTGTGTGTGTGTATATATATACATATATAAATATATGTACATACATATATATATATATATTTGTTTTTTTATCACTTCAGAAACTATGTACTATCGGTTTAACAAAATTGCGTTGTACTTGTGCAGTGACAATTAAGATAATCTATTCTAATCATCTTTATTCACTTCTACTTGCTTATTATTTTCTTTCTTTCTTAAATCTTATTTAACTCCTTTGTAGTTTTTTTGTTCAATGGAAAATTATTTCTGTTTACTCTTATTTTTATTGATCTTATGATATTATTTTTTCAATCTTTTTTGTTCGTCTTACATATTTTATTTTTATATTTTTTCATTTGTGACTGCGGAAGCTGTATCTTGCAGTTTACTAACTCCTATTACTGTATTTTTTCTACTTAATCTTATTTAACAAATTTTTAGTTTTTTCAATAATAATTTGTTTGTTTTTTCTTATCATAATTAATTATCTTATAATGATTTATTTAATCGTTTTTATTTGTATTACACATTCTTGTATTCATTTATCACTGCAGAAGCTATATCCTATAAGTGTATTCACTCCTATTTCCCCTTTCTTTGTTTCCTTTCTCTTTCTTAGAAAATGATGACATGTGAACACAGGAAGTGAACAAACCTTTAATGACAAAACGTAAATAAATGTAAGTGTCAACATGTTAAACACATGTTTTGAAATATTTAGGTTTAAATAGGCTCAGTTTCTTCCTACTCCTTCTCAAACAAGTTGTATTGTGTAAAAGTAATGTGATATTTATTGAAGGGATTGTTTGCACCTTGCTCAAAGTTAAATTTTTTCAACCAAAAATTATAACACCACCGTAACTGTAACAGAACACATGTATTTATAAAGTGTCTATATTGCTCACAATTACTAATTATATTCAATAAAAAATTGCTCATCAGCCAGAGGAATTTGTAAGTTACGCACAGGCGTAAGTTATGTCATTATGTAGTAAAAGCTCTAAGAGAACGGGATATCAAGCTTAAAACACTTTGGAAAGTTAGCACCCTATAAGTATCCACGTAAAAGTTATAAACAGCTCCTTGAACTCATTAGGTATGTTCAAAACAAAAACATGACCATTATTACTTACTATTACTATTATTTCTGTTTCATTGTCCAGCGGTATTGTTGTAGGAGTCCTCCACGACAACTTTATAAAGCAAGGTAAGTTGGGCCAGCACACTATTTATATTATATGTATATATATTGTCATATTACAAGCGGAATCCGAATCGAATTGTGAGTCGTTGTAAGATTCACATTCTAAATACCAGTAAATGAGAATAAAACCTTTCCAAAACAGGTTACAGGTCAATGAAAGCTTCTTGGCTGCTGACGTATGATGTATACGCGTAGCAAGTAAGAGCAGAGATGACCTATAAATGTTCTTTTTAAAAATCAATTCTTCAAAACATTTTTGACATCTGATTTTTTCTAGCTGACTGTTTACACTGCAAATAAAATGGGATTTTAGTAGACTCCAGTGTTGAGGCCTCAATGTGGCCTCAATGTGGCATCCCTTGCATACGCACTTCCATAAAGTAAAAACAGAGGAAGTTGACCGGGAGGAAGTTGCTACGACTACAAAATAAAATAAAAGTCGCAACACCTTAAAAATGAGTGTTTTTTTTGCATGAAAGTAACTTAAAGTAATATAAAGTATGAATAGATGTATATAGTGTAATATATTTGGGAGGGTCGTAATGTTTTATGGCTGTTAAAAAGAAGAGACCCAGACATCAGCGTGGAAATATGAGAGATTTATTTTTCCACTCACATGTAAGCAAATACGCCACAGCGTAAATTCCGGTCTTTTAACAATCGCTATTTCTTTGGATTTAAAATATGCATTACACTAGGGCTGGGCGATATATCGATATACGCGATATATCGCGGGTTTGTCTCTGTGCGATATAGAAAATGACTATATCGTGATATCGAGTATACTTTCTCACACGGTTGCTTTTAGCTGCGGGCATTACACTACAGGCTCTCCTCGCTCTTTCCTTCTCACAGACAGCAAGCGCACCTTCTTACACACGTCACATACGTATACGCCCTCCCCGAGCAGAGATGTAGAGACATGGTAACGTTAGCTGTGATGCTAGTGGAGTGGTGCGAGCGCTAATACAAGAGAAAGACGTTGCGAATCTGGTGACAAATGGAGGAATAATTAATTCCCAAGAAAAACAGCAGGGGTCCATCGTCTGGCGGTGGTTTGGCTTCAAGTGGGAATATGTCCAACAGACAACCGTAATTTGTCAAGTGTGGGGCGAAAGCGTTGCTATAAAAAGTAGCATTACTGCTGTAACAAACAGTTCAAGGTGTCCCAAGTTACCGGAGTGTGTTAGGTAAGGAGGAAGAGGTTTGTCCCTCCAGAGTTGTTGCCGTAGGGCTGTGACGTAGGGCGAGTGTGGTTGTAGAAGGAGGTGTGTGATGTTGACATTAAAGAAGCGGTGGCTACCGAACCTGCTCTAATGTGTTTGATTGATTGATTGATTGAAACTTTTATTAGTAGATTGCACAGTGAAGTACATATTCCGTACAATTGACCACTAAATGGTAACACCTGAATAAGTTTTTCAACTTGTTTAAGTCGGGGTCCATGATACAGATATATACCATCCATCCATTTCTACCGCTTATTCCCTTTTGGGGTCGCGGGGGGCGTTGGAGCCTATCTCAGCTACAATCGGGCGGAAGGTGGGGTACACCCTGGACAAGTCGCCACCTCATCGCAGGGCCCAGATATATACCAACATTATAATACAGTCATCACACAAGATAATCATCAGAGTATATACATTAAATTATTTACATTATCTTCCACCCGATTGTAGCTGAGATAGGCTCCAGCGCCCCCCGCGACCCCAAAGGGAATAAGCGGTAGAAAATGGATGGATGGATGGACATTATTTACAATCCGGGGTGTGGGATATGGAGGGAGGGGGGGGTTAGGTTTGGTTGGTATCAACACTTCTGTCATCAACAATCAGCATCAACAATTGCATGATCAGAGAAATGGACATTGAAACAGTGTAGGTCTGACTTGGTAGGATATGTACAGCAAGTAGTGGACATAGAGAGAAATCAGAAAGCAAGAGAGCGATCAGAAAGCCATACAGGTCACATTGAGGGTGGCCGTATCTACAACTTTAACACTTACTAATATGCGCCACACTGTGAACCCACACCAAACAAGAATGACAAACACATTTCGGGAGGGCGTTTATTATTTTATTAGATATGTACACTGTATAGGCAAACCCAGGACACTCGGCTACACTGCTAATATGTAGCATCATTTGAAAAGTCACCCGCTAGACAATGAAGAGTGCTTACTCCGCACGTCAACATCTCCGTTCGGTGCCACACGCCCACACCATCAAAATGCCAAGGCAAACATTTCCAGATCAACACCGTATGAAAAAAATTGTGATTTTTTTTTTTAGTTGTGATTTCCTTCTCTGCATGAAAGTTTAAAAGTAGCATATATATTAATGCAGTATGAAGAAGAATGTTTTAATGTAGACACATAGAATCATCATACTGCTGTGAATATATGCATCAAGTGTTCATTCAATGCTAAGGCAAAATATCGAGATATATATCGTGTATCGCGATATGGCCTTAAAATATCGCAATATTAAAAAAAGGCAATATCGCCCAGCCCTACATTACATATTGCCTATTATCTGTGCACTATTGACAAGTGATGCACCGAAAATGTGGTCGTTTTAAACAGAAACCGAAACCGGATGTTGTGATGAAATATCCATTTCTGCTGCCGACTGCATCTCTCGCAGCGCACACGAGTGATGTAGCTCGCCCAAAACTGACAAAAAAATCTGATTTAGGTCACTTTCAGGTCACATTGCGTTTAGACCAGTGACGTGCGGTGAGGTTGATGGCTGGTGAGGCACTGACTTCATCACAGTCAGATTTACAAACATATGAACCCTAAAGAGTATCTTATTCACCATTTGATTGGCAGCAGTTAACGGGTTATGTTTAAAAGCTCATACCAGCATTCTTCCCTGCTTGGCACTCAGCATCAAGGGTTGGAATTGGTGGTTAAATCACCAAAAATTATTCCCGGGCGCGGCGCCGCTGCTGCCCACTGCTCCCCTCACCTCCCAGGGGGTGATCAAGAGATGGGTCAAATGCAGAGGACAAATTTCATTACACCTAGTGTGTGTGTGACAATCATTGGTACTTTAGCTTAACTTTAACTTTACACATACAAACTGTAGCACACAAAAAAGCACATTTAATAAAAAAAAACGTTATTATGGTCTTACCTTTACTTATAAATAAAGTCCATTCGCCGCTGTTGTGCTGGATTAACGAACCCCCTGACGGGTGTGTTATACCAACTAAAGCCCTCACTTAAACTTTCCACGTGCAAGATTGAATCTATTTAAAAAAGTGTAACCGAGGGTTTATAAATGTTGCCTATACTGTATGAAACTACAAAATAACAAACACGAAGGCTCCAATTTACACGAGGACCACTTTATTTACCTTCTTTCAAAAACCTCCGCTCCACTACAACATGTCATCACTTCCGCTCTTGGCACCTTCAAAATAAGAGCTCAAGGCATATACTGTATAACAGCGCATAACAGGTACTTAACATCACAAATAGGAAAGCCCATATAAATAGGTTACAAAATTTATTTAATAAGAACTTAAAAAGTGCAAAAACAATAATGTTCATGTTGGAGGAGTTGTGAATTAGATACACCTGCAGTCTGCAGGTGTACCTAATGTTGTGGCCCTGCAGTCATTCACAACTTCTCCAACACGAACATTATTGTTTTTGCACTTTTTGGTTTCTTATGAAATAACTTTTTTAAATAGATTCAATCTTGCACGTGGAAAGTTTAAGTGTGGGCTTTAGTAGGGCTGGGCGATATGACTAAAAAATGTATCACGATATAAGTGTTTCATATCAGTCGATATTGATAATTATTGATAAAAAACAAAAAACTATTCTAAATAAAGACCAGTAGAAAAAAGACTGAATTTAAATACTTTTATTTGAAATATAAGTAGGTAGCATGTCCTTCGCTAATTGATCCACCACTGCATCCGTTATTTCTTTATAACGTTTTGAATTTTTGTCGTATGGCACTGCTGCCGAGTACCTCTCGATGGTGGTCTGTTGTTGACGCTTCGGTGCTGTTCCACTTGCACCGGCTGATGTAGATGGTTGTGGCTGTTTGGTACTGCTGTAAACCAGCGGGTGAGAGCGGCTCAGGTGGTAAAATAAGTTTGTCGTGTTCCCAGACTTGGTCGGGACGACGACCTTGCAAAGTTTGCAGACAGTATTACTCTGATTCGTATCGGAGAATGCCGTGCAGTTCCGGCTCGCATTTCTTCCTATTTTTTTCTAACAGAACTCAGTGAAATTATCGAACGTTCTATCGACCCCATTTTCTATTGATATTGATCACATGTCTATCGCGATATATATTGTTATTGTTTTATCGCCCAGCCCTAGGCTTTAGTTGATATAACAATTCTACGGCGGGGGTGCAGGAGGCGGGGCTACTGGAGCCTCAGCCAGTGTGTCTTTTGCAGCCGTTTTATGATCGCTCAGCACAAGAAATACGTTACACACATACAGTTGTTGACAAAATACACTGTACATTATATACCTCAGCTAACTAAACTATGGAAATGTATAATATAATTCATATAGCAATACAGTCTCACTACACAGCAGGCCAGCAGTTAGCCGAGTCCGTCCATGTTGAGGCACTGAGTGACGTGCCTCGACTGGCTGCTGATCACCGCACCGTCTCTTCTCAGTATTTGAACGGCAAATGGGAAAATTCAGCGATTTTGAATACAAATAATCTAAAACTGGTGAAGTTAAATGGAAAATAACTTTATAGTATAATCACTGCATACATATAACAATTTAATTAATTTTTTTTCTTTTTACATTTTTTTTCTTTCCATGATGGCAGGTGAGGCCCCGCCTCACCTGCCTCTAGTGACTGCACGTCACTGGTTTAGACTGAAGTCACATTTGAAAAGAACATGTTCCAATCGGATTTAGGCCGCCTCTGAATCTGATGCTAAAAGATCAGATTTGAAGCACTTTGGAGCGTTTAGACTGGCGGGAAAAAAAGGGCAAAAAAAATCCTATTTGGTGTGCAGTGTAAACGTGGCCTTTGTTAGTTTCTCGGTTTTGCTTTCACACTGGAAATGAGAAAATTCTCACCCAATTTTTTTTTTCCTGAAGCAATCATGACGATTGTGGCACTAAGATGCCGCACGTTTACGCCATGTTTTGAACTTGGTAAAGAAAAGAACAAAACTATAGGACAGAGTCTTGCATTCAGTCGTGTAAATAAGTTATTCAGAAGACCCACAATGCATTGTGTTTACTACGCCACACTTTCTAGCCTCATCACTTAGAATTTTTTTGTGCATGCCTACTTTTAGTTTTCCACCAACCTTTAGATCAGAAGTGTCCTAACTTTTTCCACTGAGGGTCGCACACTGAAAAACAAAGTATGCGGGGGCCATTTTGAATTTTTTCATTATCAAAACCAATATATAGATTATTGTTTAGCCTTTAAGGCAAGTCACAATAATGTTAAATATAAGTCATATACTTATTTTATTTTTTGTATTCAACGCTTACAGTAAACTACTTGATCATCTTCAGGTCTGTCTGTCGATTTAAAGTAACATTTATTTGATGTCCTTTTTGCCAAAGACAACCCTGTTTTGAATGTCAAAAACACAAAATAAGCATTTTTATCAGGTCAATAATTCATAAAACCATTGATTTAGATCTATTGGCCAATTATAAGTTTTTTATTTTTTAAATGTTTTTTTATTTTTTTTATTTGTTTGTCTCATGCCTATTTTGTCAAAGAAAACTTTGTTTTTTTTATGGCAAACACACAAAATATGCAATATTTCAAAGTGTAATACTTGGTGTGAAGTAATTGTAGCCTTGAATGGGTCAGTAATTATTTACAACATTGATTTTGATTCACAAACCTTTTTTGGAGCAATGGCAAAAGAACAAGAAAGATAAAGCCTGTAGGCAGCTGTGTGTTATTAGAGTCAACTTTACAATTTTTTCTGGTTAATATTAACCTGTTTGCTCTTTTATGCTAATGTTTTTGTTTGTATATATATATATATATATATATATATATATATATACATATATATAAACAGTATGTATATATATATATATATATATATATATATATATATATATATGCCGCAAATGGCCCCCAGGCCGCTCTTTAGACACGCCTGCTGTAGGTGAACATATTACGACTTGTAGCAAGTCAATCTTTGTAGTTTCTTTGGAATATCCTTCTTCGTCCATTCAACCCAACTGCTTATATTTGTGTGTTTCTTTTCTAGAATGAAAATACGATATGGATGCTCCGTACATAGATTGAGACACTGGTGTTTCCTGTTTTCTGTGTCTCTGGTGGCAGTTTGCTTGCTCAAGCTGGTGTACATCAAAGTGACGGTGAGGGACAGCATCTACGGGGGCCTATCGGGAGTTCACAGCCAGGGGTTGGACGTCAACTGCACCGCTATCTACGAGCTTGACCCTAAGGAAATAGGCAAAGCTCTGGAGATGAAACACAAAGCCATCATTGACGTGGACGATGATAGCACTGTGAGTCTGACTTCGGACTGTCAAACCTTTATCACAAGGAGGCGTTATGACGACATTCCGGTCTCAGGGGTCGAGCGCAACTTTCCGCTGGCTTACTCCTTGGTGGTGCACCAAAACGCACCCATGGTGGAATGTATTCTTCACGCCATCTACGCGCCTCAAAACATCTACTGTGTCCACTATGACCAAAAGTCCTCTGCTGCGTTTATTAAGGCCATGAAGAACCTTGCTCGCTGTCTGCCTAACGTATTTATTGCCTCAAAACTGGAGTCAGTCCAATACGCTCATATTAGTCGACTCAACGCGGATCTCAACTGCCTCTCTGACCTGCTGAGGTCCCAGATCCAATGGGAGTATGTGATCAACCTCTGTGGTCAGGACTTTCCTCTCAAGTCCAACTACGAACTGGTGGTGGAGCTGAGGCGGCTGAACGGCCGTAACATGCTGGAGTCCAGTAAACCAAGCGAGCTGAAGAAGCAGCGCTTCAGTTTTAAGCATGAGCTGAAGAACGTGCCTTACGAGTACCACCGTATTCCTGTGAAAACCACGATGGCAAAAGATGTGCCTCCTCATGCGCTCGTGATGTTCACCGGAAGTGCTTATTTTGTGCTGTCGCGGAGTTTTGTCAACTACATCAGCAGCAACCAAGTAGCCAAAGACTTTCTGGCCTGGTCAGCAGACACATACTCTCCAGATGAACACTTCTGGGCCACCCTTGTCAGGCTCCCAGGGGTGCCAGGACATATTTCTAGATCCCAACCAGACGTTACGGACTTGAAGAGTAAGACGCGACTTGTCAAATGGAACTATCTGGAAGGAAACGTGTATCCACCTTGCACAGGTACGCACAAGCGAAGCGTTTGCATCTATGGGGCTGCAGAACTTCGCTGGCTCCTCAATTATGGCCACTGGTTTGCCAACAAATTTGACCCCAAAGTGGACCCCGTCTTGATCAAGTGTTTGGAGGAGAAGTTGATAGAAAAACGTTACGCCGCGCCTAAATGATATGTGCCTTTAAATTTTGGAAAAGGAGGGGGGAAAATTAATTGTTTTGCTAATTAATTTATCTCAAATAAAACTAAAGTTCCACACGTAAGTATTTATTATGTCACCCTTTCGCTCGTGACTAGGGGTGTCCCGATACAACAATCTAGTGCAGTGTTTCTTAACGTTGGGCCCACTTTTGGGCCGCAGTGTCCCCTAAAAATATAGGCAGCAGCAGTACTTAGTTGGAATACACTTTTCCACCACTTGAGGCAGTAATGACGATATCAAACAAACACAAGCAGAAAAACTAAATAATAATACATTCATATTGATCAGCGTCATTAACTCAGGTGCACAATACATTAAAAAAAAACCTTTAACCTACTAAACAAACATTAATAAAACAATTTGTGCTGTTTTTTTTCTTCTAAACAAAATGAGGGAGTCAGGGTTAATAGCCACAACGAGCACATTTAGTAGTGCACAGCCTTTCACAGTGGGGTTTGAAGCATGTTCCCCCGAGTCACACGACATTGCATCACTCTGAGCCCACCTTTGCCCCCCCCTCTCCCGCCCTTTACTCTTACACATAAAGAATATTGATAGCAATAAGTCTACATTTTAGTGTTGAAAACAAAAGTGTACATCTTTAACATCCATCCATTTTCTACCGCTTATTCCCTTCGGGGTCACGGGGGGTGCTGGAGCCTATCTCAGCTGCACTCGGGCGGAAGGCAGGGTACACCCTGACAAATCGCCACCTCATCACAGGGCCAACACAGATAGACAGACATTCACACTCACATTCACACACTAGGGCCAATTTATTGTTGTCAATCAACCTATCCCCAGGTGCATGTTTTTGGCGGTGGGAGGAAGCCGGAGTACCCGGAGGGAACCCACGCAGTCACGGGGAGAACATGCAAACTCCACACAGAAAGATCTCGAGCCCGGGATTGAACCCGGGACTACGCAGGACTTTTGTATTGTGAGGCACATGCACTAACCCCTCTGCCACCGTGCTGCCCTATTTATATTGTCATTTTTGCTCATTTATTAAAAAATATAAAATCACATGGACAAGCGGTAGAAATAGATGGATGGATGTACATAAGTATTTACAGTATTTGCTCAATACTTAGTTGATACACCTTTGGCAGCAATTACAGCCTCGAGTTGTTTTGAATACATTGCCACAAGCTTGGCACACCTATCTTTGTACCTCCCAAGCTCCATCAGGTTGGATGGGAAGTGTTACTTTTCATCCAGGATGTCTGTGTACATTCATCTTAGTCTAGTCAGGGAGGTGACCAAGAACTCTCCATCCATCCATTTTCTACCGCTTGTCCATTTCGGGGTTGCGGGGGGTGCTGGAGCATATATCAGCTGCATTCGGGCGGAAGGCGGGGTGCATCCTGGACAAGTCGCCACCTCATCACAGGGCCAACACAGATAGACAGACAACATTCACACTCACATTCACACACTAGGGCCAATTTAGTGTTGCCAATCAACTTATCCCCAGGTGCATATCTTTGGAGGTGGGAGGAAGCCGGAGTACCCGGAGAGAACCCACACAGTCACGGGGAGAACATGCAAACTCCACACAGAAAGATCCCCAGCTCAGGATCGAACCCAGGACCTTCGTATTGTGAGGCACATGTGCTAACCCCTGTTCCACCGTGCTGTCGACCAAGAACCCGATGCACCTAAAAGACTCTCAGAACATGGAAAACATAATTCTCTGGTCTGATGAGACAAAGATTGAACTGTTTGGCGTAAACGCCAGTCATCATGTTTGGAGGAAACCAGACACCACTCATCACCAGGCATATACCATCCCTACAGTGAAGAATGTTTTTTAGCACAGGGACTGGGAGACTAGTAAGGATAGAGGGAAAGACAAATGCAGCCATGTACAGAGACATCCTAAATAAAAAAAACAATGCTTCACAATCTAACCTAATGGAGCTTGAGAGTTGCTGCAAAGAGGAAAGATAGATGTGCCAAACTTGTGGTGTCGTATTCAAAAAGACTTGAGGCTGTAGTACTGAACAAATGCTGTGGATACTTATTTACAAGTGATTTTTTTCGCTTACTTTTAATACATTTGCAAAAATGTTTTAAAAACCTTTTCACATTGTCATTATGGGGCATTGTCTTCAGAATTTTGAGGACAAAAATTAATGTATTCAATTTTGGAATACGGCTGTAAAATAATACAATGTTGAATTCAAATGTCTGTGAAAACATGTACAGTGTTAAATGGATAGGGATATGATTGATTATATTGTTACATGGAGATTGAAGTGACTTGTCTATACCACTAGGGGTGCACATCTTTCATATTATCCATATTTGGATTACTAAAAGTCAGTGTGCCTTTCACCTGCTTTATTAGGCTGATCTGGTATAGCTTCTCTTGGAAGCAATTTTCTGCTTAATAGGCAATTATAGATGACTTGTAGCAATGTAATTGAACGTTTAAGGTCATACTACTACTGCCGAAATGACTGTCAGACATGATGTGGGCGAACCCTCAGGGACTTGCGGGGGGTTAACCCGAACCCCAAATCTAACCCTTTCTTGATAGGTGAATCAAGGTGTACGTGGAGTACCATGAAATTAGGCCGCTGGAACAAAATGGGACCCATTACCTCCCTGCTTGACACTCTGCATCAAGGGTTGGAGTTGGGGGTTAAATCACCAAAAATGATTCCCGGGCGCGGCCACCGCTGTTGCTCACTGCTCCCCTCACCTCCCAGGGTGTGATCAAGGGTGATGGGTCAAATGCAGAGGTTAATTTCACCACACCGAGTGTGTGTGTGACAATCATTGGTACTTACCATGGTGCCGGTACGTGGAGTACTTCGCTCTACAAGTACCATCATAATGACAATATTAATGTACAGTAGCGTAGTAGGCCCAAGTATTCATTAACAAAGCAGAGGTTTTATTTAACAATTGTACTTCATATTTTTGGCCCCTGGAACATTACACATAATTTGAACAGTAACACTGTTTTAGAATATAGGAAAATAAAACACTGTACTTCAATTAAGTGATTATTGGGCGTACCACTAGATGGAGCCTACAAACCACTGTTTGAGATTCATTGGACTAACCTATTTATTATTAAATGTCTGGAATGGATTTATGCTGTTTTTAAATTGAAGTGGATTGGTATCAGTTTTTGTGACACTTAGAGATCACTATAATGCAGTGGTTCTCAAACTTTTTTTGTCATCCCCCACTTTGGACAAGGGGGAGTTTTCAAGCCCCACCTGCCCCCATCGCCCCAACAGAATGCTAATGCCAAGCTTAACATTTTCAAATTTATTGAACATAAAATAACATCAAGTTCAATAATAAATAAAATAACTGCAGCTGTGGTATAACTTGCCCATCCATCCATCCATTTTCTACCGCTTATTCCCTTTGGGGTCGCGGGGGGCACTGGAGCCTATCTCAGCTACAATCGGGCGGAAGGCGGTGTACACCCTGGACAAGTCGCCACCTCATCACAGGGCCAACACAGATAGACAGACAACATTCACACTCACATTCACACACTAGAGACCATTTAGTGTTGCCAATCAACCTATTCCCAGGTGCATGTCTTTGGAGGTGGGAGGAAGCCGGAGTACCCGGAGGAAACCCACGCAGTCACGGGGAGAACATGCAAACTCCACACAGAAAGACCCGAGCCCGGGATTGAACCCAAGACTACTCAGGACCTTCATATTGTGAGGCAGATGCACTAACCCCTCTTACACCGTGCTGCCTGGTATAACTTGCATCAAGTTCAATAATAAATAAAATAACTTGCATCAAGTTCAATAATAAATAAAACAAGAGTGTTATAACTTGCATCAAGTTCAATAATAAATCAAAAAAAATGTTATAACTTGCATCAAGTTCAATATTAAATCAAATAAAAAATGTTATAACTTGCATCAAGTTCAATAATAAATCAAATAAAAGTGTTATAACTTGCATCGAGTTCAATAATAAATCAAATAACTTGCATCAAGTTCAAAATAAATAAAATAAAAGTGCCACTTTGCAATCTTTGCAAAAAAAAAGGAGGAGCTATGCATTTGGCAAGACAGGGCAAGTGACAGCACTTTGCCCCGGGAGAGCCACCTTGCTTCACTGTGAAACATACTTGCCAACCCTCCCGGATTTTCCGGGAGACTCCTGAAATTCAGCGCTTCTCCCGAAAACCTCTCGGGACAAATTTTGTCCCGAAAATCTCCCGAAATTCAGGCGTACCTGAGTGACGTGTCGACAGCATGTTTTCACGTCCGCTTTCCCACAATATAAACAGCGTGCCTGCCCAATCACGTTATAACTGTAGAATGATCGAGGGCGAGTTCTTGGTTTCTTATGTGGGTTTATTGTTAGGCAGTTTCATTAACGTCCTCCCAGCACGGCAACAACACACAACAACAGCAGTCACGTTTTCGTCTACCGTAAAGCAGTTCGTCTGCCGTAAACAGCAATGTTGTGACACTCTTAAACAGGGCAATACTGCCATCTAATGTACATGCATATGTGACATTAACATCTAGAGCTTTTAGAGAGTGCAGTGCACAACTGCGCACACAACAAGGAGACGAAGCAGAATGCATCATCAGAGAGGGTGTTCAGCATGGTTAGAAAAATAATGACAGAGAATAGAACAAGGATGGACAATTCAACCCTTAACTCAACAATGAGTAGATGAGTGTTATGTGTGTGTATATATGTAAATAAATGAACACTGAAATTCAAGTATTTCTCTTATATATATATATATATAGCTAGAATTCACTGAAAGTCAAGTATTTCTTATATATATATATATATGTGTGAAATACTTGACTTGGTGAATTCTAGCTGTAAATATACTCCTCCCCTCTTAACCACGCCCCACCCCCAACCACGCCCTCCACCCCCACCTCCCGAAATCGGAGGTCTCAAGGTTGGCAAGTATGGTGAAACAGCACGGCTGTATGATCAGCTCCCATTTCCTCACACAGTGCAGAGAACAGTCGCGCTTTCAGTGGTTGTGTTTTGATCAAATTTACCGCGCTCACATCTGTTAAAACCTCATTGAGTTCGGGGCTGAGCTGCCTTGACGCGAGTGCTTCCCGGTGAATGACACAGTGTGTCCAATGCGCATTTGGCGCAACCCTCTTTATTAGAGCCTGCAGCTTTTTTCTTGACCCTGCCATGGTCATTGCGCCATCAGAGCAAAAGCCCACACAGTTTTCCCATTTAAGGTCGTGTTCTTTGAGGAAACTGTCCATTATCTTGAACAGCTCATCAGCAGAGGCTCTATTTTTGATGTATTTGCAAAACAGCAAATCCTCGCACAGTGACTCGCCATTCACAAAGCGGACGTATGCGATGAACAGGAAGTCTTTATTGCTGTCAGTAGCTTCGTCCACTTGTAAAGCAAAACGACTTTCTTTTCATTTGTCTCCGAGTTGTTCCTCAAGATCACTTGCAATGTCGCATATACGTCTCGCAACTGTGTCGTTTGACAGTGGGACAGCTTTTCATTTTGCTGCGATTGTCTCGTCAAGTTTGTTCCGCTTAGCCCCGCCCCCATTAGTTACTGTTGCTATGTCTGTCAAACTTTTGCTCCTACCTAGAAATTTAAAGCCTACAGGAAAAATAAGTAATTTACATTTATTTATATAGCGGATTTCACAGACAGAATCACAAAGTGATTTACAGTGTGTATAGAAAATGAAAGCATAGTTAAAAAAAAAAACATCTAAAAAAAATAAATTAATTAAAAAAATAAAGTGAAATTCCCTCCCGTTCCTCGCGCCCCACCTGTCATGTCTCTATTCCCTACCAGTGGGGCGCGCCCCACACTTTGAGAAACGCTGCTATAATGCATTTAATTCAGCTCATGATACAGTATATGATACGGACACGTTTGTTACTAGATACTTTCTAATGCACTTCTGCTTTGGAGACTTTATATGTGTAAGTAATATACAACTATAATTTAAAAAAAAGGGACAAGCGGTAGAAAATGGATGGATGGATGTTTATATTGACAATTGTGATGCTTTACACTGCAATAGTGTTCAAATATTATTTTGCATGTCTAGCTTGTGTGCTTAGCTGTTGTGTAGCTGCTCGTAGCCTTTACCTTTTGTAATTGACTTGGCTAAAATAGAAAAAAAGTGCAACCATGTGTGTTTATTGGAGGATATTTAGATGTTAACTGTCCAGCTTTGCACATGATATCACACACAAGTAAACATGCTGCAGGACTGCTTGTATCAGACATTTTTTATGTAAGCTGATATCATTCGATACCTATTTTTTTTCTGATAATGGACCGATATCAATATCCAATTGAGAAACCCTTCTATCTATATTTAGCAGGCATTTTAAGATATTCTGGTATGACTATAACCACATACACAGCTTCACTCCTCTTGTTTTATCTCAAAAGATATTGTGTTTTTAGCTGCTATTAACAGATGTCTACATAGCAGACATTCATGTGTGCTATGTCAGACTCATGTCTCAATGTGACAAACCTGAGTAATATTTCACAACTATGTGTGCATGGTGTTCCAGTAAGTTAGTGGAGTTTTTTGTTTTGTTTTTGTTTGAAACATTAAGTACCCAAATATGACTGTAACCTGCGATGTTATTTATACATGTGGTTGTTCAAATGTCTTCTGTCTGGTATCTTTTTAGCTGAGGTAAGCACTAATGGCCTCTTTACCAACACAAAGCTTGAACCTTTTTCATAAACAAACCTTAAATGGAACCTCGGGATTTAGGGCTCCAGCAGGCCCATTAGTGCTTGTTCCTGCAGTACCTCCTTTGCTCTGTATAGGCAACGTCGGGGTGTACACTTCACAATGAAACCGCAGTAGAAGAAGACCCCTAAAATAAAAAAAGATTAGAGACTCTGGAGTTCCACAAATATATTTGGACTGGACTCTCACAATATTATGCTAGATCCACTCAACGTCCATTGCACCGGTCGCCCAGCGTGATTTAGGGCTATATAAGTAAACATTGAATGATTGAAACATTGATTTGGCACAACCTATTAGCTGGCGGTGCGCATAAAACTTAAAAAATTCCTACACCGTGTGCATCAAATGGAAAGCAGTACGTGTTTCTTGCTTAATGCATCTACAAACGTACTTGCGAGTCAGGTGTGCCCAAACTTTTGCCACTGAGGGCCAAGGACTAAAAAATCAATGATTGTCCAGGCCATTTTGGTAGTTTTCAACTTCAAAAACAGTACACTATAAAGATTTTTTTCAAAGAATTAGAAAATGCAATTTTGGTAGAAATTTCGTGTGAATGCTGAAGAGCCAAAGCCAAACTGAAATAATAATTGGCACGCTGGCCCAAAAATATGAGCAAAATGGGCCAAAAAAAAAGCTAGCGTGCTAACAGTTCTATGTTAACATGCAAACAATAGCATGCTTACAGTTAGCATTAGTGAAATATCTAAATATATGAGACTGAGGCATATGCCTGTTACAGAGCTGCCTATGAGAGACTTTAGTAACATGACACATTTGAACAATATTTGGCCTTTTTTTAACACAGATTATTCCTGTTTTAACGTCGAACCAAACCTTAAAGGAGCCATATGTAATAATGTGGCCAGAAATGGTACTGCAATCACAGTCAAAATTATGTAGTCCCCTCCCTCTCTCTCTGACTGAGGTTGCCAGATACGCAGCCAAATCCAGCTGGATGGACTGGGTTACTCCAAGTAACTTCAAACTTCCACCGCCTCTTACTAGGGCAGGGGTCGGCAACCCAAAATGTTGAAAGATATTGGACCAAAAATACAAAAACAAATCTGTCTGGAGCCGCAAAAACTTAAAAGCTATATTACATACAGATAGTGTGTCATGAGATATAAATTGAATGAACTAAAAGGAAACTAAAAGACCTCAAATATACCTACAAATGAGGCATAATTGTTATGATCCGCTGCCCGGATCATAGTTTGTTTACGTTTTCAGTCACGTGTGTTTTCAGCACCTTGATTTTGTTTGTTTCTGTTGCCATGACTGCAGATTGTGCTCAGCTGCCTCTGGTTAATGTTTGAGACGCTCACCTGTTGTCCGGGCACTAATCAGAGGGATATTTAGTCTTTGCTCTGGCCTCACTCGGTCTGGCTTCCAAATTTGCTGTATGCAACTGATGACGACTATTTTGATTCTTGCTAGCTTTTCACGCTATGCTATTTTTGCTTGCTAGCTCCCACGCTAGTCCCTTTGTTTTTTGCCTTCCGTGCTATGAGCACGTTTTTGTTTGTTCCCCGTATGATTTATATCTTAAATAAATAATTTTCCTACCTGCAAGCTGTGTCCGAAGCCGTCTGCATCCCTGGGAGAACAACATCCGCATCACCATGCGACCCCGTCGTTACAGTAGGAAGCCAGCAGATTATAATTCTCCCGCGACGGCCATTGAGGAGATGGACGAAGGTACGTGGATGGTGTTGCGAGCGATGGAGGCGGAGACTCTTCGCTATTCCCCCTCGGAGCGCCAGGACCTGATATGGGGAAAGTTGGTCCCAATCCACTCCGTTTGGCCCGAGGACATTGCCACACCCCAGCAGTACCGGACGCGTCAGCAAAGACGGAAGCCGCCCAAGAGGGCTTCACTTTGCTGCCAAGACGCGCCACTCCCTCAGACTCCTCCACCGGTACACAGCAAGCTACATGCAGCCCAAGCTTCCCCTCCTCAGATGTTTGGCAACCCAATCGACCACTTCGCCAAACATTTCTCCGATTGGGCTGTCAGTCACATGGACAGCGGCAACAATGACGTAATTTCATTGGCGCCCCCCGAAGAGGTAACTCCGCCCACTTCTGATGATGTCATTGAGCAAGAATTTTTTTTTTCATCTTCTAATTATTTCAGTCAGCCACTTACAAATGACTTTAATTCCAAGATAAAACATTATCAGGACATTTTTGTTAAATGTAAGTCTCGTCAGTCCCGGTCACTTTCTGATTTTCAAGCTCTACCTCCAGTGACTTTGGTTCCGCCCCTAGTGACTATTGCTCCGCCCACTGCACATACTTTTTTCCCCCTGTGCCCCCACCCAGTCTCAAGTGGGGGATAAGAATAGACTATTTAGAGGGGAGGATTCTGTCCTCCTCCTGACCTCCCTCCACCCACCCTTGAAGACGGTTCCAAACCGCAAAGAGCGCGTCTGGTATCCGCGTCTTGAGGGGGGGGCTAGTGCTGGGAGCTGTGCTAGTGGGGTGGCACAACTGCGCTCAGCCAAGCCGCAACCCCGGCCCGGCCACTGCCACCAGTCTTTCGGCGTGCTAAGCCGCAACCCCCTGCCCGGCCACCGCCACCAGTTTTTCGGCGTGCTAAGCCGCAACCTCCTGCCCGGCCACCGCCACCAATCCTTCGGCGTGCTAAGCCGCAACCTCCTGCCCAGCCACCGCCACCAGTCCTTCGGCATGCCAAGCCGCAACCTCCTGCCCCACCGCCACCAGTCCTTCGGCGTGCTAAGCCGCAACCTCCTGCCCGGCCGCCCCCACCGGTTTTTCGGCCTGCTAAGCCACAACCGCCAGCTAGGCCACCTCCAGCTGCACCTCGGCTAGCATCTGCACCTGTTCCTGCACCTCGGCTGACACGCCAAACTTCGCCTCCTGTACCTCCACCACGCCAAGCTCCACTACGCCAAGTTCCACGGCAGGTTCCTGTACCGGCACTTCGGCTGGTTCTCACACCAGCACCGGCTCTAAGACTGGTTCCCACACCAGCACCGGCTCCAAGACTGGTTCCCACACCAGCACCGGCTCCAAGAATGGTTCCCACACCATCACCGGCTCCAAGACTGGGTCCCACACCAGCACCGGCTCCAAGACCAGCCCCTGTCCCTGCTCCGAAGCTAGCACGAGTTGCGGCTCCAAGGCTAGCACCAGAACCTGCACCAGCTGCCGTGACGACAACGCTTCCTGCTTCCACGGCGACGACGTTTCTTCCTGCTTCCACGGCGACGACGTCTCTTCCTGCTTCAACGGCGACGACGTCTCTTCCTGCTTCAACGGCGACGACGTCTCTTCCTGCTTCAACGGCGACGACGTCTCTTCCTGCTTCAACGGCGACGACGTCTCTTCCTGCTTCAACGGCGACGACGTCTCTTCCTGCTTCAACGGCGACGACGTCTCTTCCTGCTTCAACGGCGACGACGTCTCTTCCTGCTTCAACGGCGACGACGTCTCTTCCTGCTTCAACGGCGACGACGTCTCTTCCTGCTTCAACGGCGACGACGTCTCTTCCTGCTTCAACGGCGACGACGTCTCTTCCTGCTTCCACGGCGACGACATCTCTTCCTGCTTCCACGGCGACGACGACGTCTCTTCCTGCTTCTACGGCGTCGTCGTCTCTGCGACTTCGAGCTGTCCGGCTGCGCAAGCGGAAATCAGGGGAGGTGAATGGACAGCAGTGGCGCAAACAATGGTGACACCCAAGACGTTCAAGGGACATCTGGAATCTGTCCTTTAAGTGTGTGTGTGGGGGGGGGGGCACACTGTTTATATTAAACATGCTTCACTGATTTTAGTATTTGGGGGGGGGGGGGGGGTACTGTTATGATCATAGTTTGTTTAGGTTTTCAGTCACGTGTGTTTTCAGCACCTTGATTTTGTTTGTTTCTGTTGCCATGACTGCAGATTGTGCTCAGCTGCCTCTGGTTAGTGTTCGAGACGCTCACCTGTTGTCCGGGCACTAATCAGAGGGCTATTTAGTCTTTGCCCTGGCCTCACTCGGTCTGGCTTCCAAATTTGCTGTATGCAACTGATGACGACTATTTTGATTCCTGCTAGCTTTTCACGCTATGCTATTTTTGCTTGCTAGCTCCCACGCTAGTCCCTTTGTTTTTTGCCTTCCGTGCTATGAGCACGTTTTTGTTTGTTTCCCGTATGATTTGTATCTTAAATAAATCATTTTCCTACCTGCAAGCTGTGTCCCTGGTAGAACAACATCTGCATCACCATGCGACCCCGTCGTTACAATAATGATGCAATATGTACATATAGCTAGCCTAAATAGCATGTTAGCATCGATTAGCTGGCAGTGACCAAATATGTCTGATTAGCACTCCACACAAGTCAATAACATCAACAAAACTCACCTTTGTGCATTCACGTACAACATTAAAAGTTTGGTGGACAAAATGAGACAGAAAAAGAAGTGGCATAAAACACGTCTTAGAAAGTCGGAGTTGGTTATACATGTAAACAAACTACGGTGAGTTGAAGGACCGCCAAAATTAGTAGGACAAAACGCCCCCCCCCCCCCCCCCCAAATACTAAAATCAGTGAAGCATGTTTAATATAAACAGTGTGCTTTATAACAATTAGGGAGGTTTGTTTCTTGTTTGTCCTCCTACAGAAACCATATTAAAACAAAAATATATTTTTTTCCCCTCATCTTTTTCCATTTTTCATACATTTTTGAAAAAGCTCCAGAGAGACACTCGGGTGGCGCTAAAGAGTCGCATGCGGCTCTAGAGTCGCGGGTTGCCGACCCCTGTACTAGGGGGTTGAGGTGCCGGGACCATAATAGCTAAACAGACAAGCGTTTTGTCAATAACAAATCTCTAACCAACACATTTTACACAGCAATTAGGCTATTTTCAGGAAGAAGTACGTCATCCCTGCGTACAATATCACAACAAATGGCAATTATATGGTTATTGTCAGTACTATCAGAAAACAAAGCCTAAAATCAACTACAACCAACGCTTGCATCATTATACTGGTGAAATAAGTACAGCATGCTTAGCTGCCTAATGTACGCCCAAAACTAAAGAGGAGACATTTTACCAAGGTATGTCTGTAGGCTACTGTTTCAAACGTTTCACATTGCCATATAACTTGGTGCATGTAGTCCACAATATGCAAACACCAATGAGGAATTACTTTATCATATGATCTGGCTGCATTCTTCAGCTGAGACTCCCGAAATTCAGCGCCTCTCCCGAAAACCTCCCGGGCCAAATATTCTCCCGAAAATCTCCCGATTTACAGCCACGGTTGCATGGAGATGGAGGGGGCGTGGCCTCCAACCCCCTCCATCTCCATGCAACCTGAGTGACGTGTCGACAGCCTGTTCTCAAGTCCGCTTTCCCACGATATAAACAGCGTGTCTGCCCGATCACGTTATAACATCTACGGCTTTTAGAGAGTGCAGTGCACAACTGCGCACACAACAAGGAGACGAAGCAGAAGAACGAGGAAGATACAGCCATGGCGACGCCGACGACGAGTAAAATGAAGAAATATGCTTGTAAGTTCCAAAACAAATGGAAACAACAATTTCAGTTTATCCAGGACAGTTCGAAGGGGAAGGGGTATGCTGCCTGTAAATTTTGTAGATCAGACTTCTCCATTGAACACGGTGGCCGAACGGATATACTCACTCATGAACGGTCAGCGAAACACAAAGCGGCGGCAACGCAGCACCTGTCCCAGCCCAGTATTATGGGCCACCTCGCTAAATGGAGTCCCGAGGGTGTAATTTATGCCGAGACAAAGATGGCTATGCTGATATATATATATATATATATATATATATATATATATATATATATATATATATATATATATATATATATATATATATTTATATATATATATATGAAATACTTGACTTGGTGAATTCTAGCTGTAAATATACCCCCCCTCCTGAAATCGGAGGTCTCAAGGTTGGCAAGTATGTCTGGCTGTTTCAATACGTTTCACATTGTCATGATGACTAATGTTGGAACCCATTTCCTCAGCGTATCAGCATATTGAGAAGGAAATAGGCACTGACAATACCCATATCCACATAGGTTTTATTTGTCCAAAATATATGTTGCCCTGTCAGTTGGAATACACATTGACATACAGGCTAACGGGCATATATTTCCCCCGTTAGCCTGTATGTCGATGTGTCATTGACCGGATTAGCATACTAAGCATTACACTAGAAGCTAAGCACCATCACATTAAGCATTGGTTGCAGGAACATACTAGCTTTGTTAGACAAGATCATAAACTGTATTGGACAATATAGTTTACATACCAAATGTCCATTTCCATTTGTTACAAGTCATAAGAAAATGTTAATGCCTGACTTACCTATCAAGGAGGAAAGTAGCAAGTTTGGTGTCAGATGAAAACATTTTCACTGGTCTCCATTATTCATAGGCATCCCCGATACAAATCCTGATTTTGTTCCTGGCTTTGTCATGAATAAGTTGAGAATGGTAAGGATGTATTTTAGATTGACTAAGGTCTGACATGTTTAGTAACTTTACCAGTGGCAGGAGCTAGACGAAGATGGCGGTGCGTAACTGACAACCTGGATGTGACACACTCACAGACTTTCTAATTGGTCAAACGGTAGAGGGCGGGACATCGAAATGAAAACAAAAACAAGATTTCGGGGCTGTAAATCAAATTTTTAAATTAGCAGATCCCAGCTGAACTACTGTTATCAGTTATAGAGGTATTGGAAAATAAGATGATTTATTAATGCGTTTTGACATATCAATCAATCAATCAATCTTTATTTATATAGCCCTAAATCACAAGTGTCTCAAAGGGCTGCACAAGCCACAACGACATCCTTGGTACAGAGCCCACATACGGGCAAGGAAAAACTCACCCCAGTGGGACGTCGATGTGAATGACTATGAGAAACCTTGGAGAGGACCGCATATGTGGGTAACCCCCCCCCTCTAGGGGAGACCGAAAGCAATGGATGTCGAGTGGGTCTGACATAATATTGTGAGAGTCCAGTCCATAGTGGATCCAACATAATAGTAAGAGTCCAGTCCATAGTGGGGCCAGCAGGACACCATCCCGAGCGGAGACGGGTCAGCAGCGCAGAGATGTTCCCAGCCGATGCACAGGCGAGCGGTCCACCCCGGGTCCCGACTCTGGACAGCCAGCACTTCATCCATGGCCACCGGACCTGTGCCCCCCCCCCCCCCCCCCCCCTCAAGGAAAAGGGGAGCAGAGGAGAAAAGAAAAGAAACGGCAGATCAACTGGTCTAACAGGGGGGGCTATTTAAAGGCTAGAGTATACAAATGAGTTTTAAGATGGGACTTAAATGCTTCTACTGAGGGCCATTTAATGATGACTTGACATGACTCCTTTAAGACTGATGCCTTTTAATGCTAGTCTTAATTAACCAGAAATGAGAAATCGTCTCCACTGTTTTCTCTTCTGTCTCGGTGTTCTCGAGTTGTATCTCTTCTCCATCTCCTTCCTCACTGTCCTCAATCTCTCATGATCTCTCGTCATCTCCCAGTGTTGCCAACTCCTCAGTAAGGAAAGCAGCTATTGACTGTCATAATAGTGGCTTAAAGTTGACAGATGACATCATTGGTTCATTTGCATAATTTATTACAAGGGACGCTGTTGGAGAGAATAATAACGTAGTGGGAGACATAAAAAGTGAGTTAAAAAAATGCTAATTATGATTAGAACTATCAATGAATTTTCTTCTGTTGATTCTTTAGTTGTCTTTTCTTAGTTCTACATTGTTGAATGTATTACATTTGATCAAAAGACTGAAGGTTTGTGATATTTACGAACGAACCAAACCTATTGTAAAGGATAGGTTTGTTTTTATTGGAAGCGTGACAGTGATGAAACATTGACATCTCACGTTGTAAAACAAGGGAGACATCTTTGCAAAGAGTGTGTGAGTGTCTCCTCTCTGCTCTGACTGGAATGGAATGACACTTTTTTGTCATTGCTGTCACGGCGCGGATTCGAACCCGCTTCTCTCCTGCAACTGAGTGTCACAGTTCCTCCTCTGGCTGCTCACCCGGACACGCCCCCGCTCACGCTGAGCGCAGCACGCCCACGCAGCGACAAGCCTGCACGCAATCGCAATCTGCACACCTGCGACTGATGAAGATGAGCTGTATAAAGGACCAGTGGACCCAAGGATTGAGGCGGGAACTTAGTTTACCCGTTGGATACCTTACCTCTTGGTGTACCTGCCTTCCCGAGTCTCCCCTTCGAGATCTCCCGTTGTTTCCCCCCCCTGTGTTTTGGACTGCCTTCCTCGTTTCCCGACTCCTCGCTCGCCCCCGGACTCTGACGTCTCTCTCTGCCCCACGGACCCCTCGCAGATCTTGGACCCCTTTTGCCTTTCCCTCTTTGGACTTGTCTGCTTCCTCATCCAACATCACGATAATACACAACAGCTAACTACACACATAGTCTAACACCACTCACTCTAGGGTTTTGTCACACACTCCATTTTATTAGTTTAGTTGTATTGTTTGTTATTATTATTATATATATTTATTATATATATAATAAATTATTGAACATACTGTCCTCTGGTGTCTGAGCCGTCATCTTCCCCTGCAAACCATAACAATTGCACTTAAAAGGACCGTCTGTGATGGGGCCGTGCTCTGGCTCCCACGCACTCTGGGAGTCGAATGTATTGTACATGCAAATTCACATATGCTCACATACGTACATAGGTACCTACTAGAGATGCGCGGTTTGCGGGCACAACCGCGGAGTCCGCGGATTATCCGCGGATCGGGCGGATGAAATTTAAAAAAATAAGATTTTATCCGCGTGCGGGTCGGGTCGGGTGGATCAATTAGATTTTTTTTTTTTTTTTTTTTTTTTTTGCGGGTGGCAGTTAAACCAATTCGGAAATATATACACATAGTTAAATGTTGTTACCCACATACGAAAAACGAGCAGGCACCTGCTGCATATGCCACAACAGAAGAAGAAAAAAGAAAAGAGATGGACACTTTTACGGAGCGGAGAAGGGACGCCTCACCGGTGTCCGGGACCGAGGCCCCTTCCCCCGAGAGGGCCCCACCGGGAGCCATAGCTGAGGCGATCCGCGAGAAGGGCCCGACGCATGTCCAGGGTCACTACCGCGCCCACCGCACCGACACCCCGCCTCGTCCGCCTTCGCCGCGGCCGGCGTCACGCGCAGCAGGTAAGCAGCTTACCTGCCCGCCACCCCCCGAAATTCACATTTCTATCACAATTATCATACTGTAAACATGGTAAGCTAACTTCATTAAAATTAATAGTCCTGTCAATAGCATGGAATTACAATTCAAATGTAGTTTTTTTGTAAGCCTTTCAAAAGAATTCAAAATATGAAAAATTAATGAAAATTAATTTAAGCCATCAGACACTTGAAAAGTGGCACATGACATCTCTAATGTAATCATTTTAACTTTTCAACAGAAATAGCACTGCAAAAATATTAAGGACATACTTCTGTATTTTGGTAGTTATGCTGTCAACATTTAACAAGATTTCTTCAACTTGGACTTGAAAGCATAAATAGTATAAACACTTTTAACAGTATGTCGTGCTGTGAAATACAGCCGACAGGATTGCGCACCACACAGGAAGCAAGGCCAAAGTGCATGCAGGTGCAGGAGAAGAAAGGACTTCTTTCATTTAAGGTTTGTGATAAACCATCAAACTCATTCGTTAAAAGGACTCTATAGTAATATAAAGCGAATTTTTCTGGACATTATCATGCAAGAAAAGTTTATTTTTGGGACCGCGATCACCGCGTAATGATTTTTAAAGGTTGCATTACAAACATGTAACTGTCCCATGTGATCAGCCAGTGCGATTGGAAGTCCATGCTCAATTATTGCCTCCGTAAATAAAACTTCGGCATTTATCACATCCAAAGAATCTGTTTGGGCGACGAAAAACGTTGAAAGCTTTCCACTTGTATCGCTAGCAACGGCATTAGACTTGTGTTTTTTTGTCCCAACGTGGTCTTTTACATCGCTAATTCCTCCGTGTCCGATCGAAAAATCTTGTCTGCACAAGGTGCAATTCGCGTAGTTTTCACCCTTTTTTTTTTTAATTAAAGAAAAAACGTATTTTTTATCATTGCACCCGTAACCCGGAATAGGTTGATGAAAACCGTACGAATTACGGGAAAACCGGAGTAGTTGGCAGGTGCCTCACTAATGCCTTGCATCGTCTATATTAGATATACCGGGCGGATGGCGGGCGGATGCAGTTCTGATCAAATGTTAGATCGGGTGGATTGCGGATGGTTGACGACTTTCTGATGCGGTTGCGGATGAAATATTTGCCTATCCGCGCATCTCTAATACACATACACATACTGTACATATACATTCACTGTACAAACACATATACACATTCTGTACATATACATTCATTGTACAAACACATATACACATTCTGTGCATATACAAGTACATATGCATACTTACACTCGTGCACATAATCACGTTTCATCAAACATATATTAACGTTGTTGCCCTAGGGTAAACTGGGTGTAACACATGGCACACTGACAAAGCTTAACCTATTGTGACTATAACAATCTACAAGGTTAATGTAGGTTGCTTCTCTTTCTCCCCCTCCATTTTTCTGCATTCTTTCGTATCTCAAGTTATCATTACGTATATGTATTGTTGCATTTAAACAACTGTATTGTTGATAATAAAGGTAAATTATTGGTATTGTTCATTATCAATAGCGCTATTTCTATTGGTATTTGTATTGATCCATTTGTAGTGTAATAATGCTCATTGTCATTTCTGTATTATTTTTTATTTTTCGCTAACTGCTTATTTGCTATTACTTTTACCGTCATATTTGTACATGTCATATTTGCTGATGTTGCTCTATTGTTGTTGTTGTTGTTGTTTGCTGTTGTTGTTTTTGTCTCTCTGTCTAATCCCCCTCTTGTCCCCACAATTTCCCCCTCTGTCTTCTTTTTTTTTCTCTTTCTATCCCCTCCTGCTCTGGCCCGGCTGCACTAAATGATAATATAAATACATTTAATAAAGTCAAATACAAATAAGGCAACAAGAGAAGTATCCTACACTTCTCTTTTGTAAAGTAAATCTGAACAGCCGACATGGGCATCTACATCAACTATATGATTTGCCTGAGAAGCTGGACAGGACATAAAAAAAAAAAAAAAAAAAAAAAAAAAGGACCGTCTGTGAGGAAAGGCCCTTGTACGTTGACGACATTAGAGTAATATAGATTGGATATTTCAGGCAACCGGAGTTACTTGAATTAGGGCAAGCCGCGAGGAGAAAAAGTTTATTATTCTGAGAAGAAATGTGAATGGGGATATATACAGGTAAAAGCCAGTAAATTAGAATATTTTGAAAAACTTGATTTATTTCAGTAATTGCATTCAAAAGGTGTAACTTGTACATTATATTTATTCATTGCACACAGACTGATGCATTCAAATGTTTATTTCATTTAATTTTGATGATTTGAAGTGGCAACAAATGAAAATCCAAAATTCCGTGTGTCACAAAATTAGAATATTACTTAAGGCTAATACAAAAAAGGGATTTTTAGAAATGTTGGCCAACTGAAAAGTATGAAAATGAAAAATATGAGCATGTACAATACTCAATACTTGGTTGGAGCTCCTTTTGCCTCAATTACTGCGTTAATGCGGCGTGGCATGGAGTCGATGAGTTTCTGGCACTGCTCAGGTGTTATGAGAGCCCAGGTTGCTCTGATAGTGGCCTTCAACTCTTCTGCGTTTTTGGGTCTGGCATTCTGCATCTTCCTTTTCACAATACCCCACAGATTTTCTATGGGGCTAAGGTCAGGGGAGTTGGCGGGCCAATTTAGAACAGAAATACCATGGTCCGTAAACCAGGCACGGGTAGATTTTGCGCTGTGTGCAGGCGCCAAGTCCTGTTGGAACTTGAAATCTCCATCTCCATAGAGCAGGTCAGCAGCAGGAAGCATGAAGTGCTCTAAAACTTGCTGGTAGACGGCTGCGTTGACCCTGGATCTCAGGAAACAGAGTGGACCGACACCAGCAGATGACATGGCACCCCAAACCATCACTGATGGTGGAAACTTTACACTAGACTTCAGGCAACGTGGATCCTGTGCCTCTCCTGTCTTCCTCCAGACTCTGGGACCTCGATTTCCAAAGGAAATGCAAAATTTGCATGGTTGGGTGATGGTTTGGGGTGCCATGTCATCTGCTGGTGTCGGTCCACTCTGTTTCCTGAGATCCAGGGTCAACGCAGCCGTCTACCAGCAAGTTTTAGAGCACTTCATGCTTCCTGCTGCTGACCTGCTCTATGGAGATGGAGATTTCAAGTTCCAACAGGACTTGGCGCCTGCACACAGCGCAAAATCTACCCGTGCCTGGTTTACGGACAATGGTATTTCTGTTCTAAATTGGCCCGCCAACTCCCCTGACCTTAGCCCCATAGAAAATCTGTGGGGTATTGTGAAAAGGAAGATGCAGAATGCCAGACCCAAAAACGCAGAAGAGTTGAAGGCCACTATCAGAGCAACCTGGGCTCTCATAACACCTGAGCAGTGCCAGAAACTCATCGACTCCATGCCACGCCGCATTAACGCAGTAATTGAGGCAAAAGGAGCTCCAACCAAGTGTTGAGTATTGTACATGCTCATATTTTTCATTTTCATACTTTTCAGTTGGCCAACATTTCTAAAAATCCCTTTTTTGTATTAGCCTTAAGTAATATTCTAATTTTGTGACACACGGAATTTTGGATTTTCATTTGTTGCCACTTCAAATCATCAAAATTAAATGAAATAAACATTTGAATGCATCAGTCTGTGTGCAATGAATAATATATAATGTACAAGTTACACCTTTTGAATGCAATTACTGAAATAAATCAAGTTTTTCAAAATATTCTAATTTACTGGCTTTTACCTGTAAGCATGAGAAATGGCATGAGAATGGGTTAAATTGTATGACTCTCACAGTCAAAGCGTGAGGCTTGGCAGTTCTGCCGTTAAATTAGCTAAAAAAAGCCAGCATGGTAACTTGTGTCAAGTACCAACACATTTTACTCTGAGGTGTGTATCTGAAAAAAGTGCTTAAAATGCTAGCATACTAATGTAAACATGCATCAAGTAACAAAATATGACTGAAGTGTATACCTACAAAATTAGCTAAGAAAATCTAGAATACTAATGTTAGCATGGTAACAGGTATCTTTTGTTAAGTAACAAAATATTTGACGCTGAGGCGTATACCTGTGAAATTAACAAAAAAAGCGAGCATGCTAATATTAGAATGCTAAAAATTGCCCGGCAGGCTGTTAAACAAATTAGCTATGTGCTGCAAATGGCCCCCGGGCCGCACTTTGGACACCCCTGCCATAGTGCGGGATTTTGTACTGATTCAAATGTGAAACGTACCCATTCCTGGGTGTGTCCCATCTACATATTCAAATCTGTGGCGGAGACTTTTCCACCCTTTTGGAAACACTTTGCCTCCTCTGTGACTCAGGAGTTGTGTGTGTCCTTGCATAACACACACTTGTGGCAGTTGTGTGAGTGAGTGTGTGTCCTTGCATAACACACACTTGTGGCAAAGTTAACTGTTAAATAATACACACATCACTTTTAATAGTACGTCATTCTTGCTGCACACATTGACCTCCCATTTTAAAACCTACTTCTTGCTAGATCGGGGGTGTCGTTTTCATTGAGGGCCACTTCGCAGTTATGGCTCGCTTGTAAAGGTGAGTATATATATATATATCCATCCATCCATTTTCTACCGCTCGTCCCTATATGCATATATATATATATAGATATATATGTATATATATGTATGTATATGTATATATAATATATATATATATATAAAGGATTTACCTCATGATACTACATAATTGTCTATGCCAGACTGTTTTTCACCAAGTACCACCTCAGAAAACACTTGGTTCTCCCAGTACCACCATAAGGACCAGCATTAAACCACAGTAGCGTAGTAGGCCTATGTATTCATTAAAAACAAGGCAGAGGTTGTATTTAATATTCTTGGCCACAGTTTGAACGGTAACACTGTGTTTGAATATAGGAATATAAAACACTGTACTTTGCTCAAGCGTACCACGCGATAGAGCCCGCGTACCACAGTTTGAGAATCACTGGTCTAATGAGCATTTGCTCATTATATTTTTTGTACATTCTGCGTAAAAAAAACAAATCTGGCAGCTCAGTCGCCAGAATTTTATCGTAGGATTGACAGTGTTTTTTACAGCATGTTACTGTAAATGGAAAAAGGTTTTTAATTCTGGCCAGATTTTTGCCAGGAAAATCTATGGTTGTTGTTCTGTTTGCGGTGTATTACTGTATATGGGAAAAAAGGTTAAATGTTTTTGGGGTTTTTTACGGTAAAATTCTGGGGACTGAGCAGCCCATTTTTTTGTTTTTTTTAACCATAAAATCTATTGTCATTTTAACAATGTACAATTTCATGGATAACTTGCTTTTGGGGGGGGGAGCCTGAGCTGCGAGGTGGAGAAGTTCCGGCTAGATATAGTCGGACTCACTTCGACGCACAGCAAGGGCTCTGGAACCAGTTCTCTCGAGAGGGGCTGGACTCTCTTCCAGAGGTGTGGACTCGAGTCACATGACTTGGACTCGAGTCAGACTCGAGTCATGAATTTGATGACTTTAGACTCGACTTGACAAAATGTAAAGAGACTTGCAACTCGACTTAGACTTTAACATCAATGACTTGTGACTTCACTTGGACTTGAGCCTTTTGACTTGACATGACTTGACATGACTTGCTACTTTCCCCAAAATCCAACGCTTAAAAAGTTATTTGGGAGCGCTCCGTATTTTTCATTTTCTTCGTCTTTGTCTCTCAACGTGTTGTTCCTGTCAGCTGGTGTGTTGTCAGTACAACAGCCAATCAAATTAGATCTACGTTGTTTTCATCACGCAGCATTCATCCAATCAAATTGCAGTACAACCACCGAACAAGTTGTCAAACAACGCAGCAATTATGCCAAAGTTGGTTTCGTTCGGGTATAAAAACTACGACTTGGTCAACAAAAAACGAATTGCCGTATGGAAATCACGCAGTTCGAATATTACAGACGGAGACGCAACAACGTTCAACATTTGAAGTTGCACAAAGAAGGGTAAGTTTTGAATGTAAGATAACGTTTATTGGCTAAGTAACGTGACTTTTATTTGCTGTGTAGTTAAATCAGTGAGGCTGCAAATTCACTGCTAACGTTATAACCATAGACATCTTATAAGTAGACGCAGCATGGAGCGCTACTGCCTACTGGCGCAGACGAGGCGCGGGGCCGCCATCTTGGAGTGGTGATCCGCTCCACTCAGTGCAATTCATTTGGCAGGAGCAATGAACTGTCAGCGCATTTAATTCATTTTACCTCACTGAATACCACTGATTTTCACCCCCCTTTTTTGTCATACGTGTAGCTATGATAACAGACACATGTTTTGGCGTGTTTTAGTATTCATAGTTTGCTTAACAGTAATATAATATTCTTATATGCTATAAGTGACCAGACGTCCGAGATCAAAACTGGGATTATAATCCTAGAGAAGGGGAAAAAACGGTAAACTATTTTTAAGTTGAAGAAACAATATGATTAGGTTATATATACATGCGTATATCCTACATAAACAATGTATGAATACATTAGATATCTATATATCTTAGGGACCTATAGACTGTATCTCTGTTGCTGCAGCAGCAGAGAGTTTATTCTGTCTTGACACTTTGTATTGATATTTTCTATTACATTCTTCCCTTAAATGATAATATTTGCAGTGATTGTTTTATATGTATTATTTTATGTAAGTCGCTTTGGATAAAAGCGTCTGCCAAATACTTAAACATAAACACATATAAACACCTGAAAGTCTTCATATCAGCTAAAACCACCAATCTGTTTCACTGGATTCAGAATAAAACCAAATTCTGTTTTACCCAACAATGTTAGTATTTGAATATTGTTACTTGAAGACTTATTCCTGGTTACAATTATACTGTTAAGAAAGTATTGTCTTATACTTTGCCTAAAATGAGAATGCATCATAATCAGTGGCGGCTGGTGAATTTTGTTTTAGGTGGGGCTGAAAGTTTGTAAACCAAACCCCTGTAGGGGCGTCATCCTCCCCCAGAAGATTTATTTGTGATTTTCACATACAAATATTGAAGATCTTTGATCCTTCTCAACTCTGTGGTAATATTATTTTCATAAGATACAACCAATAGTACGTTAATGTTAAATCTTACTTGTGAAAAGTAATCCCCCGATTCCTATTTTCAACAGTCCGCTCATTTGAGCAGGAAAACGCTGAACACCAGCCCGGCATTTTTGTTTTCTACCTGTCAACTGTCAGTTTAGGCTGCTCGCCGGCTCCTCATCACCACTTCAAGATGGCGGCCAAATTGCTCATGTCACAGCAACCTGCGTCTACTTATAAGATGTCTATGGTTACAACGTCATTGCAAACACGGCAATCTGTTGCGTCCACTGCAGTTTGCTACCTTATTCATACTTTTTGTCAAGTGATTTTTTTTTAAGCAGGGTTGCATGAGGTACCTACACATAACGTTACGTTAGACAATGTATCACACACAGTAACGTAACGTTAGTCAATGTATCACACACAGTAACGTAACGTTAGTCAATGTATCACACACAGTAACATTATGTTAGTCAATGTATCACACACAGTAACATTACGTTAGTCAATGTATCACACACAGTAACGTAAAGTTAGACGGTGGTCAGCAGCACCGCGTATTTTAGCCACATACAAAAAGACAAACATAGTCAAATAAAGGTCAGTTAAAATGTATACTATATTAAGAATATGTGTACATATTGCATAGGGTCCTGACATCTAAAAAGTACAACTCTGTTCATTGTTATGTTCATATATTTGTTATGTTTTTCATGTGTACGCACACATAAACACACATACAGTATGAGATGAGATCAATGAGATAAGGTAAGAACAGGATAGAAACTGCTGTGGAACTAGTTACAATGCAATATGCCATGGAAATACAATGTTAACACTTTTGTGCAAATAAGTACAGTTGCACTTGTTTTTTTCAAATGTGTTTATTCTGTAAAGGAATGAGTTACATGTTTAAAATGACTGGTAAATAGTGCTATTTTGAAGTGCAATGTCAGCACTATCTTTTTCCCTGCAATTTCAAATGCACTTGTTTTAATAAATAAATACAGCATTTTAAAAGCATACACAATCTGTGTAAATATATTAGTCTGTGGTTAAACGACTTGAAAGGACTCGAAACTCAAAATGCAGGACTTGGGACTTGACTTGAGACTTTCCAGTCTTGACTTTGGACTTGACTCGGACTTGCTCTGTCTTGACTCGGGACTTGACTCGGACTTGAGGGCAAAGACTTGAGACTTACTTGTGACTTGCAAAGCAATGACTTGGTCCCACCTCTGCTCTCTTCCACTCTGGCGTTGCCAGCAGTGAGAGGCGACGGGCTGGGGTGGAAATTCTTGTTGCCCCCCGGCTCAGAGCCTGCACGTTGGAGTTCAACCCAGTGGACGAGAGGGTATTTTCCCTCCGCCTTCGGGTGGGGGTACGGGTCCTGACTGTTGTTTGCGCTTACACGCCAAACGGCAGCTCAGAGTACCCACCCTTTTTGGATTCACTCGAGGGAGTACTTGAGAGTGCACCCCCGGGTGATTCCCTCGTTCTACTGGGGGACTTCAAAGCTCATGTTAGCAACGACAGTGAAACCTGGAGAGGCGTGATTGGGAAGAATGGCCGCCCGGATCTGAAACCGAGTGGTGTTTTGTTATTGGACTTTTGTGCCCGTCACAGATTGTCCATAACGAACACCATGTTCACACATAAGGGTGTCCGTATGTGCACTTGGCACCAGGACACCCTGGCCGCAGTTCCACGATCGACTTTGTAGTTGTGTCATCGGATTTGCGGCCTCATGTTTTGGACACTCGGGTGAAGAGAGGGGCGGAGCTTTCTACCAATCACCACCTGGTGGTGAGTTGGCTGCGATGGAGGGGGAGGATGCCGGACAGACCTGGCAGGCCCAAACGCATTGTGAGGGTCTGCTGGGAACGTCTGGCAGAGTCTCCTGTCAGAGAGAGTTTCAATTCCCACCTCCGGAAGAACTTTGAACATGTCACGAGGGAGGTGCTGGACATTTAGTCCGAGTAGACCATGTTCCGCACCTCTATTGTCGAGGCGGCTGATTGGAGCTGTGGCCGCAAGGTAGTTGGTGCCTGTCGTGGCGGTAATCCTAGAACTCGTTGGTGGACACCAGGGGCGCCGAAAAGGGGGGGTAAAGGAGACGGATTCTAGGGGCCCATGATGGAGGGGGGCCCAGAGAGGCCCCTAATGATGATGAAATTATAATACAGAAAAAATAATGACACTGTGTTGTGGGCCCTGTAAAGATTATTTTCATGGAGCCCAAAATCCCTAGCGGCGCCCCTGGTGGACACTGACGGTAGGGATGTCGTCAAGCTGAAGAAGGAGTCCTATGGGGTTCTTTTGGCTCATAGGACTCCTGAGGCAGCGGACAGGTACAGACAGGCCAAGGGGTGTGCGGCTTCTGCGGTCGCGGAGGCAAAAACTCGGACATGGGAGGAGTTCGGGGAAGCCATGGAAAACGACTTCCGGACGGCTTCGAAGCGATTCTGGACCACCATCTGCCGCCTCAGGAAGGGGAAACAGTGCACTGTCAACACCGTGTATGGTGAGGATGGTATACTGATAACCTCGACTGTGGATGTTGTGGATCGGTGGAGGGAATACTTCGAAGACCTCCTCAATCCCACCAACATGTCTTCCTATGAGGGAGCAGTGCCTGGGGAATCTGTGGTGGGCTCTCCTATTTCTGGGGATGAGGTTGCTGAGGTAGTTAAAAAGCTCCTCGGTGGCAAGGCCCCGGGGGTGGATGAGATCAGCCCGAAGTTCCCTAAGGCTCTGGATGATGTGGGGCTGTCTTGGTTGACAAGACACTGCAACATCGTGTGGACATCGGGGGCGGTACCTCTGGATTGGCAGACCGGGGTGGTGGTTCCTCTCTTTAAGAAGGGGAACCGGAGGGTGTGTTCCATCTATCGTGGGATCACACTCCTCACCCTTCCCGGTAAGGTCTATTCAGGTGTACTGGCGAGGAGGCTACACCAGATAGTCAAACCTCGGATTCAGGAGGAACAGTGTGGTTTTTGTCCTGGTCGTGGAACTGTGGACCAGCTTTATACTCTCGGCAGGGTCCTTGAGGGTGCATGGGAGTTTGCCCAACCAGTCTACATGTGCTTTGTGGACTTGGAGAAGGCATTCGACCGTGTCCCTCGGGAAGTCCTCTGGGGAGTGCTCAGAGAGTATGGGGTATCGGACTGTCTGATTGTGGCGGTCCGCTCCCTGTACGATCAGTGTCAGAGCTTGGTCCGCATTGTCTTGTCGGACACGTTTCCAGTGAGGGTTGGACTGCGCCAAGGGTGCCCTTTGTCACCGATTCTGTACATAACTTTTATGGACAGAATTTCTAGGCGCAGTCAAGGTGTTGAGGGGATCCGGTTTTGTGGCTGCAGGATTAGGTCTCTGCTTTTTGCAGATGATGTGGTCCTGATGGCTTCATCTGGCCAGGATCTTCAGCTCTCACTGGATCGGTTCGCAGCTGAGTGTGAAGCGACTAGGATGAGAATCAGCACCGGAAAAGTATGGAGTGCCATCTCCGGGATGCGGAGGAGACCCTGCTCCAAGTGCAGGAGTTCAAGTACCTCGGAGTCTTGTTCACGAGTGAGGGAAGAGTGGATCGTGAGATCGACAGGCGGATCGGTGCGGCGTCTTCAGTAATGCGGACGCTGTATCGATCCGTTGTGGGGAAGAAGGAGCTGAGCCGGAAGGCAAAGCTCTCAATTTACCGGTTGATCTACGTTTCCATCCTCACCTATGGTCATGAGCTTTGGGTTATGACCGAAAGGACAAGATCACGGGTACAAGCGGCCGAAATGAGTTTCCTCCGCCGGGTGGCGGGGCTCTCCCTTAGAGATACGGTGAGAAGCTCTGCCATCCGGGGGGAGCTCAAAGTAAAGCCGCTGCTCCTCCACATCGAGAGGAGCCAGATGAGGTGGTTCGGGCATCTGGTCAGGATGCCACCCGAACGCCTCCCTAGGGAGGTGTTTAGGGCACGTCCGACCGGTAGGAGGCCAGGGGGAAGACCCAGGACACGTTGGGAAGACTATGTCTCCCGGCTGGCCTGGGAACGCCTCGGGATCCCCCGGGAAGAGCTGGACGAAGTGGCTGGGGAGAGGAAAGTCTGGGCTTCTCTGCTTAGGCTGCTGCCCCCCGCGACCCGACCCGACTTGCTTTGAAATTATATGTCAATCAGACATTTATTTTTATTTTAACAAAAACAGAAATATATATATATATATATATATATATAGTATATAATATTTGTTACATTATTAGGAAACACGTTCATTATTACTACTTTCTAATCAAAATTCATCCAAATGTAACTAACATTATATTACTAACATGAACAACATTATCATTATATATTCATACATTATTTTAGCAAATGTTTGAGTATTTTTTTTAATTCTAAGAACTTTTTTTTTTATGATAATATAATTTTTGTTACAATATAAGATAATATTGAATACAAATATATGCAATTTCATGCAGTACATGTATTTTTCCTATCAAAACGGAAAGATCAAATACATGTAATAAGAAAAGATCAATTACTTTATTGGGGCATATTATTTCCAGGTCTTCGCGGGCCACATTAAGTTATGTTGGGCCCCAGGGCCTTGAGTTTGACACCTGTGTGCTAGATATTATCCACACTGGTCACAAAGTGTGGAGTTTTTAAATGGGAAGAAATGCAAAGAAAGGAGCAAAAAGGCAACATGTAACTGAAATGCTTATACTAATAACTAATAATAACAAAAAGTTGTCTTTACATATGCTTTCTTTTTTTTTTTTTTTATTGTACGCAAGTTCACTGCAATTTATGCAAATTAGACCAGGGGTTCTTAAACATTTTTTACTTTGGGGCCCAACTTTACCACTACAGAGGGACCCGGGGCCCACTCAAATATTAACACTGAATTAGTAATGTTACTCTTGATTTTACATGTATTTAATAATTATATTTAACATACAAGTCAAAGGATATGAAAACATGTGTTCATCAAAAATAATATTATCAAGGCTTAGGAGGTCAGACTCATTACAAAAGTAAATACTAATCAAATATACTGCAAATGAAGGGACTTACAAAAATAGTTGAAACATGTACCATATTTTCCGGACTATAAGTCACAGTTTTTTTCACAGTTTGGCCGGGCTCCAGTGCGACTTATACCTGTATATGTTTTTTTCTTTCTTTATTATGCATTTTCGGCAGGTGCGACTTATACTCCGGTGCGACTTATACTCCGAAAAATACGGTACATACAATTAAGAAGTGCTAAAATAAACAAACTCTAACTAAATTAATAAATAATATTATATGTTTCTTGAATAAACTAAACATTTTCTTATACAGTTTCACCACTTTAGTCCTAATTTTTGCACTTAAGAGACTTCTCTATGACTTTAGTTCCACACTTCTTCTGTTTGTTTGATATTGTCATTACTGCCACGAGTGGTGGAAAAGTGTATTACAACTGAGTACCGCCGCGGCCCATACGGACCACAGCTTTTTAGCGGCCTTCCAGGGGATGCTCGCGGACCATTTATTCTTAACCTATGGTTAAGAAACACTGACCCCTAAATGCCCTATGTTTACAATATATATCACTGTTATTTATTAAAGCACATCAACAAGAACTGTTTCCATTGTGTGACATTTCAGAACAGCTTTTCACCTGTGATGTGTCAGAATGAATTCTCACAATTCTTGTTCTATTGACATAAAAGTAGATAAACTAAATCAGGTTTTTGTGTCTCCTACGAAAAAGTCACTTGATGTCCTGCAGTACAGACAAATTTAGGAAGGAAAATGAAATCTGAATACAAGCCCTTCTCCTTTTCTGCAGGTAATAATGAACAATAGCCATCATTCATTCTCTGGGCTCTGGTATTTTGGACCTGATCCAAGAGGGGTTTTTTTTCACTCTTTTCCTACTGATGATTTCCAAAAACTTACATTTTTCACGGTGGCAGAGGGGTTAGTGCATCTGCCTCACAATACGAAGGTCCTGAATAGTCTTGGGATCTTTCTGTGTGGAGTTTGCATGTTCTCCCCGTGACTGCGTGGGTTCCCTCCGGGTACTCCGGCTTCCTCCCACTTCCAAAGACATGCACCTGGGGATAAGTTGATTGGCAACACTAAATTGGCCCTAGTGTGTGGATGTGAGTGTGAATGTTGTCTGTCTATCTGTGTTGGCCCTGCGATGAGGTGGCGACTTGTCCAGGGTGTACCCCGCCTTCCGCCCGATTGTAGCTGAGATAGGCTCCAGCGCCCCCGCGACCCCAAAGGGAATAAGCGGTAGAAAATGGATGGATGGATGGATACATTTATTCTCTCACCCAAATGTTTTTAACTCCATGTATTAGTCACATAGTTATTTAGTTCACTGACTTCCACAAGGTGTTGGGCCACAGAAATACATAAAACATGATAGTATTATAGAACTGCTGCATATCTTACGGTTGTTTTATGGACGACTTGATCCAGTGATTATTTTTAACATCTTATGTATTGTTTTTTCTTGTATTTTCAATGCACCTAACAGAGTAGCCACCTAGAAATGTGTGATGCTCATGTTTGATGACAATAAAGGGTTCTTTCGGCAGCCCTTTAGTTCTTGTACACTTTTGCTGAATATTGTAAAAAAATGACAATTAACCAAGTAGACGATAAAAAGCCGTGAAAAAAAGGAGAAAGGAAAAACAATTAAACATTAAACTTTTTCCACCAAAAGTTCAGTTCCATGAACTAAAAGTTACTGTGTGGTTTGTGTTTTCATCCCATTTCGCAGTTCAGGTAGGTTACACATATCAGGCGTAGTAAAAGTAGTACAGTATATTTATTTATTTTTTTGTCCTGTCCAGCCATTCAGACAAAACATATAGTTGATGTAGATGATCATATCTGGTGTACAGATTTACTTTAGAAAATAGAAGTGTGGTATACTTCTCTTGTTGCTTTATTTTTTTTTTTAAATTACATTTATTTATTAAATGGATTTTTATTATTATTTGGCGCAGCCGGACCGGAGCAGGAGGGGATGGAAAGAGAAAAAAGGAAGACAGAGGGGTACATTGCGGGGACAAGAGAGGGATAAGACAGAGAGACAACAACAACAACAGAACAATAACAACAACAGAACAGCATCAGCAAATAGGATATGTACAAATATGATAGTAAAAGTGATGTCAAGAAGCAGTTAGTGAAATAAATATTAATAACAGAAATGACAATGATCATTATTACACTACAAATGGAGTAATACAAATACCAATAGAAATAGTACTATTGATAATGAATAATAACAATAATTACTTATATTATCAACAATACAATTGATTCAAATGCAACAATGCATATGTGCAATGACAACTTGAAATACAAAAGAAAGCAGATAAATGGAGGGGAAGAAAGAGAAGTGAACTGTATTAACCTTGTAGATTGTTATAGTAAAAATAGGTTAAGCTTTGTCAGTGTGCCATGTGTTACCCAGTTTCCCCTAGGGCAACAACGTTAATATATGTTTGATGAAACGTGATTATATGCATGAGCATATGTACAGTATGTATGTGTACAGTATGTGTATATATATGTTTTTACAGTGAATGTATATGTACAGTATGTGTATATGTATGTTTGTACAGTGAACGTGTGTGTGGATGTACAGCATGTGTATATGTATGTTTGTACATGTGTGGACGTATGTATCGTGCGTGTATGTTTGTACATGTGTGGATGTATGTACCGTGCGTGTGTATGTAGGTATTGTATTTGTGTATGTACGCATGTGGGAGCGTATGTACTAGAGATGCGCGGTTTGCGGACACAACCGCGGAGTCCGCGGATTATCCGCGGATCGGGCGGATGAAATTAAAAAAACTAAGATTTTATCCGCTCGCGGGTCGGGTCGGGCGGATCAATTTTTATTTTTTTTTATTTTTTTTTGCGGGTGGCAGTTAAACCAATTCGGAAATATATATACATAGTTAAATGTTGTTACCCACATACGAAAAACGAGCAGGCACCTGCTGCATATGCCACAACAGAAGAAAAAAAAAGAAGAGATGGACACTTTTACGGAGCGGAGAAGGGACGCCTCGCCGGGGACCGGGACCCGAGGCCCCTTCCCCCGAGAGGGCCCCACCGGGAGCCGTAGCTGAGACGATCCGCGAGAAGGGCCCGACGCACGTCCAGGGTCACTACCGCGCCCACCGCACCGACACCCCGCCTCGTCCGCTTTCGCCGCGGCCGGCGTCACGCGCAGCAGGTAAGCAGCTTACCTGCCCGCCACCCCTGTGGCCGGGGGCTCGTAACATGGGTCACTCCGCGCGCTCCGCCCGCGCAGCTTACCTGCTTGCCACCCCTGTTGCCGGGGGCGCGTAACAGGGGTCACTCCGCGCGTAGTGCGCTCATGAAAGGGGTGGGGCTCACCCTGGTTGATATAGAGAGCAGGACGGTGGCCATGGAAGTTGGAACCCGCTAAGGAGTGTGTAACAACCCACCTGCCGAATCAACTAGCCCTGAAAATGGATGGCGCTGGAGCGTGGGCCCATATACCTGGCCGTCGCCGGCAGCGAGACGCGCTTGGAGGTGCGCTCAGCGCGGCTCCCATATGATTGCGCACTGGTGTGCGTCTGGGTCGTGACAGCGTGGCACGCGAATGTCTGTGCATTGGATCAGTCTCCTTTCTTTAACAGGCAAACGCTTTATAACCTCACCATACCTGCCAACTTTTAAATCAGAAAAACCTAGTAGCCAGGGTCCAAGGGCCGCAGGCCCCGGTAGGTCCAGGACAAAGTCCTGGTGGAGGGTTCAGGGCTTCGCCCCCCGACGCAAAATGACTATTAGCATTCAGACAGGTTAAAATGTTGCTAAAACCATCACTTTTCTATCAGTCACAGTGACTTTTCAAAACAAAAATATTACAGCAAAAATCATATGGGTTGATTGACATGTTTATTCTGTAAGCTAACTTCAATAGTTTGAAATTATTTTGACAGTTAATGCCAGTTATCCTGTCAACCTTTCACAAGACTTCAATTTGTTGATTGAAAGTATAAATAGTATAAACACTTTTTACAGTATGTCGTGCTGTGAAATACAGCCGACAGGATTGCGCGTGCATGGTGCAGGAGAACAAAGGACTTCTTTCATTTAAGGTTTGTGATAAACCATCAAACTCATTCGTTAAAAGGACTCTATAGTAATATAAAGCGAATTTTTCTGGACATTATCATGCAAGAAAAGTTTATTTTTGGGATCGCGATCACCGCGTAATGATTTTTAAAGGTTGCATTACATTATTAACTGTCCCATGTGATCAGCCAGTGCGATTGGAAGTCCATGCTCAATTATTGCCTCCGTAAATAAAACTTCGGCATTTATCACATCCAAAGAATCTGTTTGGGCGACGAAAAACGTTGAAAGTTTTCCACTTGTATCGCTAGCAACGGCATTAGACTTGTGTTTTTTTGTCCCAACGTGGTCTTTTACATCGCTAATTCCTCCGTGTCCGATCGAAATCTTGTCTGCACAAGGTGCAATTCGCGTAGTTTTCACCCTTTTTTTTAATTTTTTTATTAATATTAGATATATAACAACGGGCGGATGGTGGGCGGATGCAGTTCTGATCAAACGTTACATCGGGTGGATGGCGGATGGTTGACGACTTTCTGACGCGGTTGCGGATGAAATAATTGCCTATCCGCGCATCTCTAGTATGTACCTATGTATGTGGGTGAGTACCAGTGTGTGCGTGTATGTATGAATGAATGTACGTATGTATGTATATATGTATGAATAATTGCGTGTACGTGCGTATGTATGTGTTTGTATGTACAAAATATTTGTCTCCCAGTGGGTGCGGGAGCCAAAGTACGAGAGCCCAACCCAAAACCGCAGCTGTGGTGCCCAGGGAACAAGGGACCACAGGCCTGACTGCGACAGGACCCCTAGAACCGTACCCACCGTGCTGTCCAGCAGGGCCAGCAGCAGGCCGTAGACAGACGCGGTCAGCAAAGAACAAGGCACGGGAGAAGCAGGAGACAGCCAGCCGCCAAGCCAGCGAGAGACCACGCCCCACGCGGGCAGAAAGACGGGAGACCCGGAAAGCCCCGGAGACTCCCCGCAACCGGACGGGAGGACCGCCCCGCCCCACAAGCAACCGGGCCCCCATGAGCCCAACCCCACCCTGAGGAACTACCCGCATCATCTGCAGGTACCCTGCCCTGGCAGATCCTCCACCTGAGGAAAAAAAAAGAGGAGAGATCACAGACACGCTGACACACAAGGTGGTGATAGTACAGTATATTTCTACACAGATACCATGTAAATAAACAGACAATATTAGTTATTTTACTATAGTGTAAGTAAATGAAATACAAAGCAATAATATACAACACAATATGATTTAGATACAAAGTGTACCACATTTTACATAAATCTTTAGGCTTTTGTCTACCGTTTCCAACAGTTGGAAAGTCGTCTTCTCAGTAAATGATGAATTCACGAGGGTCAGGCGATTCCTTATGGTCCATTTAATCTGTAAATAACAATATATGAATCATAAATGTCATGTCAGTGTTTATCAGTAAATAACAATATATAAATCATAAATGTCAGATTATCTCACGCTGACAACATAAACGCATCAGATTCAGAGTTAGCATTAGCATTAGTAACTACACAAACGACATGTCACTGACTACTTTTACAGCATGTAACAAACTAAATAGTGAATATTTGATGTCATTTAATGTCTTTCCAGCTAGGGATGGGTACCGTTTACATTTGAACCGATGCAGTACTGATTCCCGATTCCTGAAAACTTATGCCGGTACTCAATGGTACCAATTTTCGGTACTTTTGTGTGCGGCAATTATAATAATTGTTTTTGATAATAAAATTTAAAAAAATACTTGCAACATTAAAAAATTACCTGATTGTTTTGTTTTATTATAACATTTCTGAGTCTCAATCAGAGGTGAGTAGAGTAACCAAACATTTTACTTAAAGGGATGGTGTGGCGCGGTTAGGAGAGTGGCCGTGCTAGCAACCTGAGGGTTCCTGGTTCGATCCCCACCTTCTATCAACCTAGTCACGTCCGTTGTGTTCTTGAGCAAGACACTTCACCCTTGCTCCTGATGGGTCGGGGTTAGAGCCTTGCATGGCAGCTCCCGCCATCAGTGTGTAAATGTGTGTGTGAATGGGTGAATGTGGAAATAGTGTCAAAGTGCTTTGAGTACCTTGAAGGTAGAAAAGCGCTATACAAGTATAACCCATTTACCATAAAGGGGCTGTTTCCAACTTCCTTACGGTTACATTTTTCAAAGCAAAAAATACAACAAGAACACCACCTGCTAGCTTATGTTACCATTAGTGGTTCAACAGAACACATTTGTTTGACAATTGTCTATATTTTTCACAATTACAAAGTGTGTGTATCAAAGATGTTTACTGGCCCAAATGATTGGTGTTTACGGCGGTCACTTACCCGGCCTCGTCAACACGAACACACAGGCAGCGCGGGCACACGTACAAAAGCAGTCCAGGAGAAGCAACGGACAATTTGTAGTCATGTTGTTGTTATGATAGAATATACATTCAATGACAGCTAACGCTAGATATCCAAATTGCTATTATTAACTAACAACACCTGAAGCTAATGCGCTTGCATGTGTTACGTATGAACGTAATAACGTCATTTCGTAGGAGAAGCTGTGAGAGAACGGGATATAGTACGTAAAATATATTGGAAAGTTGCCGCCCTGTGTACCGGTAAATGTTGCAAACAGACCCTTCAAGTAGTCATCCAAATATTTAAGTAAGAGTAACTATTTGGTAAAACAAACTACTCAAGCACTGAGTAACTGGTGGGTAACTTCTGATTTATTTCCTAAATACTTTTCAATGCTACTTCCAATGCAAGCATTGTTGGTGAGTGTGTGTGAGAGAGTGACAATACTACAACATGTACTACTACGATGATGTCAATACTCTACATGTAGCGATGGGAATGAAACACAATGTAACAGAGTAAAAGTAAAAACACAGTGTTACTGTTCAAACTGTATGTAATGTTACAGTGGCCCCAAAATATTGTTAAACAAAACCTCTGCCTTGTTTTTAATGAATACTTAGACCTACTGCGCTACTGTATTTTAATGTTGGTCATTATGGTGGTACTTTGTCAGGCTTGTGCCTGACAGTTTGGCCATGTTTTAGTTTTTCTTCTGCGTTTGTCTTTGTTTCCTGTCAGCGCTCTTATTTCGGTAATTTCCTGATTATCGCCCAGAGTGCTTTTCCCCCTCAGCTGTGGCTGATTGGCACCGGGCCACACCTGGTGTCAATCAACCAGCTGTTATTTAAACCGGCTTTGTCCTCCACTCTGCGCTGGATTATTGTCATTGTCGATGTGATCACTCGTTAGAGCTACTACCTGTCGTGTCTACTTCTTGTCGTTGTTTGCGGTAAGCTGTTCCTGTTTGATAGTTCCTTAGAGCTAAATACAGTTTGCTATCTCCTAGCTCTTTTGTTTCGTGTTTTCTTGTTAGCCATTAGCTGTTTCCAGTTTTTCTGTTTGCTGGTTCCTGTTTTCCGTTTTGGCTATTCCTAGTTTCTGGTTTGTGTTTTTTCCTTTATTTGATGGACATTAATTCATGTTTTCTCGCTCAATGCCTGCCGTCATCTCTGCATCTTGGGGTTCGTCACCTACAAACTCTGACAGAATAATCCAGCATAAAATGAAACCCGCGGAGATTTCTTTGGCAGAGAGACAAAACAAAGCTTTATCATTGATGGCCAAATCCAAAAAAAGCTTTGCCTCTTTTTGTGATCCATCCCACCCATCCCTGTCCTGTGTTGGCTTCTCGTGGGACGTCTTGGATCCGTCCCTTGAGGGGGGGGGGCTATGAGTAGCTGTGCAGCTGGGGAGGCACAGCTACTCCTCTCCCCAGTGGGTCTGCAACCAACGGCGCCATCATCTCCGGTGGGCCAGCAAACGCCGCCATGCACTCCGGTGGGCCAGCAGAGGGCGCCACCATTCACTCCGGTGGAACAGCAGAGGGCGCCACCACCATGCACTCCTGTGGGCCAGCAGAGGGCGCCACCATTCACTCCGGTGGAACAGCAGAGGGCGCCACCACCATCCTCTCCGGTGGGCCAGCAGCAGAGGGCGCCACCACCATCCTCTCCAGTGGGCCAGCCGCAGAGGGCGCCACCACCATCCTCTCCGGTGGGCCAGCAGCAGAGGGCGCCACCACCATCCTCTCTCCGGTGGGCCAGCAGCAGAGGGCGCCACCACCATCCTCTCTCCGGTGGGCCAGCAGCAGAGGGCGCCACCACCATCCTCTCTCCGGTGGGCCAGCAGCAGAGGGCGCCACCACCATCCTCTCTCCGGTGGGCCAGCAGCAGAGGGCGCCACCACCATCCTCTCTCCGGTGGGCCAGCAGTAGAGGGCGCCACCACCATCCTCTCTCCGGTGGGCCAGCAGCAGAGGGCGCCCACCCTCTCCAGTGGGCCAGCAACAGGCGGCGCCATCATCTCAAGTGGGTCTGCAACAAACGTCATCATCTCAAGTGGGTCTGCAACAAACGTCACCATCTCCGGTGGGCCGGCAGACGACACCATCATCTCCGGTGGGTCTGCAACCTACGGCGCCATCATCTCCCGTGGGTCTGCAACCTACGGCGCCATCATCTCCGGTGGGTCGGCAACAGACTGCGCCACCATCCTCCTCTCCGGTGGGCCAGCAGCAGACAGCGCCACCATCCTCCTCTCCGGTGGGCCAGCAGCAGACGGCGCCACCATCCTCCTCTCCGGTGGGCCAGCAGCAGACGGCGCCACCATCCTCCTCTCCGGTGGGCCAGCAGCAGACGGCGCCACCATCCTCCTCTCCGGTGGGCCAGCAGCAGACGGCGCCACCATCCTCCTCTCCGGTGGGCCAGCAGCAGACGGCGCCACCATCCTCTTGTCGGCCACGGATGTGGTCGTTTCACGGGCGACCGCCTCGCCAATTGCGGCGGCGTTCAACTCGCTGTCACCACCTGACTCTTCCCCGCTGGTTGCGGGGACACTTGGCCTGGCGGCCCACCTCCTTGTCCTCCCTCCACCCTCCCGTGACTTTGGACTGTTTTTTTGGGGGGGTCTGTTTTCTAGAACGTCTGGTATCCGTTATGGGAAGGGGGGCTACTGTCAGGCTTGTCCCTGACAGTTTGGCTATGTTTTAGTTTTTCTTCTGCGTTTTGTCTTTGTTTCCTGTCAGCGCTCTTATTTTGGTAATTTCCTGATTATCTCCCTGAGTGCTTTTTCCCCTCAGCTCTGGCTGATTGGCACCGGGCCACACCTGGTGTCAATCAGCCAGCTGCTATTTAAACCGGCTTTGTCCTCCACTCGGCGCTGGATTATTGTCATTGTCGATGTCCTCACTACCTGTCGTTAGAGCTACTACCTGTCGTGTCTACTACTTGTCGTTGTTTGCGGTAAGCTGTTCCTTATAGCTAATTATAGTTTGCTGTCTCCTAGCTCTTTTGTTTTGTGTTTTCTTGTTAGCCATTAGCTGTTTCCAGTTTTTCTGTTTGATGGTTCCTGTTTTCAGTTTTGGCTATTCCTAGTTTCTGGTTTGTGTTTTTTCCTTTATTTGATGGACATTAAATACATCTTGGGGTTTGTCACCTACTCAACCTGACAACTTAATAAATACGTAGGTCTACTACACTACTGTATTTTAATGTTGTCATTATGGTGGCACTTAATAAATACGTAGGTCTACTACACTACTGTATTTTAATGTCATTATGGTGGTACTTAATGAATACTTAGGTCTAATACACAACTGTATTTTAATGTTGTCATTATGGTGGTACTTAATGAATACTTAGGTCTACTACACTACTGTGTTTTAATGTTGTCATTATGGTGGTACTTAATGAATACTTAGGTCTACTACACTACTGTATTTAATGTTGTGATTATGGTGGTACTTAAATAATACTTAGGTCTACTACACTACTGTATTTTAATGTTGTCATTATGGTGGGACTTAATGAATACTTAGGTCTTCTACGCTACTGTATTTTAATGTCATTAAGTATGTGTTTATTTTCTGGTGTGCTGTACTGTAGTGCGCTATAATATTATTTTTGTAAACTATTGACAAACAACTATTTGGTTTTGTTGTTGTTTTTTTATGCTCCTAACTTCTACCATTTAGGAAAGAAAGCAATGCCAATAAGTACTAGAAATATGTCAGTTGTTCTATTTATTGTCATGAGTTCTTTACATAACAATAACTTTAATAATGTCCATTATGATCTCATACAAGTGTGAAGATTGTAAATGTAAGTCAAAGGAAACATCGAGGCCTCAGGAATATGAAGTGTTCACACACGCACACACACACACACACACACACACGCCTCTCACCCCAATGCAAACAACTGCTGGAGTACACAAAGTGAGCAAATACTGTACGTAACTGTGACTTATCAAAAGCCATGGTTACCATGCCGACAACCCATCTACGTGGCCCAAACAATTCTTCTTTCTAAAAAAGGGTTCACTGAGGGCAGTCCTTCTCAAATAGTGGGGCGGCTCCCCCTGGGGGCCACGTGTGCTCCTGAGGATCATGCTTTATCAGTATCATGCAGTATCACACTTCAATGTGCTCATTGTAGCCTTTAATTGTGACTTCTTCCTTTTGATTTAAACAAAATCAGTACATATTGTTGTATTCATTTTTGTTTTGTAGGCTAAAGTGTTTTGTATATTGTGTTCCTGAGAATGGTGTTAAAAAATGTAAAATGTATTATTTATTAGGCCCTATTGAAATTGCTTTGTCCAGAATTATCCTATCACTTTAGGTCTTTAACATGCATGAAAGCTCAACAATTTTTGCAGGCGTAAAGCGCTTTGAGTCACTAAAGAAAAGCGCTATATAAATATACTTCACTTCACTTCAATTCCATCAGGTCCGGCGAAAAATTGTGTGTGTGTGTGTGTGTGTGTGTATATATATATATATATATATATATATATATATATATATATATATATATATAGTCGAGGTTTCTGTGGTTTATCCGTTATACAGTGCGACGGATAGATTTTTTTTTTTTTTTTTAATTCTAAAAAAATTAAGTCGCCAGCTCATCTGCGATGAGCTGGCGACTTGTCCAGGGTGTACCCCGCCTTCCGCCCGATTGTAGCTGAGATAGGCTCCAGCGCCCCCCGCGACCCCAAAGGGAATAAGCGGTAGAAAATGGATGGATGGATAATTCTAAATATTAAATTCGATCAAAAGTCTGCTTACAATGGAGCCTATGGGAGCTGTTCAATTCTGCCTATAGAGCCCCTAAAAAACATCCAAACACCTCCATTAGGGTTTTATATACATGATGTAAGTATGTATAGTCGTGGTCAAAAGTTTACATACACTTGTAAAGAACATAATGTCATGGCTGTCTTGAGTTTCCAAAATTTTTTTTCAACTATTATTTTTTTGTGATAGAGTGATTGGAGCGCATACTTGTTAGTCACAAAAAACATTCATGAAGTTTGGTTCTTTTATGAATTTATTATCAACAATACAATACTGAAAATGTGACCAGATCTGCTGGGTCAAAAGTATACATACAGCAATGTTAATATTTGTTTACATGTCCCTTGGCAAGTTTCACTGCAATAAGGCGCTTTTGGTAGCCATCTACAAGCTTCTGGCAAGCTTCTAGTTGAATTTTTGACCACTCGTCTTGACCAAATTGGTGCAGTTCAGCTAAATTTGTTGGTTTTCTGACATGGACTTGTTTCTTCAGGATTGTCCACACGTGGCCAAACAGCTCAATTTTTGTTTCATCTGACCACAGAACTTTCCTCCAGAAGGTCTTTTCTTTATCCATGTGATGTCAGATGAAACAAAAATGTTGCTGTTTGGCCACAATACCCGGCAATATGTTTGAAGGAGAAAAGGTGAGGCCTTTAATCCCAAGAACACCATGCCTACTGTCAAGCGTGGTGGTGGTAGTGTTATGCTCTGGGCCTGTTTTGCTGCCAATGAAACTGGGGCTTTACAGAGTAGATGGGACAATGAAAAAGGAGGATTAACTCCAAATTCTTCAGGACAACCTAAAATCATCAGCCCGGAGGTTGGGTCTTGGGCGCAGTTGGGGGTTCCAACAGGACAATGACCCCAAACACATGTCAAAAGTGGTAAAGGAATGGCTAAATCAGACTAGAATTAAGGTTTTGGAATGGCCTGCCCAAAGTCCTGACTTAAACGTGTGGACAATGCTGAAGAAACAAGTCCATGTCAGAAAACCAACACATTTAGCTGAACCAGGGGCGCCGCTAGGGATTTTGGGCACCATGAAAATAATCTTTACCGGGCCCCCAACACAGTGTCATTATTTTTTCTGTATTATAATTTCATCATCATTAGGGGCCTCTCTGGGCCCCCCTCCATCATGGGCCCCTAGAATCCGTCTCCTTTACCCCCCCTTTTCGGCGCCCCTGAGCTGAACTGCACCAATTTTGTCAAGAGGAGTGGTCAAAAATTCAACCAGAAGCTTGCCAGAAGCTTGTGGATGGCTACCAAAAGCGCCTTATTACAGTGAAACTTGCCAAGGGACATGTAACCAAATATTAACATTACTGTATGTGTCATGATCCGTGGTCCGGATCATGTTTTGTTATTTTATGTTAGTTTTGGACTCCCCCAGTTCCTGTTTTGTGTACCCTTGAGTTTGTTTTGGTTGCCATTGTTACCTATTATTTTCACCTGCCTCTGATTGGTGTTCGGGACGCTCACCTGTTTCTCGAGCACTAATCAGAGGCATTATTTAAGCCTGCCTTTGGCAGTCAGTCGGCCTGGCTTCTTTGTTTGCTTCATGCCCCTGTTATGTGAGTATTAGTTGTCTTCAGTCTATGCTAAGTGGTAGCCTTAGCTTCCAGTGCGATCGGTGCATTTTTCCGTCGGCTTGTTTCCTGTTTTTTGTACCTCCTTGATTTCTCAAGAATAAATCATGCTCCTACCTGCAAGTCCTGTCCGGACTGGTCCGTTTGCATCCTGGGGAAGGAACCTTGCAGCAAGCTGCAACCCAACTGTAACAGTATGTATACTTTTGACCCAGCAGATTTGATAACATTTTCAGTAGACCCATAATAAATTCATTAAAGAACCAAATTTTATGAATGTTTTTTGTGACCAACAAGTATGAGCTCCAATCACTCTATCACAAAAGAATAAGAGTTGTAGAAATTATTGGAAACTCAAGACAGCCATGACATTATGTTCTTTACAAGTGTATGTAAACTTTTGATTGCGACTGTATGTAATGTTGTAACATTTATTATAACATAAATATGTACGTGTTTTTATCGTTTTTAAACATACGCGGCGCATTAATTTCAAAAACTAATTTTTTTCTTCTTCATCGCTGATTATTACTGAGTGCAGACTTTATGAGAGCCAATAAACATCCATCCATCCATTTTCTACCGCTTATTCCCTTCAGGGTTGCGGGGGGCGCTGGAGCCTATCTCAGCTACAATCGGCGGAAGGCGGGGTACACCCTGGACAAGTCGCCACCACATCGCAGGGCCAACACAGATAGACAGACAACATTCACACTCACATTCACACACCAGGGACCATTTAGTGTTGCCAATCAACCTAGAGCCAACAAACATAAAAAAAATATATTCCCATTTAGATGAAGAATGACTCATAATCTTCACGAAGAAATGGGGTGGGGGGCGGAGGGGAGACAAGTGCTTTTTGTGTTGTTTTCGCCAGTTCCAGGTCCTAAATGGCGGTCAAAGTGTCCCAATTTGTCAGATTATATTCTCAGCCATCTACTTTCCAGGAGAGAGGCATGCTTTATGATCTACAATAAACTTACAGGGAGCAGGGAAGCAAGGATACAGCAGACCACTCAAAAGTGATCACGTCGCCGCTATAAATAGTTGGTCTGCGTTAACACTCATAATAACAATATCACTAATACTTGTTAAGATTCAAGTCAAAAAATCTAAATGGAGTATTGTTGGCACTTTTTTAATGTTTATTTATTGGATTTTATGGGCGGAATAGTACAGATCACATTGCCTTGGCTGTAAGAACACTTTTATTGACGTTTATTGCAGCTGAAATAGGCTCCAGCAACCCCCATGACTTGAGAGGGACAAATGGTGGAAAATGAATGGATGGATAATATTTAGAATGCCTTAAAAAACAAAAAAACATCAGTTTTCATGTCTTTTATAATTATTGTGAACAATAGGCACAATTCCCAAAAAAGTGCAGTTCCCCTTTTATCACAAATGCCTCAAAGGGCTGCACAAACCACAACAACATCCGGGCAAGAAGAAAATCAACCCAATGGGAACAATGACAAAACCTTGGAAGGGGCCGCAGATGTGAGCATGGACGCCGAGTGGATACGGTTTAGTTACGGCAATCATATTTGTACTCCCACTGCCATCTGGGTATTTCAATGGTACCATGAGTCAAAGTAGCATAGCTTTAAAAAGCCAAATGTTAAAGTTAAAGTTCCAATGATTGTCACACACACACTAAGTGTGGCAAAATTATTCTCTACATTTGACCCATCACCCTTGATCACCCCCTGGGAGGTGAGGGGAGCAGTGGGCAGCAGCGGTGGCCGCGCCCGGGAATCATTTTGGTGATTTAACCCCCAATTCCAACCCTTAATGCTGAGTGCCAAGCAGGGAGGTAATGTTTTATTCTAAACTGTGTAACCATGGTACATTTAACTTGGAAGTGTACAAACCCCGTTTCCATATGAGTTGGGAAATTGTTTTGGATGTAAATATAAACGGAATACAATGATTTGCAAATCATTTTCAACCCATATTGAGTTGAATATGCTACAAAGACAACATATTTGATGTTCAAACTGATAAACTTTTTTTTTTTGCAAATAATCATTAACTTTAGAATTTGATGCCAGCAACACGTGACAAAGAAGTTGGGAAAGGTGGCAATAAATACTGATAACGTTGAGGAATGCTCATCAAACACTTATTTGGAACATCCCACAAGTGTACAGGCTAATTGGGAACAGGTGGGTGCCATGATTGGGTATAAAAACAGCTTCCCATAAAATGCGCAGTCTTTCACAAGAAAGGATGGGGCGAGGTACATCCCTTTGTCCACAACTGCGTGAGCAAATAGTCAAACAGTTTAAGAACAACGTTTCTCAAAGTGCAATTGCAAGAAATTTAGGGATTTCAACATGTACGGTCCATAATATCATCAAAAGGTTCAGAGAATCTGGAGAAATCACTCCACGTAAGCGGCATGGCCGTAAACCAACATTGAATGACAGTGACCTTCGATCCCTCAGACGGCACTGTATCAAAAACCGACATCAATTTCTAAAGGATATCACCACATGGGCTCAGGAACACTTCAGAAAACCAGTCACTAAATAGTTTGTCGCTACATCTGTAAGTGCAAGTTAAAGCTCTACTATGCAAAGCGAAAGCCATTTATCAACAACATCCAGAAACGCCGCCGGCTTCTCTGGGCCCGAGATCATCTAAGATGGACTGATGGAATGTGGAAAAGTGTTCTGTGGTCTGACGAGTCCACATTTCAAATTGTTTTTGGAAATATTCGACATCGTGTCATCCGGACCAAAGGGGAAGCGAACCATCCAGACTGTTATCGACGCAAAGTTCAAAAGCCAGCATCTGTGATGGTATGGGGGTGCATTAGTGCCCAAGGCATGGGTAACTTACACATCTGTGAAGGCACCATTAATGCTGAAAGGTACATACAGGTTTTGGAACAACATATGCTGCCATCTAAGCGCCGTCTTTTTCATGGACGCCCCTGCTTATTTCAGCAAAACAATGCTGAAATAAGCACGTGTTACAACAGCGTGGCTTCGTAAAAAAAGAGTGCGGGTACTTTCCTGGCCTGCCTGCAGTCCAGACCTGTCTCCCATCGAAAATGTGTGGCGCATTATGAAGCGTAAAATACGACAGCGGAGACCCCGGACTGTTGAACGACTGAAGCTCTACATAAAACAAGAATGGGAAAGAATTCCACTTTCAAAGCTTCAACAATTAGTTTCCTCAGTTCCCAATCGTTTATTGAGTGTTGTTAAAAGAAAAGGTGATGTAACACAGTGGTGAACATGCCCTTTCCCAACTACTTTGGCACGTGTTGCAGCCATGAAATTCTAAGTTAATTATTATTTGCAAAAAAAAAATTAAGTTTATGAGTTTGAATATCCGTTGTGGTGAAGAAGGAGCTGAGCCGGAAGGCAAAGCTCTCAATTTACCGGTCGATCTACGTTCCCATCCTCACCTATGGTCATGAGCTTTGGGTTATGACCGAAAGGACAAGATCACGGGTACAAGCGGCCAAAATGAGTTTCCTCCGCCGGGTGGCGTAGCTCTCCCTTAGAGATAGGGTGAGAAGCTCTGCCATCCGGGGGGAGCTCAAAGTAAAGCCGCTGCTCCTCCACATCGAGAGGAGCCAGATGAGGTGGTTCGGGCATCTGGTCAGGATGCCACCCGAACGCCTCCCTAGGGAGGTGTTTAGGGCACGTCCGACAGGTAGGAGGCCGCGGGGAAGACCCAGGACACGTTGGGAAGACTATGTCTCCCGGCTGGCCTGGGAATGTCTCGGGGTCCCACAGGAAGAGCTGGACGAAGTGGCTGGGGAGAGGGAAGTCTGGGCTTCCCTGCTTAGGCTGCTGCCCCCGCGACCCGACCTCGGATAAGCGGAAGAAGATGGATGGATGGATGGAGTTTGAACATCAAATATCTTGTCTTTGTAGTGCATTCAATTGAATATGGGTTGAAAATGATTTGCAAATCATTGTATTCCGTTTATATTTACATCTAACACAATATCCCAGCTCACATGGAAACGGGGTTTGTAATAGAAATAATGTACTTTACGATATTTAAGATTAGAATTATCTTTTAGATTTTTGCTTCAATGTTAACATTGTTTGGTTTGTCTTAGAAGACGTTTGGCCTCTCATCCAAGCAGACTTCATCAGTTCATGCTCATAGACTTAGATTGGTCACATTTAGTCATAGACTTAGATTGGTCACATCTAGTCATAGACTTAGATTGGTCACGTCTAGTCTTAGACTTAGATTGGTCACGTCTAGTCTTAGACTTAGGTTGGTCACGTCTAGTCTTAGACTTAGGTTGGTCACATCTAGTCTTAGACTTAGATTGGGCACATCTAGTCTTAGACTTACATTGGTCACATCTAGTCTTAGACTTACATTGGTTAGATCTAGTCTTAGATTGTTCACATCTAGTCTTAGACTTAGATTGGACAAATCCAGTCATAGATAGAACATTGGTCACATCTAGTCTTAGACTTAGATTGGTCACATCTAGTCTTAGACTTAGGTTGGTCGCATCCAGTCTTACACTTAGATATGGTCACATCTAGTATTAGGCTTAGATTTGGTCACATCTAGTCTTAGACTTAGATTTGGTCACATCTAGTCTTAGACTTAGATTGGTCACATCTAGTCTTAGACTTAGATTGATCAGATCGAGACAGTCAGTTGCCTTTTTTGGACGGTAATGTCCACATTGGAGTTAAACGGGCTGAAAACCCACACACACCGATCAATACCTACTTTTTGACTCACACCACCCACTTGAACATTAACTGGGCGTTATCAGTTATATGCATTAATTATTAATTAGTCAAATGTGCAATATTGCTGTAGCTGTTGCTGAGAGTTTTCATGCTTTAAATATGTGTCATAAATAAATAAATATTAATAAATAAGTTAATGATGCAGAGTTATAAAATATCGTGTTGGCGTGTTGGCGTGGATGGTGTGTACAGCAAGAAGGAGGAGTCAATAAACGCCCGTTTTACAAAAAAGAACTTTCCTGTGTTGCCGTGTACCGAAAGGAGCTACAATTGCTATAAAATGCATATTCTCCTAATTTAATTAAGACCAACTACTTAATTTATCAGAAATTAAAGTATTTTAAAAAAAGTTCAATTAATGTGACATCATCATCAATCAGCCACAAAGCATGTTCCATAGTACAGTAAAAATTATCAAAGAAATCAACAAACAGCAGCATAAAAATAAAAATAAAATCAAAAAACACAAAAATCAAAAAACAAACTAAAACCCATACGTTTTAGGCGATACGGTATGTTGATTGGCTTATTTTGGAAAATATAAATACATTTGAATGAAATATGTTTTGTATGGTAATGTATTCTATTCTCTTCCCACATTTTCATTGGTATTTTACCATTTTTTAATTAATCATTAATTATTAAAATGTGCAATATTGCTATAAAATTCGTATTCCCTTATTAAATTACGCTTAATGTATCAGTAATTAAAGAATGTTTAAAGAAATCCTATTAATGTGACTTCATCAATAAACTTTATATAAGCCACAAAACAAAGCCCTTTTTACAGTAAAAATTATATTATAACTCAACAAATCGCACAATAAAAATAAAAAATAGATATGAAAAAATATACTAATTAAAATACAAATAAGACACAGAAATGTGTGAGGGTACTTTCAATACCCGATCGGCACCAGAAGTCTTGATCTTGTTCACGCATGCGCGAAGCACTTTTAGTCCATTTATTTTACCGCAGTTATGATCGTGCCTGCCATCGCTGTCACCGTGGTTTTCTTTTTTCTAATCCTTATTTCCATATCAATGTTGTATTAAAGATTACACACAAAACAAAACAAATGTTATATAATAATACATTGTTTATTTAGAAAACGTACAGATCCGTAGAGACCAGAAGATGGCAAAGAGATATATATATTTTTTATTATTATGGACATCTAATACATAAATTCACAATACTGAAAATGTTAAATCTATTGTTTTTGACCGCATATAAATGAAGCCTCGTTTAAAAATGGTTTACATTTAAGTGAGTGGCGCTCCCGTGCGTCTTTCATTGCAAAGACAGAAGACTGAAAGTGGTTGAAATTGTGGCGATAATACACACTGATTTTTTAAATATACCCCTTGTTCATTGTGATATTATTATTCTTTTTTTTATTACTATTTAATATATTAATTTTATACAAAACATTAATAAAACATAAAATATCACAGCACGTGACGTCGCAGAATTAAGCTCCGTCGTAAAATATTTCAAATCCAAGAGGAGACTTATATTTCGATCGTGTCGGTTTCATGCGAAGGCAAATTATTTACTATTTTTGTTTATGATTCTTATGTATTTATTATAACAATGACTCTCTATATATCCAAAATCCCGAATGGACTGGCGAAGGCTGTACAATATGTCGCTAACTTTATTTTGAAACGGTTTCGACTGACAAGCCTTACACTTCCGGGTCAGGCAACAGCGCAGCAGTGCAAGTTGTCGACGTAAACAGTAGGTGTTTAAACTTGTTATCTATACTTTGCGTCAGCTGCACAATACATTATAATACACATTTAGATAACTTTATTAACTGACTCTTTTCTGTGTGTTTGACGCCAACTGTCAATATTTAGCAGTGACACAAACAAGCTAATAGTTACCTCAATGCTATATATTTACATTGTAGCTTCTTATCCCCGCGTCCCAATTTGACTCTGTAGTATTGGATCAACCTTACAGTGAACTAAAGGTGTCAATGACTTCTGTAGTAGGCGTAGTTACTCCAAATATAAACATTTTACCGACTCGCTGTTCTGATTATGAATTATTAAGTGTGTCCTCCTGTTTTTCAAGTAACAACACGATGTCGAGTAAAGAAGTCAAAGCCGCCCTGAAAAGTGCCAGAGACGCCATCAAAAACAAAGAGTTCAAAGAGGCACTAAAACATTGCAAGGTGTGTGGAGTGTGTGGATGTTGGAACTGTTCAAATCAGATGTAAAATGTGGGATATTCAGTCCAATGTATTTCCCATTCATTGTCAAAATTACCGGAAAACCGGGAATTTGGGCAAAGGGAAATCATGTTTTCCCGCGATATATCAGAAGAGTAGTGCATGTGGATGTTTGAAAAATCGTATTCGGGTAAAAAAAAAATGGTGCACAATTTTGAGAATTTTGGGCATTGTGGAATGGGAATTTCTGGAAAACCGAGAATTTTTGGAAATACGTGATATGAATGGGTTGGTGTTGGAATTTTTCGAAACGGTTTGGAAAATGTTGATGTAGTAACCGTTTGCATTTGAAATGGTATTTCAGAATTTCAGTAAAACCGGGAATTTGCACGACAAAAAAAGATAACTTTTGTTGTCCCAACTAAGAGGAATATTTTGAAGGCGGATTGGTCAAAAACGGTTGAAAAATGTGGACTGGGAGAACTTTCTAGGAAGAAAATTCTAGTTTGATTGTCCAAGGTGAGTGGAGTGTGTGGATGTTGGAACGGTTCGAATCGGTTGAGAAATGTGGGATATGGAGAGGTTTATATATTGCCCATTCATTATCAATGGGGGAAAATTCCTAGTAATTCCGGGTAATCAGGGAATTTTCAGAACAGGGAAACATGCTGGCTTGAATGCCCAGGGTGAGTGGAGTGTGTGGAAGTTGGAACGGTGAAATGTGGGATACTCAGTCCATTGTATATTTCCCATTCATTGTCAAAATTACCGGAAAAATGTGAATTTTGGGAAAGGGAAATCATGTTTTCCCGCGATATAGCAGAAGAGTAGTGTTTGTGGATGTTTGAAAGGTCAGAATCGTATAAAAAAAAAAAATGCGCACAATTTTGAGAATTTTGGGCATTGTACAACTATGAATATGTCGATTCATTTAGGACAAGCGGTAGAAAATGGATGGATGGATGGTTTAAAAATGTTGATGTAGTAGCCGTTTGAATTTGAAATGTTATCTCAGAATTTCGGTACAACTGGGAATTTGTACGGCAAAAAAAGATAACTTTTGTTGTCTCAATTAAGAGGAATGTTTTGAAGGTGGATTGGTCAAAAACGGTTGAAAAATGCAGACTGTGAAAACATTTGAGGAAGAGGTGAAAATAGGGCTTTGGAAAACCGAGAATTCTGGGAATTCCAGAGATTTTTTTTAACTGAGAAAATTGTAGTTTGATTGTCCAAGGTGAGTGGCTTGTGTGAATGGTGGGACGGTTCGAATCGGTTGTGAAATGTGAGCTATTGAGAGGTTTATATATTGCCCATTCATTATCAATGGGGGAAAATCCCTGGTAATTCTGGGTAATCGGGGAATTTTCAGAACTGGGAAACATGCTGGCTTGAATGTCCAGGGTGAGTAGAGTGTGTGGATGGTGGAACGTTTCGGGAATTGTGCAAGTTTGAAAAATGGTCCATTAGTTTTCAAAGGGCAATATGACCCAGAAAACCGTGAATTTCTGGGTAATCTGGGATATTTTTTAACTTTTTTGGGGGGAGCTGAAGATTCCCGGTCGAGCTGGACGTTTTGATGCTGGAAAAGTTCCGATCGTATGAAAACTGGGCTGTGGAGCGCGCCAAGGTTTTTAGGCGGAATAATAATAGATGATTTTTTGGTGTAGAATACTATATAGCTTTCACACAATGTTTTATGAAGGTGATTAATTTCAATGCATGTTTGGGATGTTTGCATGTCTGCTTTTGCTGTGTTGGCAGGCTGTGTTGAAGCTGGAGAAGAGCAACTACAATGCTTGGGTGTTCATCGGTGTGGCTGCCGGTGAGCTGGAGCAACCAGAACAGGCGCAGACAGCCTACAGAAAGGCTGTGGAACTAGAGCCTGAGCAGCTACTGGCATGGCAGGTAACATGTGGAGAATATTGTCCATCTACAAACACTTGTTCTCTAGGAATGAGTTTGGGGAGGACTCATATACTGTATTGGAAACCGGACACATCTGTTAATAATTTGAGCAGAAACCTGTCATAAATTAACAACAGCACACACAACATGCTATGTCATATGAACACCTTTCTGACATGAAGAAACACAGGAGTTCCTCAACTTACAAACTTAATTGGTTCTCTGATGGAGCTCTCAACTCAAATCAACGTCTCCCATTGAAATTAATTGAAATCAATCAAAAACAACACAATTTTAGCATGTAATATTTAAAAAAAAGAAAAACATACTTTTAGATAACAACTGTCATATGAAAATAATACAATAGAATTTGCTACAAACAACAGTAGTTTATGAAGTCATTTATTAGTATTGTGCAACATTTAGTAGAGCTGCACGATTAATCGACATTGAGGTTTTATTAGTGCGATAAATGACCGCAAGGTTTTTTTCTCCGCCGTCACCGGCATTGAGTTTAAGGAAACCGCAAGTGTGTGTGCGCTGCAGTGGAGGCAGCCAGTACGCTAATAACACACACCACTTGCTCTTTGGAAAACGTTTTAATGGTGAGTAGGGCGGGCGATATGGCCTTTTATTAATAGCTCGATATTTTTCGGCCATGTCACGATACACGATATATATCGCGATATTTTCTCTTAGCCTTGAATGAACACTCGATGCATATAATCAAACCAGTATGATGATTCTATGTGTCTACATTAAAACATTCTTGGTCATACTGCATTAATATATGCTCATTTTAAACTTTCATGCAGAGAGGGAAATCACAACTAAGTCAATTTAGCAAAACCGTATTTGTTAAACAGTTATTAAGCAGTGGCACAAACATTCATGTAATTTCCAAAACAGAAAGTGCAAGATTGTCAGAGACATTTTAAAACAGGTTATTAGTGCACTTTTGTGCATGATGTCACTAAGATGACTTATCAAAACAACACTAAATTAAAGTGCACTTTTTGTACAGAACGCCACTACAATAGTTAAAAACAAATAAAGTGCACTTTTGTGCATGATGTCACACAAGATATTTCAATAAGTGTCAAATAAAAATGAGCTGCATAATAGAAACTCAAATAGTATATGTCCTTCGTTCTGTGGTAGGTTACTGCGGACGTTATCTCCTTCTGTTGTAGACCATTTTTTGCATACGGTGTTGAACTGGAAATAGTTGCTTCGGCATTTTGTTGGTGTGGCACCGAACAGATGTTGAGATGCAGAGTTTCAAGCACTCTTCATTCTGTAGCGGGTGACTTTTCAAATGATGCTACAAATTAGCAGTAGGTGCTACTTTTTGTAATAACGCTTTTGCCGCATAATTGTTCAACATATTCCCGCTTGAAGCCAAACCACCGCCAGACGATGGTCCCCGTTCTTGGGAATTAATTCTTCCTTCATTTGTTATCAGATTGGCACCTTCTTTCTCTCGTATTACCACTCGCAACGCACCGTTAGCATCACAGCTAATGTTACCATATCGCTACTTTTCTACTCGGGGAGGGCGTGTGACGTTGCACGCGTGACGTATGTAAGAAGGTGCGCTTGTTTTTCATGTCTCTGTGAGAAGGAGAGACAAGAAAGAGTGGGAAACGCATGCAGTGTAATGCCTGCAGCTAAAAGCAACTGTGTGAGAACATATACTGGAATATCACGATATAGTCATTTTCTATATCGCACAGAGACAAACCCGTGATATATCGAGTATATCGATATATCGCCCAGCCCTAATGGTGAGTAGGTCTGGGCCGATAGTAAGTCAATCAACTGAACAATAAGTGAAAATTAAGTCTACATACTTTAGTAGGCATCGATACATTGGTGTGTCCGTTTGTTTTCTCATTCTTCCACTTCAAACAGGTATAAATAAGTCTCACTCTGCGTCGCTTTCTGCACCTGAGTGTGTTAATGTCCTGTAATAGTAGAATTAACTGAACACGGTGAGCCCTCTATTCAGTAATTCACAATCTTTGTCTCGGTGGACGTAGCGCAAGACCGCCGGCTTACACACACACACACACACACACACACACACACACACACACACACACACACACACACACACACACACACACACACACACACACACACACACACACACACCCACACACACACACACACACACACACACAGGAAGCACCTACAGAGAGCCTTGCTCCTCACGATCCGCTATTGAGAAGTTCCGCATGCATCCATCCATCCATCCATCCATTTTCTCCTGATTGTCCCTTTCGGGGTCGCGGAAATATGAGCCCATCAACTTGGATGAACAAGTGAGAATGCCGTGATGGCAACAAAAAAATGTTCAAACCGACAAGTTTTTACAACAGGGATTAAAATGTACTTTAGGATGTTCAATATTTATTTAAGTTACATTTTTGCTTACAAAAATTAGTGTATTTAATTTTTTTGTTTACTTACAATAACAGTTAATTGCCTTCTAAATACAAATACAATGGCAAACAATTCTCCAGTAACAAGAAATACAAGTTTACATATTCCTTTAAATGTTTTCTTGCATTATTATTACCGGTATGTATTATGATTACATTACATTATAAACACTATTGTTTTTATCTTTTATTTCTTCAATTTAAGAGCATAATGTAGACAAAAGGTCTTGAGTTTGTCTGCATAAAGCCAAATATTAAAATAAATTATTGCATATTGTTCTAAAGTGTGGCACCTTGAGACAAGAATATGTTGATTGACAGTCTAAAAGTAACGCGTCTTCCTTCACTTGCTATTTTCGCAGTTTTATGCATTTATATGTATGAAATAAATAAATCACAATCGCAATTTTAGAAAAAAAAACCAATTAGGTTGTTTCTCAAAATCGTGCAACCTAATTCTACAGTATTTTCTTTTCCGTCAAACACACCATCAGCTGCTTCTCCATATTTTCATGGATAAATGTCCACCATTCAGATATTGTTTCAACATTCTTGGCTGGTGTTATCAACACAGTGCTCCACCCAAATTGCTTTGCCAAGCTTGTTTTTGATGATTCCTTTCTTCAAGCCAAAGAATATCCTCTGTTTCTTCTTCCCAGCACTGTCCTTCACACGTACTTTTTTTCTTCCCATTGTTGGAAAACAAATTTATGTCCATCTTTAGGAATAAGCTAATGCTCGCCAGTAAAGCCAGATGTTTTGTGCGGATTTTACGAGGTTCACTGTGACATTTGTTATGCCATCTAATGGCGGGGATGCCTGTAACTCATATTTTTGCTAGAAAACTTAAAGCGTAACAATCAGATGGTAAACAGCTCTTACCTCAAAACACTCTTAAGTTGAGGTATCACTGTAATGCGGAAAAACAAAATGGTTGACTTTTTATTGTTAATTTAAAACACAAAGCAGTATGGCCGGTGAAGATGAAGTCTAATAAACAAGCGTTGCCTTTCTCCAACAACACTATGTGGTTCAGTGCAACAGTGAATTGAGTTAAAGATTTCCAAATTAAATATTTTTCTCTTTGGCCGCATAATGTTTGTGTGGGACAAATGCGTCTGTCTCCCTCGGTTCCTACACCTATGCTCTGTCTTTAACACTTTTGTCTTGTAGGGCTTGGCAAATTTGTACGAAAAGACAGATCAGTGGGACTTCAAAATCGAGCTACCTAACGTCTATGAGAAGCTTGTTGAGCTCTATGCAAGGTAAACCGCACCACGTGGCCTCGCCATGTATTTGAACATAGCATCACTGTGTTGAAAATCCTCTGTTCCCAGCTCGGACAAAAACAAGTGCTATGAGATGATTGGAAAGCTGAAAGAAATACACCAGTCCGACAAAGAGTATTCCAAGGTATGCCCTCTTTTATTAACAGTACACATATTGTCGACAGGATTGATCGTGCTTGTTTTTATGTGCGTAGTTGGCAAATATATGGCTGCGGCTCATCCGACTCAAAGAGGAAGATGGCGCAGACGAGAAAGAGTTATTGCAGCTATGGCAACAGCTGACCTGCCTCCTGTCAGACTGCCTGATTGACAACGAGCATGACACCGAAATTCAAAAGCATGTAAGACTTACAACAGTATTCAATTACCTCTGTGTACTTATCAAAGCATGTTTTCCTCGCATCAAATGCTTGAATTTCCAAGTATTCAATGCACTATAATGGGATACAAATGACATTATCTTAATGTTTAAGGTATTTATTTGGTTTGCGTTGTTGTGTACTAGTTAATCACAGCTTTTGAGAAGGCCATGCTCCTCGTCCATCCCAGACCGGGAGAAGAACACAGGAAACTCTCCTCCGACTATATCAAATGTCTGTCTAAGGTCAGCACATTTGTCTCTTGTTATCAGTAGGGCTGCAGCTATCGATTCACTTGCTTAATTAATCGAACAAAACACACTTTTACAGCCCTACGGGTCTTTTAGGGAAACTAGTTCAAATAAACACAGATTTGTATTACTGTTTCTAATAGATTATAAATAAAGAACCAAACTAAAAAGTATTTCTGATAATGTATGATAAATTGAGTGAAAATGCACAGGTGAAACTCAAAACATTTTAATATTGTTCAAAAGTTCATTCATTTCAGCAATTTAACTTCAAATGTGAAATTGATGCGTGATATTACACGCAAAGTTACATGCAAAATGAAATATGTCAAGCCTTTGTTCTAATTTTTGAAAACCCCACATTTTCTGCGATTTTAAATTCGAGGTTGCGGTTTTCGTAAGCTGTAAACCATAATCATCAAAATGATATCAAAACAAGGCATGAAATATCTTGACTTGCATGATATGAGTCTATATCATATATTAGTTTCACCATGTAAATCTATTTGCTGCAATAAACAAGCCTTTGCACGATATGACATTTTTGGGGGGTTTCACCTTTAAATACACATAATAGGGTAATAGATCATTAACTTAAAAATACTATCTAACAAAATATGATAATATGAGTGACAATGTATTCAACAATTTAACACATACTAATTTTGAAAGGTACTAATTGAAGGAGTGGTCTTTATTTTTGGACAACCAACTTGTTAATATTAGAATTAGAATAAAAACCTGTAGCTGCTAACATGTCCTCACATGTGTTTGAATAAAACATTTGTTATGCACGTTTTTGGTAAAATTGCACCATTGATGTAATGCTATTTTGAAATCAGCAGTGCAAACATTTCACCACATTGTTTTTTTTAAACATCAATTATTGCAAAACCTTTGACAGCTTTTCTCGTCTTCTTTGGGCCCATTGCTCTCTTCAGGCATGTGAATTTCCGTCTTTTTTATCTCTGTAAAAATAGAAAAACATTTTTTCCGTTTTTCTTTGATTTTTCCAACCTACGATGTGTGTTAAAATCTTGATCCGTCTGTTTGCCATACCTGCCAACAACTACGGTTTTCTCGTAATGAGTACGGTTTTTGATAATCCAGTGGTAAAACTACGGTTTTCCATAAAAAATTATGAACTTAAAAATTTAAATTATGTAGCGAACTAACTCTTCGGGCAGGGGACAAACGATAGGGGAAACATCAATGATGATTGGTTGGTTTACGTATAAGAAAATCCATGATTGATTGGTTGATTTACTATGATGAGTCATGATTGGTTAAGATTAGGGAAAAACATTGCGTACAGGCCAATCAGAGGCAAGATAAGGGTGGGTCATCGAACCAGGAAGGGAAATCACAACAGACATCTCAAATGACAACGAGAGAGAAGAGGGAATATTCAAGCGGGAGATTTATATATTGAAAAAACTAGTGGAAGATGGCAGAGGGATTCTCTTCCTTAGATTTTTCTTTTAGCGATGTAAACGACATCCAGGAAACCCACAATGCGTCTACTTGGCCACATTTGGACAAATGTATGCGTCTGGATAAAACATTAATTTTAGTTGTTTACCATGTAAGCCCAACTCAAAACTGCTCTGACGACATGGAAGACATGGAATACACATTTAAGAATACACATGATTGTGTCAGACATGTAATGACTTTTGCTACAGTATAGCCTGTCTAAATGCTACATTTCATATTTCATTGGTGTTTTACAACAAGACAGTAGCTGACATTTTGTTCATTATTTTTACTCTTTATATTTTGATATTGAATAGTTGAATCATTTTGAAACATGAACAACAAGATATTTGTTATTTCATGCTATAAATCACAAATGGCTATTCAGATAAAGGAAGTTAGCTAATAGAATAAACATTGTTTGTACTCTTTATGATTTTTGCATTTGGAGCAGTTAGAAGTGGAGAGGGAGTCAAAGAGACAGCAATTGGCTATAAAGTAGAAACAAAAAGGAAAATGCAAGCTGCTCAGAAATTTGCCAGGAAGACCCATGTCAGAGCCATCGAAGCAAAAATGCCAAAGTAATGTGTAAATTATGTAAATAACTAGATGAACCATCTGTGGCTGTGAGGTGAACACTACTAAGGTTGTAAATACTGGCTTGAGTAGGCTAACCCATGTGGTTCCTGTGGATGTGAACATAAGTTGTAAATACTGTAGTGACTAAATAACAGTGACTGAATTAGACAAAGTAATGTGTAAATAATGTATATAACTAAATGAACCATCTGTGGCTGTGAGGTGAACACTAGTAAGGTTGTAAATACTGTATAGAGTAGGCTAACCCATGTGGTTCCTGTGGATGTGAACACAAGTAAGGTTGTAAATACTGTATAGAGTCGACTAACCCATGTGGTTCCTGTGGATGTGAACACAAGTTGTAATTACTGTAGTGACTAAATGACGTAGTGACTGAAACAGACAGTGATTCATTTGGATGAATGGGCATGTATTTATGTCAACTCTGTTGATAATTTTTAAATTCTTTAAACACTAAAACATCTTTAAATAGTGATGGTGGTGGGGTAGGGGTTTCCCTCCTTTACCCCCCACCAGGGCACCGCCCTGGACCTGGCTGGGGACCTGCGGCCCCCACACCAATGGCTTATTTTCAGTCTTTTTCATTAAGTTCAAATCACATGCCTGTCTCTTTCGCCCCCCTCTTTGAGCCATCTCTCTCGTCACTTTGCTGTTGCGTGACCTGCATCACCCACCATAAGGCGCACCATTTGTATGTGCACTATTAGTGCAGTCTTTGGGAAACAATGTCTGCGTATTTTACTCTTTAAACAAATCAACAAAATACAAATTGAAGCTTTTTTCTAATCGATAAATTGCTGCAGCCCTAGTAATTAGACACCTTGTCAATGATGAATTTTAGATATTTAAACCACTTTGTGTGCTTTTGCTGCAGCTACCTGGAGAAGAAGAAAAACTGAAAAAGGCATGCGAAGCCATGCTGCCGCTCTACCCTGCCCAAAGTTATCCTCTTGAAGTTCTTTGTTCTTACTACCTCAAACAAGGTCTCGGAGGCACCACCTCACTAACATATAGTCTCAAATACAATTATATATTTATACCATAACAGACACAAATGTTCTGTTTTGCAGGTGTGCAAGGTGAGGATGCTGCCAGCTGTTTTTCAAGGCTTTGTGATTTGGCCCCAGACAACGGTTTGTGTGACTTCGGATTTGGCACAAAAGCACTCCAGGAGGGCAGGTTTAAAGATGCCATTCGGGACCTTGCGCGAGGTTGGTATGAAAGTGAATACACACTCTCAGGCCACTATTTCATTAGGTGCACCTGCAGGATTGAAGGAGCCAATTTAAGCATGCTATCACTGAATGCATTGGTGTAAACTACCAATGTTTCTGAACCATAGGTCCAATGTTGGGCAGCCAACAAATATCTGTTTCTCAGTTGTGATCCGTATGGGCCACAGCGGTACTAAGTTGTAATACACTTTTCCACCACTTGTTGCATTAATGACAATATCAAACAGAAGACGTCTCGAGCTAAAGTCATAGAGAAGTTTAAACGCAAAAAATAAGATTAAAGTGGTGAAGCTGTATTATCATTTGCACTTAATTTTATTGAGTTTATTTAAGAAATATATATATATATATATATATATGTGTGTGTATATATATATATATATATATATATATATATGTGTGTGTATATATATATATATATATATATAATTAATTTAGTTCGAATGCATTCATTTGAACGCTGCATAATTTTATGTACCGTATTTTTCGGAGTATAAGTTAAGTTGCACCGGAGTATAAGTCGCACCTGTCGAAAATGCATAATAAAAAAGTAAAAATCATATAAGTTGCACTGGAGCCCGGCCAAACTATGAAAAAAACTGCGACTTATAGTCTGAAAAATACAGTAAATGTTTAATGAGTCCCTTTTTTTGCACTATATTTATTTAATATTTGACCTAAGCTTTGATAAAAATGTTTGTGATTAACACATGCTTTCATATCATTTTACAACGTTTGTTCTGTTAAACTGCAAGTAGGTTAGATACAATTATTGAATAAAAAATTGAATGACAAATTTGGTGTAAGTATTTTAGTGGGCCCCGGGCCCCTCTGTATTAAAAAAGTTGGGCCCAGAGGCCAAAAAGGTCAAGAACCCTTAGTGTAGAGCTCACAGTACACAGCTCTTGTATTGAATCATATTAGATTGTACAAGTGTACCTAATGAAGTGTCTAGTGAGTTTATGTCTGAGGTAGTGCATACTGGTTTAATTGTTGTTATACTGACTGGTGACTCCTTTTGTATTTTATTAGGATTGAAGAAGATGAACTTAAGTCCAGCTTGGTACAGTCTGGCAGAGGCTCAGCTTAAAGTGCACAAATACTCAGACTGCTCTAAATCGTGTGCTCAAGGTATTATACACAATATACAGATTTATTATGAAAATAAAGCAGTTTATATGTGTGGGATTGTGGTACAACAGGTTTAACAGCGTGTGCGACCGGAGACAAGACACTAAGGATTAGGCTGCTGAAGCTGAGGCTCGAGGCTTTAGTCAGGTGTGGAGGGGAGAAGGCTGCAGACCAGGCTTTGGAGACATTTACCCTGGTAAAATATGCTGCAGGAAGTGAAGTGTTTACATGGATTGCAATACACTGAATGTTCCACTTACAGCATGCTAAATAGTTTCCTTGGTATGTTTGTATCTTCCTGTCTTTTAGATCCCTGATGCTGTCAAAGACCCGCTATTAGTAGCTCTTAAAGGCCGTGCATACCTGAACAAAGGACTCATAGATGAAGCATTAAAGGTCAGTTTAGGTTTTAATGCCGCCCCTGAAATTATATTGCTTTTAACTGTCGGAGGAATATTTTCAGAAAATAATGACTTCGAATTTGCCTTCATTTGCTAGAAGAGATACGCACATGAGGAGCTCACCCTGTTTCGTTAACTATGCACTCTCACACACATATATTATTTTCTCCACTTTAATGGTGTCATGAAGTACCGGCCTGAGGACAAAGTAGAGGAGAATATGTCAGGTTAACTTTCTGTTTAGATACCCCTCAAGGTAACCTAGGTGGACGAAAGCATGAGAGAGGGGCGACCATTTTGGAGATTTGACCTCTAGATAGCTAGGCACTTTTTTACAGCGCTGGTATTGCTATTGTTTGTACTTAGTCTGTTAGTATACATTACTGTGATGGTAATCAGTATACAGATGAATGTATGTACTAGGGTTGTTCGGTATAACGGTACTAATAAAGTACCGCACTACCAATTGATTGAAATCGGTACTATACTGCCTTTGAAATGTACCAGTACTCATCTTTAATCTGAATGCCGCTGTGCGGCGGTGACGAAAAAGCTGAGGTGCATGATGTTGAGTGTGTCAAAATGCATACACAAAGTGCATACAAGCAATAACATCTTGGAGAGGAGGAATGGCAAAAAACTACAATTCTACTGGTTAATAAAGAGGGTGCGTGAAGTACAATATGGAGGTATTTGGATTTCAAAACCAACGATAAAGGTGACGCTTTAAACAAGGAAGCAAAGCGCTTCAAGTGTTGCTTTAAAACACGCCTCGCCAAATGTAGCGATTAGTATTACCACCTTTGCTTCAAACGTAGGTAAACATTTAAATAATGAACATTCAGATTTGCACAAGGAGTTTAAATAGTGACAGGTAATAATGTAGTTGTTACACCTGTTCTGCTCTGGTGCAGACCGTAGTCGAGGAGCACAGGGCAAAAGTTCCCTTCAGAGTCGATGTTGTCGGTGGGTTAACACCCTTCACTTTACCTGGCAATGGGTCTGCTAAGCTCCACTTTCAGGTCAGAATGACTAGGCCGCCGATTTGTGACAATCTGGTTGCTTTATTGTTAGTTTTGCAGGACACAGCAGACCTGTTCATCCTTCTACTGTGCAGTGCAGCGCTACCGCTCTCTCTCTTTGCTCGCCCACTCATGCACTGACGTCACTTAGACAACACGTTGACATTCTCACAAACACACATACACTACTCTCTTGAGTTAATCAGCTCCTCTGTTGTGCACATGTAGATACATAACATGTAGATACATAACATGTAGATACATAACATGTAGATACGTAACATGTAGATACGTTACATGTAGATACGTAACATGTAGATACGTAATATGTAGATTTGTAACATGTAGATACATAACATGTAGGTAGATACATAACGTGTAGCTACGTAACATGTAGCTACGTAACATGTAGCTACGTAACATGTAGCTACGTAACATGTAGCTACATAACATTTAGATACATAAAATGTAGATACATAACATTTAGATTCGTAGATGCGCACAAAGCTGCTTGGATTGATGCCAAATATTAGCGGAGTTAATACCCATCTAATGAATTTGGTAACAAATTGCTACAATTTGTGTTTTATCTTTAACAAATGTGTGTTTTTAATTTTCTTTTTTTTTCCTGAGGGAACTCTCCTGAAGGAATCAAAGTACTATCTATCTATCTTTACCTGCTACATGGCTTATCTGTGTACATTTATCCATAGTTTTGTTTTTAGTACTTAATAATAATTGTATTTTTCTTAAAGCACAGACCAGGAGTGGCAACCATAAATCATTAAGCATTTAATATAATGTCAATAAAGCTTTTTATTTTATTCTAACCTAACCCTTGATTATGACAGACTGTGTCCATCCATCTTCTACCGCTTGTCCCGTTCGGGGTCGCAGGCTGTGCTGGAGCCTATATCCGCTGCATTCGGGTGGTAGGCGGGGTACACCCTGGACAAGTCAGACTATATGTAATATGGAAAATTTTAAATTGTTCTTTGAGTGCAGCAAGAAAAACACAACGTGTTTCATGCCTTTTAATTTATATTTTAACCTTCTAAAATTGTTTTTTGAGAGCAATAGGAAACATATGTTTATTGTATTGTAAGTCTTCTGTTAAAATAAAGCCAATATTGACATTTTTTTGTAGTTCCCTTTATTTTGAAAAGTATCGATATACATTTTGGTACCGGTACCAAATTATTGGTATTGGGACAACCCTAGTATGCACTATTTAAAACAACATGAAATAATCTACCTTCTGTAAATCTTCTGGAGGTGTCGTCACATCTGGTGGCCTCTAACCCAAACCTGGCCCAGGCGTTGGTGCTGAGGGGACTGGCCCACTTAGCTGATGACAAGCAGCAGCAAGCAGAGCAGAGGTAAAAACCAGCCCTGTGGTTGTTCTGAACCTTTGACAACGTTGATTTTTCTTGTCGTCCAGTTTCCTCAAGGCAGCAGAACTAAGCCCCAACTGTGGTGAGTGCTTTTTTTTGCTGGGAAGACTCTACTGGACCATGGGAGAGGAGACCCGGAAAGACAAAAGCAAAGCGCATTCGCATTTACTCAAGGTAAATAAAAAAAAAAAGACATATTTTATTTAAAAAGCCTATTTTTTCCTAAGCCTCATTTGTATGTGTCAGGCTGCAAAGTTGGACCCGCACCTTAGTTTTGTGTTCCGCTACCTTGGAAATTATTATCGGGAGGTGGTGAATGACTCAGGCCGGGCACGTGGCTGTTTTAAGAAGGCCTTTGACTTGGACAATGACGACGCTGAGTCTGGAGCGGCCGCAGTCGATCTCAGCATGGCGCATGAAGATATGGTAAATAGTAATACAGTGGAACCTCGATTTATTTATTTATACTTAATTAGTTCTGGAACATGGTTCGTAAATCAAAACATTTGTAGAGTTCCCCATAATAAACAAGGTAAACATGAATATTTGGATACTGGCCTTGACAAAAGTCGCCAATTTAGTAAAAGATTGCACACTTTGAAGACACTATAACGCATATCAAACAGACATAACAAGGCGGTAATGGATTAACAATGTCCTTATTATCAAAACAAGACAACAACTAGGCAAAATGAACTGTCAACGCACACACACACACACACACACACACACACACACACACACACACACACACACACACACACACACACACACACACACACACACACACAAGTCCCTTTGGTGCTCTCAAAAACGTTAACAACCATGTTTGCACACAGAGGCACAGATGGCGCAAAGTAAAGGTTCGTAAACCGAAAAGTTCGCAAATAGAGGGGTTCGTAAAACGAGGTTCCACTGTAATAGCTTAATTCTGCTCCTACTTTTCTTTTTTAAACTTTTTGTTATGTTAATTTTCCACATTGTCTTTGCCATTACAGATCACTGCCTTGGCGATACTCCAGTCAGTGACTGAGAAGGCCACTCCAGGTTCTGCTAAATGGGCGTGGATGAGACGAGGGCTTTACTACCTAAAGATCGGACAACATCAACAGGCTATCGCAGAGTAAGAAGGCTACACCAAAGGGGGGTGATTTAGATTTTGTATGAGTAGTAACGCACTTTTCATTTGTTAAAATCTCAAAATGCTACAAAGTATAACAAAAAAAAAAGGTAAAAAATAAAAATAGAAAGTTAGAATATATAATAGAAAATTAAAATAGAAATAAAAACATGAAAAACACTAGATAAACACTAGATAAAACAGAAACATAGATAAAATAGAAATGAAGTAAGTATGTGATCGTGTTTGTAGTCTGCAGGCAGCTTTGAGAGCCGATCCAGAGGACTGGGTGTGTTGGGAGTGTTTAGGAGAGGCATACCTAAACCGCCAGAGTTTCACGGCAGCTCTAAAGGCCTTTGGGAAGGCCCACAGTCTCCAGCCATCCTCCATCTACAGCGTCTACCAGGCAGCTGCGATCAAGCAGACCCTGGGCAAGTTCAAAGAGGCCATAGCGGAGTATTTGCAGATCACAGCACAGCACAACTACGTTCCCGCTCTTAAAGGTATGATTGTGTGTTTGACGGAGCTCTGCACAAGTGCCTTTTGTCGCTGCCTGAGGGAAGGTTAATAGGAATTGAAATTATGTGTTGTTGAGGTCTTGGAGAGTGTCAGCTCTCCCTGGCAAAAAGTTTAATGGAGGACTGCAGAGACGGCGGAGCCATTGACCTGATTGAGCAAGCTATACAGAATCTCTTCAAGTAAGTCATAATCACAACTGGGATGATTTTAACTGCCATGTGTTAGTCTCCCATTTCAAGTGATAGAAAAACAATCCATGTACGATTTGGAACACTGTTTTGTTCTTTTTCTTCACATTTTATTCCTAGTAGTCAATGAATTGCAGTGTGGGTTGTAGTTCCACCATTTCGGGACCATGCATTGTGCCTGTTAACCTTAGGCCAATAGAAAGGTACCAAACTGTAGTATACTGATCAGTTCATTTAGTACACTTCACATCGCTTTACAATAGAAACCTCCTCAAAAATATGTGCACTGTATTAATATCCTTGCTTCACACTTCTCATCAGTTTGGCATGGGCATTTTTGTCTGTTTCTTTTGTCCGAATATATTGTCCTACTTTACAAGTACTGTTGAGTATTAAACTCTGCGACTGTTTTTTTCGGATATTGACCACGTTGGGGTTCCGGTCAGAGAACACACAGTCATCATTTGGACTCTTCCAACTTTAATGGTGCATATTGGTTTAGGTTCATTTATTTAGTTAGTTATTATATCGTCAAAGACTAGAGCACCGATTAAACGTAGCAGAGAAACAAGTCAGCACACATTAACACACGTCAAAAGGGAAGCGGAAGTGACCCCTACAGGAAGGAAGCGGAAGTGACACTGTCAAGAAATGCTTCAAAATAAAGTAACTGAAAACATAGATAAACATGGAGAATTCTTAACAGCCGCCCCCACATTTGTACAACAAATGTGTAACTACAGGAATTCAAGTGTCCTTACTGTCATCCTCTAAACTTGGAAGTGGGATCAAGCGAGCTACCGGTCTGGTGTAGATTTTACTCTTGACCATAACCTCAGCAGCCCTGACCTGTCCATCTTGACTCGGAATGGTCTTAACCACTCTGCCGATGGGCCACTGTGCTCTTGGAAGTGAAGGGTCCACCATCAGAACTACAGTGTTGATGGTTATGTTTTCGGACGATCTCTGCCATTTTGACCTGGTCTGCAAAGTGGGTAGATAACTGCGGATGAAGTGGATCCAAAACTGATCCACAAGTGTTTGACAATGGCGCCATCTCCGCCGCCCCATGACGGCTGGGACGTAAACTACTTGCGGCAGTGCAGAATCCCGCCGCCCCATGAGAAGGATGTTTGGGGTGATTGGGTCCAGATCAGAAACATCAGATGATACGTACCCTAGTGGTTTTGAGTTCAGTATCCCCTCCACTTCCACTAGAGTTGTGTGCAAGACATCTTCTGTGACTGACTGCCCTCCTACTGCGACTTGGAGACTGGCCTTGATGGATCTAATTTCCCGTTCCCATGCCCCACCAAAATGAGGTGCATTTGGAGGGTTAAATTTGAAGTCAATCTGATATTCTGTCAGTTGCTCTCTTAGTTGAGGTTCTATCTCTGCAAACACTGTCCTGAGTTCTCTTTCGGCTCCTCGGAAGTTGGTCCCACAATCTGACAGTACCTCTCTTGGTCTTCCCCTCCTGGCAATGAACCGACGTAGAGCGAGAAGGAATGCATCGGCATCCATGGAGTTGAGGAGTTCGATGTGAACTGCTCGAGTTGTAAGACACTTAAAAATGACACCCCACCGTTTCTCTGATCTTCTGCCCACTTTGACCAGATAAGGTCCAAAACAATCCACACCTGTTGAATGGAAGGGTGGACAGAGAAGTCTGAGGCGTTGTGGTGGCAGATCTGCCATCCTTGGGACTGTCGGTTGAGCTCGCCAGCGTTGACAAGATGGGCAATTATGCTGATGGTGCCTGACTGCTTGTCGTCCTCGCAAAATCCAGTAATGTCTTCGAAGTTCTGCATACACTCGCTCTGTACCTGGGTGCAGAAGACGTTCGTCCATGTCCTTGATGAAGAGTTTAGTTATCTGATGTTTTGGGTCCAGCACAATAGGATGGATCTCTTCTAGGTCCGGGTTCTGGAGTCGTCGCAGCCTACCCCCAACTCGAATTAACCCTGTAGTTGAGTCCCACTCAGGGGAGAGGCACGCCAGACGACTCTTAGCTGACACTGCTTTCTGTGTTTTAAGAGACATGATGTCTGCGGGAAAGGTTTGAACTTGACATCTTCTCAGCAACAGAAACTCAGCTTCTTGGGAGCTGATTGTCTGACTGTGTGTCGAACCTCCTGGTCCTTCCTGTCCCGCCTGCTGAGTGACTTTTATTAATTCTTTCCAGGTATTGAATAGAGAAGCATCCGGAATATTATTGTCGCTTTGCACTACTGCAAGACCACAGAAGGTGATGTTCTTTAGTTCGGATGAAGTCAGGGTTGAATCTTTCTCCGGTCTTTTTGGCCAGTATTCCGCACTTTGCCTGAGAAATGGGGGTCCTTGCCTCCAGCGCCCGTCCTCCGCAAGTTCCAGAAGAGGTTTCCCCCTGGTGATGTCATCAGCAGGATTGTTGTGGGTGTCCACATACCGCCAGGATTGTCGATCAGTCAGCTCCTGTATCTCTGAGACACGCGTTCCAACAAAGACCTTGAAGCGACAGGAGTCTGACTGGAGCCACTCCAGAACAGTAGTGGAATCCGACCACAGGGTTGTCTTTTGAAGAGGGAGGGTCATCTCTGTCTTCAAAACCTTGGCAAGCTGAGCTCCAGCTAATGCTGCACAGAGCTCCAAGCGAGGCATGGATTGTTGCCTTTTTGGAGCTACCCTTGATCTTGCCATAACGAACGAGGTGAGAATGACATCTTTAGTCTGTAGTCTGACATAAGCAACTGCTCCATATGCTCGTTCAGAGGCATCACAAAAGATGTGCAGATCATACTGGGAACCAGTGGTTGGGATTGGTGTGTAGCAGCGTGGTATAGATAATTTATCTAGATGTTGGAGCTCACTCTCCCACCGCTTCCAGGCCTCCTGCAGGGCTCGTGGTAAGTCAGAGTCATCCCAGCTTCTCTGCTTGGACCATAGCTGCTGAATGAGAACCTTGGCGCGGGTCGTATACGGTACTATAAACCCCAGGGGGTCATACTGGCTGGCTAGCACCTGATATGCAGTCCTCATGGTCAATATGGTATGTTCGATGTTTCTACGTTGATAGCCAAGGGTGTCAGTAGCACAGTTCCATCTCAGGCCTAAAGCAGGCTCTTGTGGCTCAACTCTGTTCTGGCTTAGCCACTGCTCTGTGGTAGTCGATCTTCCTTCAGGAGGGACTTGGGCTAACACCTCTGGTTGGTTACTTGCCCATTGTCGGAGGTCAAATCCTCCTTCTGCCATCAGTTTGCGCAACTGAGTGACCTGCTGTGCAGCCTCAGATATGTCGGTGAAACTCTTTAGGCAATTATCCACATAGAAACTTTGCTCCACTGATTTAAGAAGTCCTGGATGGTTGTGTTGGTGATTCCGAGCATGTTGCTGCAGAGCAAATATTGCACAGCACGGGCTGCATGTCGTTCCGAATGGAAGCACTTGCCATTCATAAACGTCTGGTGGGTCTTCGCTGCGCAAATCTCTCCAGACAAAGCGAAGGAGTGGTCTATCTTCAGGGAGAAGACGGATCTGATGAAACATTGCTCGGATATCTCCACTCACAGCTACCTGGTGCTGTCTGAACCGAAGAAGAACACCTAGCAAGGATGGTCCCAGTGTAGGCCCAGGGAGGAGTTGGTCGTTCACAGACACTCCCTGATGTCGAAACGAGCAGTTGAAGACAAGTCTTGCCTTCTCATTGTGGAACACAAGATGATAGGGAAGATACCACGCTTCAGTGGACTGTTCCGTCTCTTCATGCGAGAGCTTCTTGACATACCCTGCTTGAATGAGCTTAGCGATCTCAGCAGAAAGGGAAGTGACTTTCTCTGGATTCTTCTTGAGCCTTTTCTCTGTGCTTCTCAAGTGAGCCATAACGGTGGATATGGAACTGTTGAGTTTAGGCATATCTTTCTTTCTTAGGAGGGGTGTTGCATAGCGCTGGACACCCTCTATGTCGACTCGCTGAGTTCTTGTCTCCAATAGGGTGATTGCTTCCTGATCTTCACGAGAGCGAACAACCATCTTTTCGTTCCTGAAAGGCAAAACATCAAGTTGCCATAACTTTTCCACATTACGAAACAAGATGTCATTGGGAGTGGCAAGTGAGGTAAAGAGACACAATTGTGTTGAGCTCTGTCCTTGTGTTCTTTCCTCCGCCCCCTGTAAAGTCCATCCAAGTGCTGTGTGGATGGCTATGGGTCCTCCATTATTTCCCTGGCGGACTGGCTTCGTGGCAGTGATCAGGTGCACATTGTCTGACCCAATTAGCACTAGGGGGCGTGCATTGGAAAATGGTTGTAACGAAATCCCACGTAGATGTGTGTACTTCCTCTGAAGTCTCTGAACTGGGTAGGTCTGCTCCATCAGATCCAAACCTTGTGCAGTAAACGCACCTTGCACTTGGTAACGTTTCCCTGGGTTCTTTATAGGGGAAATCTCAAAGTCAACTGTTAAACCCTTGAGATGGGTAAGGTCTGTGCGCACGGTGCGTAGGGCAAGAATTTCATGTTGGCCATGTAAGTGTAGATGTTGTGCTGCGTCAGGTAAAATCATAGTTCGTTGAGCCCCATCATCTAAGACAGCAAATGTCTCCATTGATTTTGAATTATGATGCAGCAGTACAGGAACTACTTTCAGGAGCACTCTACTTGAGGTGATGCTGGGAGTCAAATAGACACGACTCTCTGTGGGAGTCATCTGGGTGTCTTCAGTATACCTTTGAGCTACATTGTGGAGAACTTGGAGGTGAATACCATTCCAGTCGCTGCAGGGCTTCTTGAGAGTACATGCGTCGGGTGCATGAGCACGTGCACATTTCCAGCATCGTCCTTCTTCTACTATCCATTTATCCAGGTGCGCCGCAGAATGTTTTCTGATCTGTTGACAGCGACTAATATAGTGTTCCTTGCTATTGCAGAAGAGACAATGCATTTTGTTAGCTTTGTTGGTGTCAGCAAGAGCGTGCTTAGTGGAGGCACCCTGTCGTGTTGGCGCTGCTCCATGATATACAGCTGTAGCTTGACCTTTGACCCTGAAGGGACCTTTTTCTGTTGCGCTCCCCGATGGTTTCTCCTGTTGATAGCGTTGCACCAATCTGCTAGAAAGGCGCTGCTGTTGTGCTTTACCTTGAAGCCATCCATTTAGGTCCTGCAGGTTGTAGGGGTTCAGACTTGTGCCGTTTAATTTGCCTTGTAACTGTAGATGCTCGATGAACCCATCTCTGTGGTACTTTGGCAGCTTGCTAAGTAGGCGATCGACATGTGAGCAGCAGTTCACTTCCATGCCTTGTGGTCCCTCTAAGGAGAGCAGCATGCTTACTAGGAGATGGACACGCAGAGCAAAGCTCTGAAAGGTGCGAGCATCAGTCGGCTTGACATCTGGGTATGTCAGAATGGCAGCTATTTCGCTTTGAGCAAGCTGATGTGGCTGACCATACTGGAACTGCAAAGCTTGCATTGTGGCTGTATATGGGTATGGATGGTGGCGGCACGACTGACCTATCATTTGGGCTTCTGGAAGCTTGAGATGTTCAAGTAGCACATGATATTTATAATTCTCACTTAAGTCTGGATGGGGTTCGAGTAGGTTACAAAGAGCAAGCTTGAGGTTAGCAAACTCTCTTTCACTATCTGCAGTAAAATCTGGAATTTTAGGTTGTGGCACCCCGTAAGTTGAGCGTTGTGACACACCATATGTTGAGCGTTGTGACAAGTTAGTGGGTAATGGGGGAACATTGTGACTTGACAGCATCTGTGGCTGATAGACTGTGGGCATGCTACCCTCTAGTGGTGAAGTGTATAATGGGTACTGAGGTGTTGTTACTGCTGTGAGCCCAGGGAGGTAATGAGTTACGTTTGCACCTGATTGAGCGTCCGGTATTGCAGGTGGAAAGGGATGACTGAGCACATTCAGGGGGTTGTAAGAAGCAACTGCAGGTGTACAGGTTGCTGTAGTGCGTTGATGATCGGCTGGTTGGATGTATTCTCCAGATTTGCCACAGTGCTGGGGGGGGGCCCTTGAGTTGTAGTAATAATGTGTCTTGGCTGGAGAGTTGTTCCTGATGTACAGCAGGCAACACCATTCTATATGAAGCAACAGAGGAGGGGGAGCTTGGGCATTGTGGTGAGAATGCTTGTGTTAATGTAAGTGGGGAAGCAGCTCTCTCACGTGCAGCTGCGGGAATGATGTCCACTTTATTAGTTTCATTCCCTGACACAGATTGCGTGCTTGCTGTTATACATCCCCCAAGTGGAGGCTTTACAAAGTGCAGCTGCTTTGTTACTGGTTCAGGTGAGGGAGTATGTGGAGTGGAAATTGCAGCACAACTGTCGCTCACTGAAGGAGGTTGTGCTGGTGAAGGCTCATTGTCCGTATGAAGGTCATTTCCATCCATTTCTTCATCCATGAGGAAGGAAGATATGTGTTCCATCAGCTGTTGCCGTCGCCGTTGTCTGCTTTCATATTGGCGGAGTTTAGCAGTAAGTCGAGTAATTTCATCCGTCTCCTCCTTTTCCTTTACTGATACTGATTCCATTAGTTTCCTGAGTGAAGAAACATTCAGCATGTCGACTGACGTGGCACGATGTGAGGTTACTCTGTCATCTATTTGAAGCAATGCATCTGCTTGGCTACTGTTCACTGCGGCCGCTGCTCCTCTCTGCTCCTCCATCTCGGCAGGGGGGGAGAAAAGGGCAGGTCGGTGCACATTATAGCCAAGGATGTAGTCTTCAAGATGTTTTGGGGGTACGGCGTTTCCTCACCGATCGGTCTCGTACATCAGGATGGAATGGAGAAGCAGATTCATCCTCTGATGACATTTCCATTGTAGCCAATTATATCCGGCTCGAAGGACCTTTGTTGAGTATTAAACTCTGCGACTGTTTTTTTCGGATATTGACCACGTTGGGGTTCCGGTCAGAGAACACACAGTCATCATTTGGACTCTTCCAACTTTAATGGTGCATATTGGTTTAGGTTCATTTATTTAGTTAGTTAGTATATCGTCAAAGACTAGAGCACCGATTAAACGTAGCAGAGAAACAAGTCAGCACACATTAACACACGTCAAAAGGGAAGCGGAAGTGACCCCTACAGGAAGGAAGCGGAAGTGACACTGTCAAGAAATGCTTCAAAATAAAGTAACTGAAAACATAGATAAACATGGAGAATTCTTAACAAGTACACTTCGCTGTGTACAAATCACAATATTATAGTACAGTTCACCTGTGTAAGGTGACTCTAAACTAGGGCTGGGCGATATGGCTGAAAACTATATCATGATATAAGTGTTTTTTATCAATCGATATCGATAATTATTGATATTTTTAATGACCTATCCAAAATAAAGGCCAAGGAATAAATACATTACATGTAAGCATTTTAAATGTAACCTTTCACTGATTATAATCCCCTCAGCTGTCAAGGCAGAAAGGAGAGGAAATGTCAACCCACCATGGAAAACACTCATCCATCCATCCATTTTCTACCGCTTATTCCCCTTTGGGGTCGCGGGGGGCGCTGGAGCCTATCTCAGCTACAATCGGGCGGAAGGCGGGGTACACCCTGGACAAGTCGCCACCTCATCGCAGGGCCAACACAGATAGACAGACAACATTCACACTCACATCCACACACTAGGGCCAATTTAGTGTTGCCAATCAACTTATCCCCAGGTTTACTCAATGTAAACTAGATTCTAAAATCCCATTAAACTCTTAATAACTGCATAAAATTTTAAGAATATGTAAAAAAATGCGAAATAAAGTTTAACAAAATACTACAAAGTGTAAAAATGTAAACATAGAGAAACCTGAGAATAACTACCGGTATTTCCCGCTGGTTTTGTGCCAGGAAGTTACAGCTGTGCTCTAAACGGTGAGCGCTGCAAAGGTGGTGTGTTATTACCAGTTTTGTTGGACGAGCGCCTTGCATCATTTATAGAACACATTGGTCTGACTACGGTCCGTTTGAAAAAACATCCCCAAAATCTGCCATACTGTCGAGGTGACTTTTCCTGTTTTATTCACTATTTCTCAGCTTTCTACCAAGAATCAACCACGAGACAACAAGGAGCAACCAAACTTGATAGTTGATACTGTTACCTGATTGGCTGTTAGCGTGTCACTCTCACTGATCAGTGATTGTGTTGCGTGGTTGCCAGAGAGCGAGTGCCTTTGTTCATGCAACCAACCTTGCCTCGTAACGTCCGCTTTCTTCCAACAAGAAAGGAAAAAAATTATCAAACACATTTTTTATTGATATCGATTACGCGTGTATCGTGATATGTATTGATATCGTTTAATCTTCCAGCTCTTCGCTAAACACACTGGCGTGGATTGCTCGACGGAGAAAGAAAAACACAAACAAATCAAACCCCACCGTTGTGGACAGGACTAAACTAGCCTTTGGTGTCAAAGGTTTTTATTGTACTATGTTGTGCGCTTGCAGGGCGGTGGTGTTGCGTTCTGACCTCTCCTGCTTGTGGAAACTGCTTGGAGACGCCTGCTCCGCTGTCAGCGCAGTGTCTCCAAACAGGGCTAAAGTTCAGGTGCCTGCAACCCTGGCTGGTCTGGACGCACACGCTCAGGTTCACGTGCTAAACCAGGCTCAGACGCTCCGAGTCGCTGAGAGGTATGATTCACCGTTAAATCTGCCATCTTAAATACATCACCTACACGTGCACTATGCATGTTATTGTCCGCAGGTGTTACACTCGTGCTTTGAAGCTAAAGCCAGAAGTCACTAGTCTCTGGTCTGACCTCGGACTCAACTTCTATCATCAGTCTCGCCTGGCCTGTGATGCAGAGGAAGACGGATCATTACTTCTCCAGAAAGCACAACAAGTACTGTTTGCACTCTGTGTTTGTTCGTTCATACCGCAGGTATTCTATAAAGTGACTTTCTGTATTCTCAGTGTTTGAAGAAGGCCATCATGATGGACAGTGGCAACCACAGCTATTGGAATGCTCTGGGAGTGATCAACACAAGCAAAGGTATTGTTTATCTATCGATCAAAATGAGACATTTTTAAATTCCCCCAAAATTTACTTCGATATGCTGTTCTTTCTTACGGGTCATCTGCAACTGTGTATTTACCATTTTTCTTAACATGTTTTTACATCCATTTTGGCTTTGCATAATTGAAATAAACTAGGGATGTCCGATAATATCGGAAATTATCGGTATCAGTTTCAAAATTATCGGTATCGGTTTCAAAAAGTAAAACGGCGCTGTGTACATGGGCGTAGGGAGAAGTAGAGCGCCACTAAACCTTAAAGGCACATCCTTTGCGTGCTGGCCCAGTCACATAATCTCTACGGCTTTTCACACACACAAGTGAATGCAAGGCATACTTGGTCAACAGCCAAACAGGTCACACTGAGCGTGGCCGTATAAACAACTTTAACACTGTTACAAATATGCGCCACACTGTGGACCCACACCAAACAAGAATGACAAACACATTTTGGGAGAACATCCGCACCGTAAATCAACATAAACACAACAGAACAAATACCCAGAACCCCTTGCAGCACTAACTCTTCCGGGACGCTACAATATGCCCCCCCCCAACCCTGCCCACCTCAACCTCCTCATGCTCTCTCAGGGAGAGCATGTCCCAAATTCCAAGCTGCTGTTTTGAGGCATGTTAAAAAAAATAATGCATTTTGTGACTTCAATAATAAATATGTCAGTGCCATGTTGGCATTTTTTTCCATAACTTGAGTTGATTTATTTTGGAAAACCTTGTTACATTGTTTAATGCATCCAGCGGGCATCACAACAAAATTAGGCATAATAATGTGTTAATTCCACAATTGTATATATCGGTATCGGTTGATATCGGAATTGGTAATTAAGAGTTGGACAGTATTGGAGTATCGGATATCGGCAAAAAAAACATTATCGGACATCTCCAAAATAAACTAATATATGTGTCGGGAACACAATAAAGGAACATTTTTACCCCCCCCCCCCCCTGCCCCCCTGTTATTTTTCCCTATAACATCAGGTTTGCAGAACTTGGCTCTTGCTCAGCACTGCTTTATCAAGTCAATTCAAGTTGAACCAAATGTATGTATTATGGATATGGTGGTAAGTATTAGGTATTAAAATGTTTTTCTAAGGGTGTTTTACTCCTTTGTAGAATGTTGTTGCCTGGACCAACCTTGGTACATTGTATATGAAGAAGGACAATATAGAGGTGTGTGTTTCATGATGCATCGAAATTGTATTATTATTGTTTTTTTATCATTGCCGACTGATGTGTTAATTTTGTGTTTTTTTCCCCTTGTTAGCTTGCACATGAGGCTTTTAAGGTTGCACAGTCGTTGGAGCCGCTCTATGTCAACTGCTGGATCGGGCAGGTAATCTGTTTTTTAAATAATCAGCAAATCCTGACGATTGTGTGAATACTGAGACACTTATCATACCATTCAAGGTAACATTATTGTGCCAGTCATCCATCTCCACTTGACTGAATTTCTGCAACAAAAAGGCTTTTTTGAACAAACTCAATTAAAAAACAAAATAGGTGGTTCATTTGGAATGGATCACCTCTTGTTTTCCGTAGTCCAAAATCCTAATGCTGGCAAAAAGTACTTTTTCTGCAGGAACTTTAAAAGCAGCATCATGCAGAAAAGCAGTGATGCTGATCATTTATTTTTCTAGGTTTATAGTTACAGTTTAATATTGCCCGATTTACTTTTGTTGCTGTATGTGAAAATGGTGCCCCTAAAGCTGGTTGTATCAGCTCTGTACGCCATTATTTATTTATTGGTGTTATTTAATGTTCCCCTCTCGTTTTTATGTGTTTTAGCTTTTGATTTAATCCCACTCGGAACTGCACAAAAAGGGGTGTCACTATTGTGACTTTTGCGCGACATTTAAAACTTTTTTGTGGATATTTTGAATCTGCAACCACATGCTGTAATTTCTCCATTGTGGGATAAGTAAAACTATGTCCTATCCTATTAGCATGGTATTAGTGGACTTCTATGGTGAGCTCATCATTTCTGAGAGTCTTGCAATTTATAGACCTGTATGAAGTCGGCCCCCTTTTTAAATAACACTGCCATTCATTTTTGCCGTAAAATAATTGTTTGTGCCACTACAGTTTTTAAGTTATTCTAAATTAATGTTCTGATTAGTGATGTCATCCAGCCCCGTCCACCTTGTCAAAACTTCCCCAAACGTGTCCCATCTGTTTTTGCAACATTATTGCTGCTAACATTTTTTGTCTTGAGTGTTATGGTTTTTATGTAATTAACAAGTTTTTATTCATAACCAGCCCCCCATCACCTTGTCAAAATCTCCACAAACTTGTCCCAAATGTTTGTGCTGGTTTGTAATGCAAAAAGCTTTTGTTTAAATATTTAACTTTTTATTGTTTACATTCATAGTGATGTGCGGATGGATATTGACGTTATCAATACCTCCGATACCAGATATACCTTTATGCTGAGATGCAGATGAGTGGGGGTGAGTATAAATATTAACAAGTTAATAACATAAAAACTATTATAGACCAAGAAAATTGCAGCACAAATGTTTGCCACAAGTTTGGGGAGATTTTGACAAGGTGGTGGAGCTGGATAACGTCACTAGTCAGCAGTGTTGGGTTAGTTACTGAAAACCAGTAACTAGTTACAGTTACTAGTTACTTTATTTCAAAAGTAACTCAGTTACACACACCAAAAAGTAATGCGTTACTGTGAAAAGTAACTATTTAGTTACTTCTTTTCTTCTTCTTCTTCTTTTTTTTTAAAGCTCCCATTAATGCCCTTTTAGCCTTCATTTCAGTACTGTTATTGCACTAGAGAATAATACAATCTGTTGATCAACTTGACATGCATTTGCATCACTGAACTCTGCTAAGCAATGTGGTCTACATACAACACACAAAGACAAAGATATGTTTCAAAGGGCCAATTTATTTCAGGCCAGAACAAATTGACAAAACTATTTTAAATAGCTGCAACATAACATACATAAGTAACAAACAGCAAAATAACAACATACTGTAGCTGTAAACAAAGGAAGGCCCACACTACATACACAAAGCCTAACCAGGCGTTTTTCTCTCTCAAGGAATTCTGAAATAAAATCGTGTCTGAAGCCCAGAACACTCTACACATTTCCCCAGTTTTAGTTTAGAGAAAAGGAAAGATTGGCCTGGCCCACTAGGATCCCTCTTTATGTTTGTGAACTTTATAGTCTGTACATTTAGAGTGATGTGATAATCAAACACTCTGGAAGTCTAGAATGAAAGAGTATATAAGAGAATTGACAGAGTGTGTGTACCTTCAGAGCTGAATGACGAGCAGAGGCAGAGTTTGGAGTGTCTTCTTTAGCTTGCTTTCCATTTTTATGTATTCACTGTCCACTGTGTCCAGGAACTTGGAAAATGTTTTCGTGCCATTTGCTGTTTGACACCGGTATCATGCTAATTAGCTGCCTTAAAGCGGGTGACTCCACTGTAGAAATACCCTGCATGTCTTCTAGCACATATGCTGCAATGGCTCTATCAATGTTGTCCTGTCTAGCAGTACCGCCGTTAAAATCCAGCCGCTGTTGGAAGTGGAGGTGAAGTGTCTCTCTTTACTAGCTTTGTCGAAGCACGTTGCTTTTGTAGCTGTTTCAGCAGATTTAATTGCTGTTTTGGGCAGTAGATGGGATCTTTGATTTAACTAAAATGTTCTTTTCTTTGTGCTCGACAAAAGAAAAGTAGTGAGAATATCTCCATGTTAAGAAACTCGACTGCAGCTCCGCCATGATCAGACACGCCCCCCTCCCTCCCCACACCCACACTCAGACACACACACAAAGCGCGCCTCTTCCTTGTGACACAAGAGATTCAGAAGGACGACACTGCAGCGCTCCAATAAAACACACTCAGATCTTCTGTTTCTAGCCGATACTACATAAAAAATAATGTAAAATAACGCAGTAACGCATCATGTAGTAACGGTAACTGAGTTACTGAATATAAAAAATAACGCGTTAGACTACTAGTTACCGCCGAAACTAACGGCGTTACAGTAACGCGTTACAAAGTAACGCGTTAGTCCCAACACTGCTAGTCAGTAACTGAATTTCAGAATAACTTAAACCGCAACGGCACAAACGAAAAACTTTACAACACAAACAAATCACAAGCCAATGGTATTTTATTGTTTGCTATGATAATGAGGGGTAACTTCACACAGGTAATTTATCGGATGTATTTACATGTTTGCTTGGCTTTGTATGCAATTGAGTGTAAAGTGTGTGTGCGTGATGCAAAGGTTACTGCTCTTTTGAATCATGTCAGATGTAAATGATGAAAAATGTCGGTCTCTTGTCAACTTGCCAGGCCCTGATAGCAGAGAAAGTGGGAAGCTTTGAGGCCATGGATCTTTTTAGACACACCACTGAACTCCGCACACATGTATGTGACCACCACATTTGTTTCTGTTTAATTCATAGCCTTTTGCAACACCACTTGTAGTAAAAAAAGAGTTACATGTCTCCCTACTTTATTTGTAACTGCTTACCTCATCATCACTCTCTGCAGACGGAGGGAGTGAAAGGTTATGCCTACTGGGTGTGTTCCACCTTGCTGGACAAGAGCAATAGAGACTCTGAACTGTACCGCTACAACATTGTCCAGATGAATGCCATCTCTGCGGCCCAGGTGGCACTCAGCAAATACACAGGTGCGCCATCAAAGTCTGCTCAACACGTATGTGGGTCATGTGGGAGAGAAAGTCTTGTGTGAACCTGAAGTTTCCCTTCCAGAAAGGTTCCAGTCTGACGCTGATGCCTTCATCATGCTGGGCTTCATGACAGAACATTTACAGCTAAAGAGGCAGGCTGTACAAGCTTACCAAAGGTATGTCCAAATTGAGATTTTTACTGAAAATAGGTAAGTGTTTTAAATACAACTGTGACATCCACTAAAGCCAAGCAAGCCTTAACAGTTTGTTAGAAACAAAAAATAATGCTCAGGCAAGGCTCCACTCCGGTCTAATGATTATGATTAGTCGTCCCTCACTACATCGCGCCTCAAATAGTGCGGACACACCACATCGCAGATTAGGGTGTAATGGTTTTGTAGATACTGCTGCATTTCGGTTTCAAAGTCTTCACAATAATGCAGTGACGCGTGACGGTATCAAACAAAAATTTGACCGGGTCTAAAAATAAACTACATCTCCCAGAATACAACGCCATAAGCAGGAAGTGAAGCGTGTCCGTAGTAGTTTAGAAGAATTGTTGTTTTTGGACAATTCATCAAAATCTGTCTGGAACTGTTTGAGTTATGTTGATAACAAATGGATAAAGAAACCCTAGTGAAAACATAACCTCTTTGGCGGAGGTAAGAAAGTCTGCGTTCTGCAAAGTAAAGTAGGGCATTTTCGTCTCGAGCACTTCATAGGCGACACAGCCAGCCGGTCACGTCGCAGTGCAGGAACGGAAGTCACCCAAAAAAACTGATGACTCCTCAATCTATGTCTCCATTTTCCACCGCTTGTTTCTCTCGATGTCGCGGTGGGGCTGGAGTCTACCAAGCGGCGCTCGGGCAGAAGGCAGCGTACTCCCTGGACAAGTCGCCACCTCATAAACTGTCACCCAGAAATTATATTTGAAGCCAAACATCAGTTTGTGAGGTATTTACATTATTACAAGTTAAATTGTTGAACTTTTCTTAGAAACAGGATATTACAGAATTATATAAACATGTCCACTGTGGAGGACACTGCTTGTCCGAAAGTAAAAGTTGAAAGACACTAAAGTGGACATTATTGTTCAACACTGGATATTTACATTGTCACTCAACTGTAAGGTTTTTTTTTATTTTTTATATTTGCTTATAACTGTAGATGTTCCTGCACAATTCTTTGCATTTAAAAATACATATTTGTTGTAATAAATATGATTAGAACATTTTAGCATTATGTTTGTGTTCAATTACAGTACGTTTGTCTATCCTAAACATTCCTGCCACTTCATTTTACACACTACAAATCTGGGGGTAAAGTTCGACTAAATTCGAAAAACAAATCAGCAGCGTCGTACAAAAAAGCTTTTATCAATTACGCCAAATAGCGAAAGTGAAACCGCTTCTATCAGGACATGATCTCGAGAAATTAATCCACGCCTTTATCTCGACTCGTCTAGACTACTGCAATGCCCTGTATGTAGGCATTAGCCAGGCCTCCCTCGCCCGCCTGCAGCTCGTGCAGAACTCTGCTGCCCGTCTGCTAACACAGACCCGCAGACGTGAGCACATCACCCCTATATTAGCGTCCCTTCACTGGCTCCCTGTGCGTTACCGAATCAATTTTAAACTCCTATTTGTTTTTAAATGTCTAAACAACCTCGCTCCAACATATCTCTCCGACCTCCTTCAGCCTTACTGCCCCACCCGATCCCTAAGATCAGCCGATCAGCTGCTACTGACGGTCCCTGACACAAGGCTGAAGCTTAGAGGTGACAGAGCTTTCGCCGCTGCTGCTCCCAAGCTCTGGAACAACCTACCTCTGAGTGTTAAACAGGCATCATCTCTTCCTGTTTTTAAATCTCTTTTAAAAACATAATTTTATTCCATGGCTTTTAACACTGAGTGATATCCATCTTGCTATGGTGCCCCATAATACACCTGCTGTGAACCTGTTTTTATGTTCTATTTTAGTTATTTATTTTTTTATCGTGCTCTGTTGTGTTGTGTTTGCTCAGTTCTCGTATTATCTTTTAACCTGCCCATTGTACAGCAGTTTGGTTACCCCTGTGGTAAATTTTAAATGTGCTTTATAAATAAAGTTGATTTGATTTGATTTAACGATGGCATTTACATTTTTTTTTTTTTTTTTTTTGGATATATACCACAATAATATCGTACTGTGGCCTTTATACCGTGATAATATCGTTCCGTGAGATTTTGATACCGTTAAATCTATATATATATATATATATATATATATATATATATATATATAATTGCCATATTTATATAACATTTGTTCTTATCGTAGTCACTGATTGGTTCAGCCTCAGGCTGCATTACTATATTGGATTAAAATAGTGTAAAGGTGACTAAAGGGTGTTATTTTATGTCTAGAGGGCTCTCATAATGTTGAACAATTTATTTAGAAGGTTGTAAACAGCTTTTTTATGCCCTAGCTATGAAAGTATAATTAATGATTACTATTTTGCGGAAATTTGTTTATTACGGTCGTGTCCGGCACCAATTAACAGCGGTAAACGAGGGATTACTGTATCGTTATTTATTACTTATGACAATTCACATTAATGCACATACAAATGAATGTAAATGTGCTAGATTGTAGCCAAAGGCTAATTTCCATCTGCAGTCCCTCGTAGGTCGATGGTACATAGAACAAGTCAATTAAAAAAAAAAACATGCATAAAAGTTTGACAACATCAGTCATCATAAACAGTACAATACAATACACAGACTCAGATATACTAATAAAATGGGCACCCATATATAACAGTAGGTTGCTGCATGACCTCAGCTGAATACTGTTCAGGAATTAAGTGTGGTTATGGAAGAAAATACACATCTCCCTTGGTATCAATCAATCAAAGTTTATTTATTCATCCCTTAATCACAAATGTCTCAAAGGGCTGCACAAGCCACAACGTCATCCTCGGCTCAGATCCCACACCGTTAGCGTCGTTAGTTAAAACACGGGTATTATTGCACATAGCCCTATTACACTTAAAGTTACATGTAGATAATGTTGGCGGTTAAGCAAAAATTCTGTGCACTTTTAGCCTTTTTTCTCATGGCTCCATTGACTAGATCCAGTGCCTCACTTAGCTCCAATGCACGGGGACAATAACAACACATACGTTCCTCAATCTACACCAACATTTTATGGGCCTTTGCATGATTCATGCACTACACGGCGATAATGTTTTTTGGGAATGAAATATATAGTTATGGTGTAATAACCCTTACTATAAAACCTAACTATGCAACCAACAATCAAAACATAACATTTCCTTTGAGCTAATAGCTCATTTATTTGTCTCTTTTTTGTGTGTTTGATTGATATTGTCTCTACTCAGAGCTGTTGAGTTGCTTCGGTCCACATCCCTCACAGAGCAGCTATGTTTTGCTCTAAGCAACTACGCACGTGCTTTATGGTGAGTAAAGAGTATTTACAGATATTTCCCACTGTCGTAAGATGACTGACAACTTTATATTGGGCCTTCCAGCGCTTGTGGCCGGTGTGAGGAAGCTGTCCATGTCTATAACTCCACCCCACTGGAGGAGCTCAGTGATCTGGCAGGGTTGGCTTTGGCATACTGCAAGGCTGGACACATCCCAGAGAGCAGTAGCGGTGAGTAACAGCCCTGAAGCCCTGTGAGTGACTGCAAAGGGTTCAATACATGTGCTCTGTAGCCTACGAGCGGGCCCTGGCGATGGCTTCCACTGAAAAGGAGACCGCATACATCTTGACAGCTCTATCACTGCTGCAGCACAAGCAGGGTAATCTGGACTCTGCCAAGACCCTGCTATTCAAATGGTGGGTCCAATCAGCTTGCTGTGCGGTTTTGCATTTCCCAAGTCGAAAGCTAGGAAAGGCACCAATATAAATGTTTAAAGCATGCAGAGAGTATACAGTTGTCTCCAACTCCAGTTCTACATAATGATAATATGATATCGCCTGTATTTTGCTCGTCTGTATGCTGATTGACCGTCTAACGTCTGTCTTCGCAGCTCCATGTTGAAGGAACCAGTTCCAGAGTCCCTGCTGTGTTTATGTGCCCTTGGATTGGCCCACAATGATGTCACGCTAGCCGCGGCTGCACGCACAGAGCTGTTCAAACAAGGTTCTTCCTGTGCAACTGTTGTAGAGCAGAGATGTCTTCTCACCTGTACCTTACTGGCCCTGCAGGGCAACTACAGTGCTGTGCAAAGAGAGGCCTCCAGAGCTGTACACAGGTGGGGAAACAAGTATAATTTCTACAGATAACTGAACAAGGGACATGCATTATGTCTGAATACACATAAATAACTGCCCTTTTTCTATTTGCTGTTTTTAGCTATCCTGGTAACCCATCTCTGTGGTCATTGCTGTCCAGATTGGTACCACAATACTACCCCAGGAAAGCTAATGTAAGCTTCTTGCAAACACAACACACTCCTATGAACTAGAGATCCACCAAAATGTTTTTTCAGGGCCGATACCGATTATTAGTCGTCAAAGGGGGCCGATAATCGGTATTTGGAGCCAATATTTATTTGCAGTAAAAGGTTATTTAAACATGAATTGTATACGTCAGCTGCACAACGCTTTAAGTTGTTTGGTTTTTTTTCGATAAAATGTTTTATGCGGCACTAATGTTTAATTTAGCACCAAAAAACGTTAGGATGTTTCACAAACACCTTCATTACGTGTGTCTAAGAGGAGCATAAACCTTTACATTTCTAGACATGTGAAATCTCCTGGGGAAATTTGTAATAATATGGGAATTCTCTACACCACACTAACTCAACATTTACTAATTTTTATACAATTTTATAACAGTTAATGGATTTTAAATCATTGTAATGTTTAAAAATAAAAACATAATTCTGAGCTCCTTCACATAGCTTATACTTGAGACATTTTTCCAGCAGGCTGACATAATTTATTCCTGAATGTTACAGAAAGTATGAGAATATGTGAGCTGCTGCCTCTTCTCTACTTACCGTATTTTACGGACTATAGAGCGCACCAATACGGACTATAGAGCGCACCAGGATATTAGCCGCACCCACTAAATCTTAGAAGGAAAAAATTTATGTTTCCATATATTAGCCACACACATAAGCCGTAGATATATACTTTGTGAAATGAGTTATTGACACAGAAATATTCTGTAAATGTTTATTGACATACTTTAATTGTTTCGTTGCCTGTAAGTAACACGGCAATAAAATGGACCCGCTAGTCGCGGAAGCTAGCTCTCCAAACAGCTAAACCGACTCAATAACTCCACGGTGACGTTTTCATGAATTTACTGAGGAATTTGTGAAACTGAAACGATACAAAAAATAATGCCATTGTAAGTTAATAATATTAACACAGACACTCATAAACGTGTTAGCATACTAGCTAACGCTAATGACTCTAGCGTCATTACATTACGATAGCACGTACAAATGCATGAAAACACTCCTACAGACATCACACATGGGACGGTTTAGTACGTATAACCAGTTTCAGTTATACTGTCAAACCTACAAATGTTGCTTGGAGTGATGAATGAAGAATCCATAAGAGTAGAACGCGATGGACGGCTAGAAGACTTAGCGGCACTCTGGTTGAGAAAAAAAAAAAAGCACTTCTTTAAATGGAAGGACACTGCAGCACCTGCTGTAAGCAAACTCGTCCAAAGATGGCGCCATAGCACAAACAATAAAACACCCTCTGTGTTTTTGCTTGTTTTTTTTAAATATTTTTTTTATTATGGCCGCCAGCGAAGAAAAATTTATAAATTATCCGCTCGGTCTTATAAGCCACAAGGTTCAAAGTGTAGGAAAAATATAGCTGCTTTTAGTCTGGAATATCCGTTATTTCATAAATCTCGTATTTGTCAAGATATTTACACAAAGTTTGAAATTCTTGGCAGAGAAATCTTTTATGTCGCCCTGTCGATAATTGGTTGATCTCTTACTGTACGGTACATACATTGTCCAACTTTGCTGAAATGTAATGTCATGCTTTTGCACGCTGTCTTCCAGGGAGGAGCAATGGCCGGACATGTTGCCTGTCTCTCCAGTATGACCCAGGGAAAGGTAAAAAAATGAAAACATAAAAACGCCTAAATAATTATAGTAGGCAGCTTTAGTTTTTGTAGTGCTTTATCACATTGCATATATTATGTGGCAAAGCTATACTATAAGGGGATTAGTTCCCACGATACAAGATTTTTTTTTTTTTTTTCAGAGCAGTGTACAGTAGTTTCTGATGTGTTCGCAATTAAACATGTTTTCTTTTTAAATCTATTTGCTGACAGAGGGCGCTGCTGTACAGTGGAGTGAACCAGCTGGCCAATGGGAGACACTCTGGAGAGGATGCTCAGAGGAATGCGCTGAAGACCATGCAGCGAGCTGTGCTGCTCTGTCCTGGTACATTTACGAACACATTGCAACTTGCATAGATACACGCAACAGTCTTAGCGGAGCCGATATGTTGCATAGTTCCATGCTGTTTATGGGGCTTTTCAGAAGCATTCTTTCATTTAATGGAGGCCTTTACATTACATGTAATGATTTTGTTAAAGTCTTAAAATTCCTCTGCTTACAGATGATCCATCTGCATGGGCAGGATTAATGGCTGCCTGTCACACAGAAAACACTTCCTCTTATCTCCGTGGCTCAGCTGCTTGTAGGCAGGGTCTAGAGCAAACCTTAATGTCAGTGGTTTCTGAGAAAGGTATGCGTGTTTATTTTTAGCCATATTGTATATGCATTTGCTAGTTAAAAATAGTACTGCAGCTGTACTCAATGTTGTGTCCTGTATTGGTCACATTTGAACTGTTTCTTGGTACCTGGTCATTTATACTGGTACTCAATGGTACCAATTTCTGTATTTTTGTGTGTTAATACATGTTAATTGCTTTATAATAACATTTTATTTTATAATGAACATTTTACAGTGATCTGATTATGGTAACTGTGCTGTCCTTGTTTTCTGATTACATTTGAGTCTTATTTGCAATGCAGTTGCCAAGATATTAGATGGCAGTACTGTATAGGCTATTTATGGTATGCCTAAATAGGAAGTAGCTTTTTCCAGAAAGATTAATGTGTTATGTTGTCCCCTACAAATTGTTTATACTGTTCGTATTGTGCTTTTAACATTTGTCTTAGTTGTAGTTTTTATTACCAAATTTGAAGGTGTTGAAATCGCCATGTAAAATTGCTAATGCTAATTGTAGCCTGTCTGTGGTGAATCCAATGTAAATTAGCATCAAGCTCGCACATTTTGGAATAGTGGAGCCTTACTTTTTGTTCGAGTGTTTTCTTCCAAGTATACTTCCTTTGTTGGTGTTAAAAATGGCAACATTATTTAGAGGGAGCTTGGCTGAGTGCTGCCGAAATGATTGTTTCCTTGAGCCAATGTTTAGTCTGCACCTGGATGTGACGTCACGTGCAACAAAAGTATCAAAATATGGCACCATTTGATTTTATGTGAATCGAGACCCGGTAGTACCGAGAGATATCGGGCGGTGCTTATAAAAGTACTGAATTCGGTATCGATCCCTAATTTCAGTTTACACTGCTAAGACTTTTCTGTATTTCAGTGCGCAGCGTTGAGACAGAGCGGCCCTTAGCCCAGAGTCTAGAAAAATGGGTACTCCAACAGGCAGTGAGTGGCCTCTTGCTAAGCGGACAGCTAGATCAGGCAGAAGCACTCTGCTCACAGGTAATATTTTTTTCAGTTTAAAACAGGGTTCATTCCAATCTAGACAATGTAAACAGTGATTATGCATTGGTGTTTGTTCTGTCGGTCATTATCGGTTGTCCTTTGCTCGATTCCAGGTGCTGAACGTGTCCCCAGAGCGTCCCGCAATCATGTTGTCACTCAGACAAGTGCAGTGTCAGCGTCTCCTTGAGACTCGCGGCGGTTCTCTCCTCTCAGAGTCCATGCTGGAGCAGCTCAGCAATGCTGTGATGCTAAACCCCTCCAATATTGGGGCATTGCACGTAAGATGATCTCTCACTGTCACCATTAGGCTGTTTTGAATCACGTCTTTGTTCGCACACTTAATTTTTGCTCTACTTGTATTGTGTTTTCTGGTGGTATGTTGGGGCATTATGACTGCAGACTTAACTAATACTTACTAAATGTAAAATTGACTATATTAAGGACTACAGTGACAATATCAAAATTTTCTGGTGGTATGTTGGGGCATTATGACTGCAGACTTAACTAATACTTACTAAATGTAAAATTGACTATATTAAGGACTACAGTGACAATATCAAAATATCATTGCTGCTTATTTCTCTTTAATTAATGATAAAAAGATACTACAGTTTAAAGGTACTGCAAGAAATACATCTTGTAAGTATGCAATGGTGTACTTTTCAGTTATTAGAACCAAACGTATTACTGTTATAAACTAGGGGTGTCCCGATACAATTTAAACACTTCTGATATGATACCGACATTAGAGCCTTGAGTATTGGCCAGTACGATATCAGCACAATTCATAGTACAGTGGAACCTTGATTTGCCAACTTACTGTAATTGTTTTTTAAACAGGGTTTGTAAATCCAAAAGTTTGTATAGCGAAGCAAATTTTTTAATTAGAAACAATGTAAATATGAATAATGGGTTTCAGCCTTGACAAAAGTCCATATTTTTAATGAAGGTTTTTATACTTTGAACACACTATTAAGTGCTATACAGTACTGTATATCCAACAAACATAACAAGAAGGTGATGAATCGTGCATCCATCCATGCATTTTCTACCGCTTGTCCCTTTCGGGGTCGCAGGGGGTGCAGGAGCCTATCTCAGCTGCATTCGGGTAGACTGTCCTCTAATTAACAAGCCAAAACAACAATGATAAGCTAAACTGTGTACGCGCTGCTCTGCCAACACACACACGCACACACACAGAAATCCCTTTGGTGTCCTCACAAATGACCAGAAATCACAAAAAAACTTAACTTTAACAACCGTACTGCTACAATAATATACATTTTGACAAGTAGAATCCACTTTTAGTACATTAACATTGGCAAAGGGGACGCTCACACGGGGAGAGAAAAGAGCAGACGGGTGGAAAGGGAGGGTGGTTCGCACAAAGAGTGAAAGAGAGTGTATATTTGGCACAATCTAAAAGTTTGTAAACAGAAAAGTTTGCAAATAAAGGGGTTTGTAAGTCAATGTTCCACTTAGGGATGTCCCGATCCAGGTTTTTGCACTTCCGATCCGATATCGATATTGTTTTTGCATTTCCGATCCGATACCGATACTGACTGATACCGATACTGACCGATACTGGCCTATCCGAGCATGTATTAAAGTTTAAAGTTATTTAGCCTACTTAGTTGTCAGAATCATGTTGAAAAGGGTTTTAGTACTCTTGATAACAACTAGCCAGCTGAATTAGGGGAGTTTGAATAATACACAATGGTTGGTAACAAGAAACTGACCTGTTTATTCAAGGATAAACACAAAATAGACAAAATTATACATGACAAACAGAAATGGCATCATTGAACTTGGGCTGGGTGACATGGCCTTTTTTTAATATTGCGATATTTTAAGGCCATATTGCGATACACAATATATATCTCGATATTATTTTGCCTTAGCCTTGAATGAACACTTGATGCATATAATCACAGCAGTATGATGATTTTATGTGTTTTGATTAATTGATTGAGACTTTTATTAGTAGGTTGCACAGTGAAGTACATATTCCGTACAATTGACCACTAAATGGTAACACCCCAATAAGTTTTTCAACTTGTTTAAGACGGGGTCCACTTAAATTGATTCATGGGACGGCGTGGCGCAGTGGAAGAATGGCCGTGCGCGACCCGAGGGTCCCTGGTTCAATCCCCACCTAGTACCAACCTCGTCATGTCCGTTGTGTCCTGAGCAAGACACTTCACCCTTGCTCCTGATGGGTGCTGGTTAGCGCCTTGCATGGCAGCTCCCTCCATCAGTGTGTGTGAATGGGTAAATGTGGAAGTAGTGTCAAAGCGCTTTGAGTACCTTGAAGGTAGAAAAGCGCTATACAAGTACAACCCATTTATTTATTTATTTATGATACAGATATATACTATTTTGATGGTGTGGAGTCTGGACGTGTGGCACCGAATGGAGATAAGCGTCTCGACAGACGTCACAATATTTGAACAATGATGACGAAAACTGTTGTCTCTGTCGTGTCCGTGTGTCGAAAATTGTTATGCGCTTATTTTTTTATTTGATTTTGTGCATGGCATAGATTTGCCGTGCGCAGAGGACGCTTGAGCAGGCGCGCACCTTAGCAGCTGCGCTAGCATCACAGCTAACGTTAGCCATGCCGCTACCTCGCTCTCTGCTGGGAGAGGACGTATACGTATGTGACGTATGACGTGACAGTATGTGACGTGACAGTATGTGACGTGACAGTATGTGACGTGTGTAAGAAGGTGCGCTCGCTGTCTGTGAGAGGGAGACACAGGAAAGAGTGAGAAGAGCCTGTCGTGTAATGCCAGCAGCTAAAAGCAACTGCGTGAGAATTGTGGATGTGTTGAAGGTGTGCTGGAAAATGCGGAACGGAAATTACGGAGCAGCAGAAAAGTGGAATGTATTATTTAAATAGGTGCGTTGGAAAACACGGACCGTTTTTTTTTTTTTTTTAAACTGGATCTGGATCGGCATTTTCCCATGCCTTGCCGATACGCAATTTTTGGCAAATATCGGCAGCCGATCCGATCCAAATATCGGATCGGGACATCCCTAGTTCCACTGTACATACTCTCACCATTTTGTAGTGTAAAATGTTAGAAAAAGCTTGATAAAGTTAAATAAATTACTCAGAGAACGGATTAACCAAAGAAATCAAGCAAAGCACCAATATGATTCAGTTGAAGAGACTGTTCAAACGACAAGTGTTCACACAGTACACAAAACAACAATTATGATGAACATCTTGAACCCTTTTTTTTTCTTTTGAGATAAAGATTATTTATGTATTTGATATTTGTTTACTTACTATGGTAACCTCACTCTCGCCAGACATTGTAGTTCGTTGAGCTCCACACAAGGATTTGGGCTCGAGGTCATTGCAAACTCCTTCCAGATAGCAAAAAATAATGAATTAATCAGGAACGCCGGGCGGGATTTCATAGATGTGACGTAGCGCCGAAGGGACTGTTTGATTCAAACAACAATGGCGGCACGGAGCGAGGAGTCGTGTGCTGACATTGATTCTGCTAAAGCAAATGTTTTGCGACATTAATCGAATATTAATTATTTAAAAGATGAAGAGAGAACGGTTTTGAAGGCATTTATTGGTGGCAAGGATGTTTTGGCTCTTCTTCCGACCTGGTTTGGATTTCCCAGTGTCCCTCTCATCAGCATCACGGGTTGATTTCCATGTGAGTGGTTGAAGTAGCACGTCTTTCAAGATAACGGACAAGTGGTTTATCCAATCACATACAATTATTTTTTCACAAGGCCCCGCCTTCTGAAATACATCTCCTATTGAGAACTCCCAGATCAATGTGTGGAGCTCAGCGAACGACAAGGATCTGGCAAGAATCAGGTTATTACTATGGTATATTATTTATTTATTCACTGTTCTGTTACAGAGAACAAGGAAATGGGTTAAAATTGCTATGGTATGAAAAGGGGTAGTATTAAATAAGCTCTGCTTCTTCCTCCTCCTTTTCGGACGTGCTGTAATGAAACAACTGGAAATAAGTGATGCATTACATTGTATATCGTATGCATGTTCCAAATAAACTGGAACTGAACTGAACAATAGCAGATATGAAAAACACTTCACCTTATGACTTTTGTTTTCTTTATATTTGAAGGGGTGTAGTAATTTGTTTTTTAGCGACACCTACAATTATTCATGACATGTTAGTGCACACTAACTAATACGCTTCTACCTCGGAGACTTTGTGTCTGTAAGTAATATGTAACTATTACTTGTTTATACTTACAACTGTTGTTTTAAAACTGCAATATTGTTTTTTTGTTATTGTTGATGGCATCAGACCGATGTCTGTTATCAATATCGTATCGGGACACCCCTAATATAAACTCCTGTGTCCTCATCACAATTTCTTTACAATCTTCCAGTGGTTGGCTGCCGTGTACTGCAGCCAGGGTCTGCTGGTCCAGGCAGTCATGGCGCTCAAACACAGCTTGCAGCTTTCCTCGCAGCTCGGCCTGCACAGCAGCCAAGTAGCCAGTCTGCTGCGACTCGCCCTGGTAGCCCTGCGGCCCTGCATGGTGAGATTGGTCATGAGCTCTTTCTAAAACCATCTACAGCCAATCGGCCATCACCGCCGTGACTTGCCCTCGTTCGTCCTCGCCTCTGTGGATGTTTGTTTTCTAAACTTCACAGGCAGGAGTCCCAGGAAACGACCAGATAGATCTCGTCGGACAAGCCACTACAGAGGCCCTGAAGCTGGGATCGTCGCTCCCTGTGGCTGTGCTCTTTCAGGCCCTGCTCCAGTACATTACCCAAAAAAATAAAAGGTAGGGGCTCTGCATTATTCTATCATGGATATTTAATCAATGTTCCAGTTAAATATGAATGATCTATTTCAGGTTCAAACTATTTCCTCCATAAAACCTTTACATTTACTCTCTCTGTGTTCTAAATAGTAAAAACCTGCTAGTATGAGGCGGCTAATAATGCAGGTAATGGTAATTCATCTATTCCACCTATAAAGCCCTTTAAAAAAACGGCAGCAACGTTTTGTTACATGCCTTGACCTGCTAATTAACCAAGTTATAGCGATATTGTTATTGTAAGAGCTAATGCAGAGGAACTACTTTTCTGGCATCACCTTGCTCACACCGACCACAAGCGAGTAGCCAGTTACTAGCTACCTTGAGCTGCTAATAACATTGGTTGCAACCAGTGTTGGGACTAACGCGTTACAAAGTAACGCGTTACTGTAACGCCGTTAGTTTCGGCGGTAACTAGTAATCTAACGCGTTATTTTTTTTTTTCAGTAATTTAGTTACCGTTACTACATGATGTGTTATTGCGTTATTTTACGTTACTTTTGATGTAGTATCGGCTAGAAACAGAAGCGCTGCGGTGTCGTTCTTCTGAATCTTCCTCTGTCACAAGCCGGAGAGAAGAAAAGAGGCGCGGTCTAGGTGTGTGTGTGTGTGTGTGTGGGGAGGCACACAAGTGGAAAAAAAAAGTTGTTGGCACGTTCAGTCCACACACAGCGTGGTCATGGCGAGCGGAGTAATGGAGGAGCTTGAACGCCCCCGCCATTGAATCGGTGTGTTTATAAGTGCAGACTCGGTTGTGCAAAACGAGGGTTTTAAACACATGCTGAACGTGCTTGAACCACGTTACGACATCCCGTCGCGCACCCACTTCAGCAATAAGATTGTGCCAGATCTTTATGAGCAGGAGAAGAAAAAAGTTGTGGATGAACTATCCCGAGCATCAGCTGTTGCGCTCATGACAGACGGGTGGACGTCCAGCGGAACTATAAGCGTTCATTTCATCACAGCAGACTGGGAGATGAGAAGACACGCCCCCTCTACGAGAGTCACCTTGCGCAGGTGCTGACACAAGCAGTGGAGGAATGGAAGATAAAGATATCCCAGTCACACGTGATAATGCCAAAAATCAAATAATTACAGAGGACTGGGACCACAGATAGGTGCTTTGCACATGTAGTGAATTTGGCATCACAGAAGGGAATCTCAGTCAATAGGATGGAGCGCCTCTTTGGGAGGATCAGGAAGGTTTCTTACTTCCACCCAAGCACAACAGCTGCTCATGTGCTTAAGACAAAGCAAGAAATGCTAAAGCTGCCTGCTCATACATGATGTCCCAACGAGGTGGAACTCCATTTATGATATGTTGGAGTGTCATGTCTGTATTGTCATGTTTTGTTTTAAGTCATGTTTTGTTTAGTTTCTGTCTTTTCACTCCCTTGTCTGGTCACCATAGCAACCATTAGTTTTCACCTGTCACGTCACGCACCTGTTTCACGTTTTGAGTCACGCACCTGCTTTCACTAATCATGTCCATAGTATTTAAGTTAATTCATTTTCTGTTGTTCGGCCTGACGACAACCCCGCATTTATGCCCCCTGTCACACTCTGTCCTCCGCTGCGCACTTCATGTCCATGCCAAGTAAGTTTTGTTTCGATTCATGCCACAGTTAGTGTTTTGTTTAATTGTTCATAGTTTTTTGCCCCCGTGCAAGTCTTTTGTTTTCATTAGTCAAGTTTGTACATCCGCCTTGAGCGCGCCTTTTGTTCGTTTGAGTGTTATTATTAAATTATGTATTTACCTTCATGCCGTGACCAGTCCAATTCACTTGCACCTCGGGAGAACAAACCACACCATAGTCCAAGTTCTGACAGGAGCAGCAGGCAGCTATATACTCTGCATTGACCCACAACACCCTGAAGACAAATGTCACCCTGTCTGATGATGATGTGAGAGTGGCAGATGAGGTCCTCCAGGTGCTTAAACCCCTCAAAAGTGTTCCATCTCTACTGAGCACTGAAACTTCACCATCTGTGTCAATGATCCTGCCACTGAAAACAAGGATTCTACAATCCATGGCTCCAAGTGTGGAAGACAGCAGCATCACTCCAGATGTCAGGCTTTATTTCACTACCTATTAGAGATACGCGGTTTGCGGACACAACCGCGGAGTCCGCGGATTATCCGCGGATCGGGCGGATGAAATTAAAAAAAATACGATTTTATCCGCGCGCGGGTCGGGTCGGGTGGATTAATTATATATATATATATATATATATATATTTTTTTTTTTGTTTTTTTTTGCGGGTGGCAGTTAAACCAATTCGGAAATATATATACATAGTTAAATGTTGTTACCCACATACGAAAAACGAGCAGGCACCTGCTGCATATGCCACAACAGAAGAAAAAAAAAGAAAAGAGATGGACACTTTTACGGAGCGGAGAAGGGACGCCTCGCCGGGGTCCGGGACCGAGGCCCCTTCCCCCGAGAGGGCCCCACCGGGAGCCGTAGCTGAGGCGATCCGCGAGAAGGGCCCGACGCACGTCCAGGGTCACTACCGCGCCCACCGCACCGACACCCCGCCTCGTCCGCCTTCGCCGCGGCCGGCGTCACGCGCAGCAGGTAAGCAGCTTACCTGCCCGCCACCCCCGTGGCCGGGGGCTCGTAACAGGGGTCACTCCGCGCGCTCCGCCCGCGCAGCTTACCTGCCCGCCACCCCTGTTGCCGGGGGCGCGTAACAGGGGTCACTCCGCGCGCAGTGCGCTCACGAAAGGGGTGGGGCTCACCCTGGTTGATATAGAGAGCAGGACGGTGGCCATGGAAGTCGGAACCCGCTAAGGAGTGTGTAACAACCCACCTGCCGAATCAACTAGCCCTGAAAATGGATGGCGCTGGAGCGTCGGGCCCATATACGCGGCCGTCGCCGGCAGCGAGACGCGCTTGGAGGGGCGCTCAGCGCGGCTCCCATATGATTGCGCACTGGTGTGCGTCTGGGTCGTGACAGCGTGGCACACGAAAGTCTGTGCTGCTTTCTTTAACAGGCAAAAGCTTTATAACCTCAGTGAGGTTATAAAGCTTGCGCACCAAACACGAAGCAAGGCCATGGTGCAGGAGAACAAAGGACTTCTTTCATTTAAGGTTTGTGATAAACCATCAAACTCATTCGTTAAAAGGACTCTATAGTAATATAAAGCGAATTTTGCTGGACATTATCATGCAATTTTTTTTTGGGACCGCGATCACCGCGTAATGATTTTTAAAGGTTGCATTACAAACATGTAACTGTCCCATGTGATCAGCCAGTGCGATTGGAAATCCATGCTCAATTATTGCCTCCGTAAATAAAACTTCGGCATTTATCACATCCAAAGAATCTGTTTGGGCGACGAAAAACGTTGAAAGTTTTCCACTTGTATCGCTAGCAACGGCATTAGACTTGTGTTTTTTTGTCCCAACGTGGTCTTTTACATGGCTAATTCCTCCGTGTCCGATCGAAAAATCTTGTCTGCACAAGGTGCAATTCGCGTAGTTTTCACCCTTTTTTTTTTTTTTAATTAATGAAAAACCCGGAATAGGTTGATGAAAACCGTACGAATTACGGGAAAACCGGAGTAGTTGGCAGGCTCACTAATGCCTTGCATCATCTATATTAGATCGGGCGGATGGCGGGCGGGTGCAGTTCTGATCAAACGTTACATCGGGTGGATGGCGGATGGTTGACGACTTTCTGACACGGTTGCGGATGAAATAAATTGCCTATCCGCGCATCTCTACTACCTATGTTTCAAGGAAGATGATGTTTCTTCTTATGTTGCACTTAAACTTGTTTTTTATTAATGGTCATTGGTCCAAGTTTAAAGAAAGGAGGAATGCCTTTTTATGTTGCACTGTTTTTCATTAATTATGTTAAAAGGAAAATAAAAATGCATGTCAAGTTGATCAACAGATTGTATTATTCTCCAGTGCAATAACAGTACTGAAATGAAGGCAAAAAGGGCATTAATGGGAGCTTTAAAAAAAAAAGAAGAAAAAAAGAAGTAACTAAATAGTTACTTTTCACAGTAACGCATTACTTTTTGGTGTAAGTAACTGAGTTAGTAACTGAGTTACTTTTGAAATAAAGTAACTAGTAACTGTAACTAGTTACTGGTTTTCAGTAACTAACCCAACACTGGTTGCAACCCACCATGAAATAAAGACAAAAACATTTGATTTAGCTGCTTCTGCGGCTGCTGTATTGTCTTTAAGTTAATGCTAGGTTATAAACCATGTATCATATGTATAGTAGAAGGTTGTGGCACCAAGCCAGGACATTGGTCATCTTCTGAAAATCCACACGCTACCAACTTGATACTATATGGCTCTCAACAAATGGAATGCATCTTAAGGTCCAACAACGTCGCTCAAAAGGAGAAGTGAATTTAGTAGCTCAAGGAGAGCACAAGTGCTGAAAGATACAAGCATCCCAGTTGGAGCTGACATTGTAAGTCAATGCTTTATATTTTTATTTGAACCATTTAGCAATAGTGCCACATGATAACGCTTTATGGCTCTGAATTCCGCCATTAGTGGCAGCAAATTCAGAAAGTGCTCTCTTTGTTGTTGTTGACGAAAGTAGTGATCGTTGCGTTCTGTAAAGTCAATGTGCCCAGGAAAGATGTTACGCTAATGATTAAAATGACCAAAATATTGTAATTACTACATGTTGTTATGCATATGTCTGTTACTACATTGCACACATACTTACAGCATGTACACAAAAATGTTTTTTAAAAGGCTTTATGGTCGTAATAGATCAGGGGTGTCAAACTCAAATACATAGTGGGCCAAAATTTAAAACTGAACAAAGCCACGGGCCAAGGTTGAACAAATGAACCTTTTAATAGGGACCCAAACAAGTTTTGCATTGAATATTGAACAAGCAAGGCTTATATAACTTTATAGTGACATGCAAAATCGAGTTTCAAATAATAATAATAATAATAATAAAAAAATATCAATGGCATATCAAATACAATTTAAATACAAATGTAATGCCTCTTTTCTATTTGCAGCCTTCTCAGGTAAATATCAACATTAACTTTTTCCACAGGCTAATACATTTGAAAATAAAATAACAATGAATAAAACAACCATTCGGGACTTTAAACTGCTCAGTTTGCAACACACTGATCTAATCTGATGTGCCCAAGCCAGATACCTGCCATCTTTTCTTGGATGCTAGTTCATTAATGTCGGGGCTCAGGCTTTGAGCTGAGGCAACCTTCATTATCGAAAGAAGTTGTTCATCAGTCATTATATCTCGTCCACCCGGACCGCAGTCTTGGGGATCGTCCCTTAAATGCACTGCCTTTAACGTACTCTACGAGCTATCGTCACGTCCGCTTTTCATCCATTCTAACATCGTTCAGACTCAGTCACAAGATATGTGCGGCTTCTGTACACACACACACACACACACACACAAGTGAATGCAACGCATACTTCATCAACAGCGATACAGGTTACACTGAGGGTGCCAGTACAAAAAACTTTAACACTGTTAGAAATATACACCACACTGTGAATCCACACCAAACAACAATGACAAACACATTTCGGGAGAACATCCGCACCGTAACACAACATAAACACAACAGAACAAATACCCAGAATCCTTTGCAGCACTAACTCTTCCGGGACGCTACAAAATACACCCCCGCTACCACCAAATCCCCCCCCCCCCCCCCCCCCACACACACACACACACACCTTGGAAGAGTTAGTGCTGCAAAGGGTTCTGGGTATTTGTTCTGTTGTGTGTATGTTGTGTTACGGTGCGGTTGTTCTCCTGAAATGTGTTTGTCATTCTTGTTTAGTGTGGATTCACAGTGTGGCGTATATTTCTATCAGTGTTCAAAGTTTTTTATTCGGCTGCCCTCAGTGTAACCTGTATCGCTGTTGATGAAGTATGCGTTGCATTCAATTGTGTGTGCGTGCAGAAGCCGCACATGTTATGTGACTGGACCAGCACTCGTTGGACTGGCTGAAAAGCAGACGTGACGATTTTCGGAAGGGGCGCTGAAGTTTGGAAGACTCCCGGGAGGGTTGGCAAGTATGAGAATTAGCGGTGAATGTGGTGTTACCGCGGCACCGCCGCAATATAGCTTTAGTGTTAATTTGATATCGCCTCAAGGGCCAAGTGAAATTACACAGCGGGCCAAATTTGGCCCGCGGGCCAGAGTTTGACACCCATGTAATAGATCGTATCCTCATTACCTCGCACAGTTTTTCACTATTTAGAACGCAGAGAAAAGGGAAAGACGTGTTCTTGTCTCACATTTGAAGATGACGGGCAACATTTTTTTTAAAGTGCAGTTTTTCTTTAATAGATGATTTTTTTCCAACTTTTTAGGGGCTTACATCATCCTTTGATGCCTCTTTCAAATGATCTGCAGGACTTGAGCCTGAACATTGAGCGTCAGTGCCGAATCCTGTCACTTTCAACAATAGTTTCCTCTGCAACATGCATTGTCATCTTGCTCTTTATAAGATCCCAAGATAAAAAAGTAGGTTTTCCCTCACGGCTGAATAAGCCCTCTTTGGTGAGACCGTGTAGAGATCCAGAGGCTAATAGGATGTACACGTCTTTCTTGACCACAACTGAACTCACACGGCCAACCATCAAACGCCTTCCGAGGAGGAAACAATTGACTCCCGCAATTCCCATCGGGCCCTTTTCTTACTCTCTCTTTCTACTCTGGGCTGCCTTTCATTGGATAATAGACACAAATGCTGCATGCTATCATTGCTATGCTGCCAATTATACTGTGTGTGGGGTTTTCTTCTTCCGTCTGTCCTTTACAGAGAAACAAGGCGACTGTTAGAGAAGCTGGTTTATGGTCCCTGTCAAGAAGTCTCAGTGACTGTGGTGCAGGTGGCCAGCTGGTACCTGCTCAGACACCTGCATTGCAAAAACGACCAGGAATTCATTCATGTAAAGCACAATGCTAAGTTTTATCTTCACTCTGCACATCCAAGCATGCAAACACTTTCCACCTAATGTGCTGAAATTTTTTTTTCTTTCTGCAGGTTCTTTTGGAGCACGCCAAAAAGAACGGGGACCAAAGACTGCTGGACTTGCATTCGCAGCTTGTTTCTTCATCCTGAATGTTGCCACAGTGCAATTTTTTTTTATATCCGCTAACGCTTCATTTGGCATGGCATGACAGTCTTAAATCAATCAATTCAATATTCAATGGAGTTTTTATTAAAGATCCTGTGTGTTCACATTCAGATTGAAATACATTTTTGATAAATGTAGATTTTTTACATTTGTACATTTCATCTGGGGTTGCCTATTGTCCCTTGAAAAATGGAATCATTGTGTATTGAGCCTGAAAGGTGGCGCAAAAAAATCAGTAAGTTTGTCAAATCAAATGTAAATTAAGTTATTGAATGTCAGGATGCTTTATATCAGGAATGCCTAGAGAGGAGTCTGTGGGCCAAATAATTTTTTTATACAAATTATTTAGTGGGTTGCCACGGCGGGAGACGAAGGACTGGTGTGTTTTCTTTAATGTTAATAATAAAATGTTATGTAGAGGTGTACTTGTAACAATTTTATAGACAAATTATACTATTTATTGTCTCGGTGGAGAGTGGGGGTTGGGGGGATATGTTCTTCCTTCTAGGGCAGGGGTCGGCAACCTAAAACGTTGAAAGAGCCATATTGGACCAAAAATACAAAAAACAAATCTGTCTGGAGCTGCAAAAAATTAAAAGCCGTATATAAGTGTTATAATGAAGGCAACACATGTGTACCGTAGTTTTCGGACTATAAGTCGCAGTTTTTTTCATAGTCTTATACTCAGGAGCGACTTATGTGTGAAATTATTAACACATTACCGTAAAATATCAAATAATATTACTTAGCAAATTCACGTAAGAGACTAGACGTATAAGGTTTCATGGGATTTAGCGATTAGGAGTGACAGATTGTTTGGTAAACGTATAGCATGTTCTATATGTTATAGTTATTTGAATGACTCTTACCACAATATGTTACGTTAACATACCAGGCACGTTCTCAGTTGGTTATTTATGCATCATATAACGTACATTTATTCAGCCTGTTGTTCACTATTCTTTATTTATTTTAAATTGTCTATTCTTGGTGTTGGGTTTTATCAAATACATTTCCCCAAAAAATGCGACTTATACTCCAGTGCGACTTATATATGTTTTTTCCCTTCTTTATTATGCATTTTCGGCCAGTGCAACTTATACTCCGGAGCGACTTATACTCCTAAAAATACGGCAAGTGTCTATATTAGCTATAACAGCCTACTATCAAAATTACTATGTGTCACAGGCTGAAGCAAATCTTTGTTGACAGAAATGTTGAAATGTAATATTTATTCTACAACATTGTAAATCATTAGTAAATCAGAGGCTACTCAGAGGGTGAGATAACTCTTGGAAATTACTGTCTTTTAATGGCCAAAGGTATAGATGTGTGTGTCCAAGTTAAAGGAAACTGCAGGCTGTCTTCTAATAGATTTATTACAATCTTTGGCAAGGTAATGTTTGCTGAGGTCTGGAACAACATGGCACACAAACAACTATCTGAAATGCAGCCTTCATTACATACAGATAATGTGTCATGAGACATGCAAAACTAAATTATATACAAAGAGGATAAAAGTAAAGGATATTGAATGAGCTCAAATATAGCTACAAATGAGGCATAATGATGCAATATGTACATACAGCTAGCCTAAACAGCATGTTAGCATTAATTAGCTTGCAGTCATGCACTGACCAAATATGTCTGATAAGCACTCCAACAAGTCAATAACATCAACAAAGCGCACCTTCGTGCATTCAGGCACAGCATAAAACTTTTGGTGGACAAAATGAGACAAAGAAGGAGTGGAAGATTTTACATGTAAACAAACTGTTGCGTCACAGTCCACCCTATGGTGAGTTCAAGAACCGCCGAAACTAGTAGAACAAAACGAAGTTCATTAAATCCATACACACAAACATATTAAACAGTGGGCTTTCTAACAATTGGATAAGGTTTGTGTCATGATTGTCCTCAAACAAAAAACATACTAAAACAAAAATGTTCCCCCATTTTTTTCCCATTTTCAACCCTTTTTTAAAAATGCTCCAGGGAGCCACCAGGGCGGCGCTAAAGAACCGCGGGTTGCTGACTCCCGTTCTAAGGTGAGTATAACAGAAAATACTTCAATACTGCTTTAAGGGTTTGACCTCTGGCGTGAGTTGCATTGGGTATCGTAAACACAGCATTGCCGGATGGGCGATGACACAATATTACTAATATTATTACTATGGCTTTCAATGCAGTTTATTAGTGTTACCCACTGTTGGAAAAAAAGCTGCCACTGGTAAAACAGCGCTCTTCCTTGGCCGTAAAGAGACACGCCACACAAAGAACAACATCAGGCGCAGTCCAGCATGTTTGTCTTCTAATGGCCATCATGGCTATATCATTATGCACGATCTACTCGTGGTGACTCTTTACTGAGAAAACCTGTAAGAAAAATCTAGTTTTATTATGTTATTTCACACACAAAAAATTATAAAAAATAATAATTTGAGAGAGATACACCCACGGCCGGTTAGCTCAGTTGGTTAGAGCGTGGTGCTAATAACGCCAAGGTCGCGGGTTCGATCCCCGTACGGGCCACTACCCTTTTCATCATTGAGATCGTAGTTGTAGGACCGCACATGTTTTTCTACGTCACTGATTGCTTTTCAAAGATTGTGATTCTGACTTCAATCTGCCGCATTTTCCCCTTATTGTCTTCGGTGGGTTGGGGCAGAGCCGGCCCAAGGCATAAGCGTACTAAGCGCTTGCTTAGGGCCCCGCGGCCACCAGGGGGCCCCCAAAAGCAATTAACAAAAAATTATTGTTTTTTATTTTTTTGCATGTACGAGTCTGACTGATGATTTCTAAATGATCAAAGATATATTATTGTACAAAAACACAATTTTAGGTCAACATTTTTGCACATTGCTGTTTCAGGTTTTTGTTACCAAAAATAATAAAGTGAATCAGAATCAGCTTTATTGTCCAGTTATGTTTAACACACATGGAATTTAACTTCAGTAGACTGCGCTCTCTTTGTACAAAGTAAACATTAAATATGAACAATTAACTACAAATATAAACTAGTAATTAAAGACTAATATGTACAAGACTGATGAGACAAGATGACACTTTTACTGTAAATACAAAGCTTTATCACTTGGACTGTTCAACCCCAGGCCACTCTTGTAGCTGAATGTTTTCTACATTTTAAGATTAGGAACCATATGTGGCACTCTGGACATCATTCGTTCATTCATTGGTATTATTTATGTTCTTAACTGGGCCACCCCATATCTTTATAAATGACATGTCATTTGTAAAGACATGCCAGGCTGACAATAGGATCATGTAAACAACACTGCCAGAGCCGCAATGACTTTATATATTATTTATATATTATTGGCAGAAATAGAGGGCCCCAAAATCAAATTTTGCTTAGGGCCCCATGGAGGCTTGGGCCGGTACTGGGTTGGGGTGTTGTTGACTATTGCATCATGATGATGAACATGGTGATCTCCAGTAAAGACTGTAGTGGTTGTTTAATACTTTTCACCAATTTTCCCAAATGATCATGTTTTTGTGTGTTTTGTTAGCGAGGTGTCAGTGATCCAATACAATCCTGCACTGAGAGAGTAAGACAACACCGTGGTGAGTCCTCCCTCCCTCCCTTCCTTTTTGCACGAGATTCTTCACCTGTGTTTTTTTTAAATTGATTGATCCACTCACGTTTTAGTGTGCAGTAACAGTTTCTATGTCAACATTGTGTGTGTTTATGAGCATATATATGATCTCAACAGGGGGCCAAAAGCAGAGGTGTGGACTCGAGTCACATGACTTGGACTCGAGTCAGACTCGAGTCATGAATTTGATGACTTTAGACTCGACTTGACAAAATGTAAAAAGACTTGCAACTCGACTTAGACTTTAACATCAATGACTTGTGACTTCACTTGGACTTGAGCCTTTTGAATTGACATGACTTGACATGACTTGCTACTTTCCCCAAAACCCAAAGATGAAAAAGTTATTCGGGAGCGCTCCGTATTTTTCATTGTGTACTTGTCTATCAGCGTTGCGTGTGTCAGCTGGTGTGGTCTCAGTACAACAGCCAATCAAATTAGATCTACTTTGTTTTCATCACACAGCATTCATCCAATCAAATTGCAGGACAACCAACGAAGAAGACATGTCCAAACCACACGCCAGTGAACAAAAAATGATACCTAAAATAATTTTGTTTGGGTATAAAAATTACGAGGTGATCAACACAAAACGGTTTGCAGTATGCAACACATGCGGTTCGAAAATTACTGATGGAGAGGCAACAACTTCCAACTTCGTCCGGCATTTGAAGTTGCACAAAGAACGGTAAGTTTTGAATGTAAGATAACGTTTATTGTCTAAGTAACGTGACTTTTATTTGCTGTGTAGTTAAATCAGTGAGGCTGTAAACTCACCGCTAACGTTATAACGTTATTGCAAACACGGGAATCTGTTGCAGTTCACTACCTTATTCATACTTTTTGTTCAGTGATTTTTTTTAAGCAGGGTTACGTTAGTCAATATATCACACGTAACGTTAGACGGCGGTCAGCAGCACCGCGTATTTTAGCCACCTAAAAAAAGACAAAAATAGTAAAATAAAGGTCAGTTAAAATGTATACTATATTATGAATATGTGTACCGTTTTAGCTAGCTTTCTGACATACTGTTGGTTGTTTACCTCAGTGGTCCCCAACCACCGGGCCGTGGCCCGGTACTGGTCCGTGGATCGATTGGTATCGGGCCGCACAAGAAATAATTTTTTTTTTCTTTCTTTTTTTAATTAAATCAACATAAAAACACAAGATACACTTACAAGTAGTGCACCAAGCCAAAACAACTCTCTCCCCCCTTTTGTTCTGGGCATTGAACATGAAGACTCTTCCTTCACTGTTCCGAGTGGCCATGAGAGTCTTGGCAGTGCCTGCCTCCAGTGCTCCAGTGGAGCGAGTTTTCAGCCATGGTGGCATCATACTATGCCCCCATCGTGCACAAATGACTGACAGACTCTTGGCTAATTTGGTCTTTTGCAAATGCAATGCAGCATAGGGCCCTGACATATAAAAAGTACAACTTTTTTGTTATGTTCACGTATATGTCATGTTTTTTCAATGTTAACACTTTTGTACAAATAAGTACATTTGCACTTTATTTTTCAATGTGTTTGTTCTGTAAAGGAATGAGTTAATGTTTAAAATGACTGGTTAATAGTGCTATTATAAAGTGCAATGTCAGCACAATTTTCTTTCCTGCAATTTAAAATGCACTTGTTTTAATAAATAAATACAGCGTTTGAAAAGCATACACAATCTGTGTTAATATATTAGTCTGTGGTTAAAAGGACTTGAAAGGACTCGAAACTCAAAATGCAGGACTTAGGACTTGACTTGAGACTTTCCAGTCTTGACTTTGGACTTGACTCGGGGCTTGCCTGTCTTGACTCGGGACTTGACTCGGACTTGAGGGCAAAGACTTGAGACTTACTTGTGACTTGCAAAACAATGACTTGGTCCCACCTCTGGCCAAAAGTGTCTGATCTAAGTCCTATTCTGGGATTGAAGTTCTGCCACTTCCCCACTAGATAGAGGAGCTCCATTAATGCAATGACACTGAATATGAGACGAAAAAATTTCATTAGGACGCAATTCAATTTGCATGATCTATTTTAACATCAGTGAAATAACAACTGATAGATTGCAATTAAAAATCTATAAAGTTGGTTGACTGCTTCATTGATCATCATTCTCTCACGAGTCTTCTGTTGTTGACAACCTTTGAGACACTTGCAGCTCTCCAGGTGCTGGTGTGTGCGAGTGACAGAAAGAAAAGCTCTGACTCGCTTTTTCAGAAATATTGTTGGCACAACCTGTTTGTTTGGGGGTAGGGGGGAGTATAAATCTCTAGACCCCTAATGTAAGACTTGTCTTGTTTGCCAATATGGTACATACTGAAGTAGTACGTATATGATTGGAGAGAAGTGTCTTTTTTTTTTTACAACCAAACAAAACATGGATTATAAAAACAGAAGTATATTTGAAAACCGCTATTTGTTAACAAGAAACAAAAATAATGGTTCTTAAATTTAAAAAAATATATGTACTTTCAGACAAAATATGGTTTGATGCAGATTATTTTTTGTGGTACAATTTTTTTCCTCCAAATATTTTGGCTGCATATCTTTTTTTGGGGATTAAAAATCCCTTTTTTTGTTACAACTGAACTTCGATCAAGTGGGCGGGGCTTCCTCTGAACGATATGTTAGCAGCCTTTTGATTGGTCTGTATCACCTACCGCTCGTCTTTTGAATGTTCCTTCCACATGTGTCAGCAGTCACGCCCATGTGACACGTCATCGTTCCAGACTGACCAATCAAAAAGGCTTCTAACAAATTGTTCGGACAAGGCCCCACCCACAAGACTGAAATTCAGTCGTCACCAAAAAAAAATACGACCAAAATATTATTTGCAAACAAAGAAGATTTGTAAACAAACAAAAAAAAAAGATTTGCAAACAAAATGAAAATAATTAAAATAAAAAATCAAATTCATTGTTTTTGTTTGGAAATATTATTTTTGTTTGCAAATCTTTTTTATTTTATGGCTGCTGATAAATGTGTGTCTTTCTACGCATTGGTTGCGTAAAAAAAGGATGAGCAAACAAAAAAGATTTGCAAACAAAAACAAATATGTGCAAACAAAAAATGACAACCAAAAAAGATTTATTAACAAAAAATTATATGCGAACAAAAATATTTGCAAACAAAAATATTTGCAAACGAAAATATTTGTAAACAACAAAAATATTTGCAAAGAAAACATTTTCAAACCTATAAATATTTGTGAACAAGAAAAATTGCAAACAAAAATATTTGCACACTAAAATATTTGTAAACAACACAAATTGCAAACAAAAATATTTGCACACTAAAATATTTGTAAACAACAAACATTGCAAACAAAAAAGATTTGCAAACAAAAACAAATATGTGCAAACAAAAAATGACAACCAAAAAAGATTTATTAACAAAAAATTATATGCGAACAAAAATATTTGCAAACAAAAATATTTGCAAACGAAAATATTTGTAAACAACAAAAATATTTGCAAAGAAAACATTTTCAAACCTATAAATATTTGTGAACAAGAAAAATTGCAAACAAAAATATTTGCACACTAAAATATTTGTAAACAACACAAATTGCAAACAAAAATATTTGCACACTAAAATATTTGTAAACAACAAACATTGCAAACAAAAAATATTTTCAAATAAAGAAAATATTTGCAAACAAAAATATTTGTTAAAACAAAATGTTTTGCATCCAAAAATAAAGTTGCAAGCAAAAACATTTGCATACAAAAAACATTTGGAAAAAAAACATTTACAAAAAAAATCAAATCTATTGTAACCCAAAAAAATATGTGCAACCAAAACTTGTTTTTGCTTGCAAACTTTTATTAGATTACAATTAAATTTTATGGTAACACTTTTTTTTTACTTGGTTGCTTTAAATGTCACCAACATCTCTCCATGCATTATGTCACAGGGCTGGTTACTGTAGGGCCACAATAAATACAGTACATATGTTCCCCGATGCAAAAGTATATTTGGCAGTGTGTACTTGAGGGAGGATGATCTTGATGGATGTAAGTAAACAGTCTTGTAGAAATGATGACTTCCTACTTCCACACGGTTACTTTGGAGTATTTACAACCCTCATCAAATATGCATCTGCCTTGCAGCCCTGCTCAGATCAAATGTATTCCTCCAACAGTGATGGATGGATGCTGTACATCACCGTGGTAACTCATGTGCTCTCCTTTAACCATGAAGGATTTGGTCTTCTTCTTAGCCTCACTATTGTCTTTCTCTCTTATTTCTGGACGTCCGTCATTTCCCCCTTTCCAGTTTTTTGGGCATTGACAGGTTGTTTTCCTCTGCGTGTTGAAGCAGCTGCTTCTAATGAACCCAGCAAGGACATTTGTTGATCCAATCTGCCAGACTGCGCTTGTGCCTTCTTCACAATTGACAGCTGATTTACATTCTACCTCGTTTCTTCTCTCACTTTGGATTTCACATGTTTTCCTTGGCTGAGTCACAAGTACGCAAAGTGTGATGAACACTGCTGAACGTGCATATGTCTTCTGTACGTAGGAAAGATGAGTCATAGCAATGACTCTCTAAACTGGAGAGTCAGATATTTCATCGCCATTAATCGTGTTTCGTCCATAGTTAACTCATATATATACAGAGGTGGGTAGAGTAGCCAGAAACTGTACTCAAGTAAGAGTACTGTTACTTTAGAGTTTTATTACTCAAGTAAAAGTAAGGAGTAGTCACCCAAATATTTACTTGAGTAAAAGTAAAAAGTATGTTGTGAAAAAACTACTCAAGTCCTGAGTAACTGATGAGTAACCTGTTCGTTTAATGATGACGGCAACAAATAATGCACAAAAACATAAAAATAGCAATGAACAAATTCAGAGCCAGGAATATCTCTTAAGCAACTAAAACAATAATATATTAAATAATAATACATTAAAATAAATAAAAAAATTAAGGCAAATTGAGCCACAATAACTTAACAGCACCATAGGCTCAGTAGGCAGAGATTACAAAGGAAAATAACAAGTTAGCCTTTACGCAAACCATAAACTGATAGGTATGGGTGGTACCTGAGAACACACTGTGCACTTCTGATTGGTGTTTGTATGCATGCGTGAGTGTGTGTGCGACTGTGCGTGTGTGTGTGTGTGTCTCTGTTTGTCTGTCTATGAGGCTGTAGTGCTTTAATAAATGTCCCCACACGATGTACAAACCCCGTTTCCATATGAGTTGGGAAATTGTTACAGATGTAAATATAAACGGAATACAATGATTTCCAAATAATTTCCAATCCATACTCAGTTGAATATGCTACAAAGACAACATATTTGATGTTCAAACTGATAAACTATTTTTTTGTTGCAAATAATCATTAACTTTAGAATTTGATACCAGCAACACGTGACAAAGAAGTTGGGAAAGGTGGCAATAAATACTGATAAAGTTGAGGAATGCTCATCAAACACTTATTTGGAACATCCCACAGGTGTGCAGGCTAATTGGGAACAGGTGGGTGCCATGATTGGGTATAAAAACAGCTTCCCAAAAAATGCTCAGTCTTTCACAAGAAAGGACTGGGGCGAGGTACACCCCTTTGTCCACAACTGCGTGAGCAAATAGTCAAACAGTTTAAGAACAACGTTTCTCAAAGTGCAATTGCAAGAAATTTAGGGATATCAACATCTACGGTCCATAATATCATCAAAAGGTTCAGAGAATCTGGAGAAATCACTCCACGTAAGCGGCATGGCCGGAAACCAACATTGAATGACCGTGACCTTCGATCCCTCAGACGGCACTGTATCAAAAACCGACATCAATCTCTAAAGGATATCACCACATGGGCTCAGGAACACTTCAGAAAACCACTGTCACTAAATACAGTTTGTCGTTACATCTGTAAGTGCAAGTTAAAGCTCTACTATGCAAAGCGAAAGCCATTCATCAACAACATCCAGAAACGCCGCCGGCTTCTCTGGGCCCGAGATCATCTAAGATGGACTCATGCAAAGTGGAAAAGTGTTCTGTGGTCTGACGAGTCCACATTTCAAATTGTTTTTGGAAATATTCGACATCGTGTCATCCGGACCAAAGGGGAAACGAACCATCCAGACTGTTATCGACGCAAAGTTCAAAAGCCAGCATCTGTGATGGTATGGGGGTGCATTAGTGCCCAAGGCATGGGTAACTTACACATCTGTGAAGGCACCATTAATGCTGAAAGGTACATACAGATTTTGGAACAACATATGCTGCCATCTAAGCGCCATCTTTTTCATGGACGCCATTGCTTATTTCAGCAAGACAATGCCCAGCCACATTCAGCAAGTGTTACAACAGCGTGGCTTCGTAAAAAAAGAGTGCGGGTACATTCCTGGCCTGCCTGCAGTCCAGACCTGTCCCCCATCGAAAATGTGTGGCGCATTATGAAGCGTAAAATACGACAGCGGAGACCCCGGACTGTTGAACGACTGAAGCTCTACATAAAACAAGAATGGGAAAGAATTCCACTTTCAAAGCTTCAACAATTAGTTTCCTCAGTTCCCAATCGTTTATTGAGTGTTGTTAAAAGAAAAGGTGATGTAACACAGTGGTGAACATGCCCTTTCCCAACTACTTTGGCACGTGTTGCAGCCATGAAATTCTAAGTTAATTATTATTTGCAAAAAAAAAAAATTAAGTTTATGAGTTTGAACATCAAATATCAATCAATCAATCAATGTTTATTTATATAGCCCTAAATCACAAGTGTCTCAAAGGGCTGCACAAGCCACAACGACATCCTCGGTACAGAACCCACATAAGGGCAAGGAAAAACTCACCCCAGTGGGACGTCGATGTAAATGACTATGAGAAACCTTGGAGAGGACCGCATATGTGGGTAACCCCCCCCCCCCCCCCCCCCCCCCCCCCCTCTAGGGAGACCGAATGCAATGGATGTCGAGTGGGTCTAACATAATATTGTGAGAGTACAGTCCATAGTGGATCCTGCATAACAGTAAGAGTCCAGTCCACAGTGGGGTCAGCAGGAAACCATCCCGAGCGGAGACAGGTCAGCAGCGCAGAGATGTTCCCAACCGATATACAGGCGAGCGGTCCACCCCGGGTCCCGACGCCGGACAGCCAGCACCCCATCCATGGCCACCGGACCTGAGTGTCTCCCCTTCCACAAGGGGTAGGGGGGAGCAGAGGAGAAAAGAAAAGAAACGGCAGATCAACTGGTCTAAAAAAAGAGGGGGCTATTCAAAGGCTAGAGTATACAAATGAGATTTGAGATGGGACTTAAATGTTTCTACTGAGGTAGCATCTCTAACTGTTACCGGGAGGGCATTCCATAGTACTGGAGCCCGAATAGAAAACGCTATTAAGACACACCTCCAGCTGACTACAATCCGGCGTGTTGGTCAGCTTTAGGGGCATGTAGAGTTGGGTGTCATCAGCATAACAATGAAAGCTAACACCGTATTTGCGTATGATGTCGCCTAGCGGCAGCATGTACCAAGAACCAAACCCTGGGGGACTCCGCACGTTACCTTAACTGAGGTCACATTGTTATGGGAGACGCACTGCATCCTGTCAGTAAGATAAGAGTTAAACCACGACAAGGCTAAGTCTGACATACCAATACGTGTTTTGATACGCTCTAATAAAATGTTATGATCGACGGTTTCGAAAGCAGCGCTAAGATCAAGAAGCAGCAACATAGATGACGCATCAGAATCCATCGTTAGCAGTAGGTCATTCGTCATTTTTGCGAGGGCTGTCTCCGTAGAGTGATTTGCCCTGAAACCGGACTGAAAAGGTTCACAGAGATTGTTAGACACTAAGTGTTCATATAGCTGCTGTGCGACAATTTTTTCGAGGATTTTTGAGATAAACGGAAGGTGGGACACCGGCCGGTAGTTTACCATGAGGTCAGGATCGAGGTTAGGTCTTTTGAGCAGAGGATGAATAACCGCTTTTTTGAATGCTAGGGGAACAGTGCCAGAGGAAAGTGATAAGTTTATAATATTTAGCACTGATGGACCTAATAAAACAAAAAGCTCCTTGATAAGTTTCCCAGGAAATGGGTCAAGTAAACATGTTGTTTGTTTTGTCCCCTTAACACATCTTAACAATTCCTCTAATGTTATTTCATCAAAGAGAGAGAAACTATTTTGGAGGGCGGTATCCGTCGTAGATACAGTTGTATCTGTGTTAATAGAACCCAGTTGTAGCTGCGATGCATTGTCTTTAATCTCCTTTCTAATGAGTTCAATTTTCTTATTAAAGAAATTCATTAAATCATCTGCTAAGTGGGTGGAGCTACTGGGAGGAGTCCCTTGTTGGGTTAGCGATGCTACTGTACTAAACAAAAATTTCGGATCATTTTTGTTGAGGTGGATGAGATTTGAGTAATATTTAGCTTTAGCTAAGGTAAGCATGTGTTTATAAGTTATTAAACTATCACTCCATGCTTGATGGAAAACCTCAAGTTTAGTAGCACGCCATTTGCGTTCCAGCTTTCTACACGATAATTTATGGGCTCTAGTTTCTTCTGTAAACCATGGGGTGCGCCTTTTAGGGGCTCTTTTTAGCTTTAGCGGTGCTATACTATCAATGGTGTCGCGCAGGGCATCGTTAAAGTTGTTAGTGAGGTTATCAATACAGCCGACATAATTTGGGAATGGTGCCATTACCGAAGGCAGTAGGCCAGCAAGAGTCATCCTTGTGGCAGCATTAATGTTGCGGCTGCTATAGTAGTTATTATTATTATTGGTTTGTTGACAATGAGTCAGAACTTCGAATTTTATAAGGTAATGATCGGACATTACTTTAGTATACGGGAGTATCGTAACTTTGGAGGTGGTGACACCCCTGACCAGCACTAGATCTATCGTATTACCGTTGCCGATGCGTAGGTTCATTTATTATTTGTGTAAGACCACAGCTATCAATTATTGTCATGTCTGTGTAATCATGTTTTGTTTTAAGTCATGTTTTGTTTAGTTTCTGGATTTTCACTCCCTTGTCTTGTTTGCATGATTACCCATTAGTTTCACCTGTTCCACGTTTGGACTCATTGTGCACTCTTGTTTGTCACCATAGCAACCATTAGTTTTCACCTGTCACGTCACGCACCTGTTTCACGTCTTGAGTCACGCACCTGTTTTCGTTAATCATGTCTGTAGTATTTAAGTTCAGTGTTTTTCAGTTTGTCTTTCTGACAACCCACCCCACAATTATGCTCGACACATTTCTAACTCCTTTTCATGTCCATCGTTTACGCTGCTCCTTTTTTGTCCATGCCAAGTAAGTTTTCTTTATTCAAGCCATAGTTTGCAAGTTTTGTTTAATTGTTCATAGTTTCTGCCTTTGTGCAAGTTTTGTGTTTATAGTCAAGTTTTGTACTTCCGCCCTTGTGCGCGCTTTTCGTTTATTCCTTTTTTTTTGATAGTATTAATAAATCATGTACCTTCATTCTCGTCTCGCCCGAGCCAACTTTCCGTTGCATCCCGGAAAAGCACACACCCAAGACCAAGTCCTGACAATTATAGTCTGGAGCGCCATGCACTGAGGGTCCGATGGGGTATTCATATGGATATTAAAGTCCCCCATTATGATTATATTGTCGGCGTGCGTCACTAAATCAGCAACGAACTCTGAAAATTCACTGATGAAGTCCGAATTGGGTCCTGGGGGGCGGTAGATAACAGCCAGGTGGAGAGGCAGCGGTGTGACAAACCTCATAGTAAGCACCTCAAACGAGTCATATTTATTATTTAGGTTAAGGGTAAGGTTAAAGTTTTTGTTGTATATGAGTGCGACTCCCCCACCCCTTTTAATGGGACGGGCAATATGCGCTCCCGCATAGCCAGGAGGAGACGCCTCACCCAGCGCAAAGAAATCGTCTGGTTTGAGCCAGGTCTCGGCGAGACCAATGACGTCAAGATTATTGTCTCTAATGACCTCATTAACTAATAACGTTTTGGAAGATAATGATCTTATGTTTAAGAAGCCCATATTATAGGTAGTGCGCTGTTTTGAGGAGTTTTTGTTGAAATTATCCGTAGTAGCAATATTAATAATGTTGCGTTTATTATGTGTAGTGCACTTTAAATAATTTCGACCATATCTAGGAATTGATATGACGGGAATTTTCCGATTGTTTGCTTGATGTTGTGATAAACTGAACGCATCATAACTTGCCACCTCAGTAGAGTGCATGTCTACTTCTGACACAGAAAAAACATATTTTGAGTTGTGTATTGTTCTAAAATAGTTGCTATGTGTGCAGGTATTATCCAGCCTGGCGCTGGCTAGTTCTATTTTAACTGACTTCTCACCCGGACTAGCGCTTCTTTGAGGATTAGCCTTTCGCTTTGTTGTTAGCCCCGCTCGGCATCCCCGCTTCTGCTTCCGCTCACACCGCTTACGTGTCTTCCGTTGACGGTCCCCGCTGGCACTTAACTCCGCTGCTTCAGAGGCCGCTGGATGTAGCCGGCGAAGTATTCCTATGCTAGCGAGGAGGTCCAAAGTACACGCATCTTTCAGCCTATAACGGCCCGATCTATCCACATCCAGAATCGTCTGTCAGTTGTATGTGATCACGAAGTGTCCACGCTGTGAGCCAGCCATGAAATAGACAGAATTGACGGGTATTTTTGCCAAATCGCTCTACACTTCCAAGAGCGTCTGCAAGCCGCTGCCATCAGGGCGCCGCCATCTTGTCATCAAAATATCTTGTCTTTGTAGTGCATTCAATTGAATATGGGTTGAAAAGGATTTGCAAATCATTGTATTCCGTTTATATTTACATCTAACACAATTTCCCAACTCATATGGAAACAGGGTTTGTATATATACATATATATATACAGTGTATATATATACAGGTAAAAGCCAGTAAATTAGAATATTTTGAAAAACTTGATTTATTTCAGTAATTGCATTCAAAAGGTGTAACTTGTACATTACATTTATTCATTGCACACAGACTGATGCATTCAAATGTTTATTTCATTTAATTTTGATGATTTGAAGTGGCAACAAATGAAAATCCAAAATTCCGTGTGTCACAAAATTAGAATATTACTTAAGGCTAATACAAAAAAGGGATTTTTAGAAATGTTGGCCAACTGAAAAGTATGAAAATGAAAAATATGAGCATGTACAATACTCAATACTTGGTTGGAGCTCCTTTTGCCTCAATTACTGCGTTAATGCGGCGTGGCATGGAGTCGATGAGTTTCTGGCACTGCTCAGGTGTTATGAGAGCCCAGGTTGCTCTGATAGTGGCCTTCAACTCTTCTGCGTTTTTGGGTCTGGCATTCTGCATCTTCCTTTTCACAATACCCCACAGATTTTCTATGGGGCTAAGGTCAGGGGAGTTGGCGGGCCAATTTAGAACAGAAATACCATGGTCCGTAAACCAGGCACGGGTAGATTTTGCGCTGTGTGCAGGCGCCAAGTCCTGTTGGAACTTGAAATCTCCATCTCCATAGAGCAGGTCAGCAGCAGGAAGCATGAAGTGCTCTAAAACTTGCTGGTAGACGGCTGCGTTGACCCTGGATCTCAGGAAACAGAGTGGACCGACACCAGCAGATGACATGGCACCCCAAACCATCACTGATGGTGGAAACTTTACACTAGACTTCAGGCAACGTGGATCCTGTGCCTCTCCTGTCTTCCTCCAGACTCTGGGACCTCGATTTCCAAAGGAAATGCAAAATTTGCATGGTTGGGTGATGGTTTGGGGTGCCATGTCATCTGCTGGTGTCGGTCCACTCTGTTTCCTGAGATCCAGGGTCAACGCAGCCGTCTACCAGCAAGTTTTAGAGCACTTCATGCTTCCTGCTGCTGACCTGCTCTATGGAGATGGAGATTTCAAGTTCCAACAGGACTTGGCGCCTGCACACAGCGCAAAATCTACCCGTGCCTGGTTTACGGACCATGGTATTTCTGTTCTAAATTGGCCCGCCAACTCCCCTGACCTTAGCCCCATAGAAAATCTGTGGGGTATTGTGAAAAGGAAGATGCAGAATGCCAGACCCAAAAACGCAGAAGAGTTGAAGGCCACTATCAGAGCAACCTGGGCTCTCATAACACCTGAGCAGTGCCAGAAACTCATCGACTCCATGCCACGCCGCATTAACGCAGTAATTGAGGCAAAAGGAGCTCCAACCAAGTATTGAGTATTGTACATGCTCATATTTTTCATTTTCATACTTTTCAGTTGGCCAACATTTCTAAAAATCCCTTTTTTGTATTAGCCTTAAGTAATATTCTAATTTTGTGACACACGGAATTTTGGATTTTCATTTGTTGCCACTTCAAATCATCAAAATTAAATGAAATAAACATTTGAATGCATCAGTCTGTGTGCAATGAATAAATATAATGTACAAGTTACACCTTTTGAATGCAATTACTGAAATAAATGAAGTTTTTCAAAATATTCTAATTTACTGGCTTTTACCTGTGTGTATATATATATATATATATATATATATATATATATATCAGTGACGTGCGGTGAGGTTCATGGCTGGTGAGCAGAGGTGGGTAGTAACGCGCTACATTTACTCCGTTACATCTACTTGAGTAACTTTTGGGATAAATTGTACTTCTAAGAGTAGTTTTAATGCAACATACTTTTACTTTTACTTGAGTATATTTATAGAGAAGAAACGCTACTTTTACTCCGCTACTTTTATCTACATTCAGCTCGCTACTAATTTTTATCGATCTGTTAATGCACGCTTTGTTTGTTTAGGTCTGTCAGACAGACCTTCAAAGTGCCTGCGTTACTGGTGACGTTTCACTCCGTTCCACCAATAAAGTGCAGTCAGTAGTGACGTTTGACTCCGTTCCACCAATCAGATGCAGTCACTGGTGACGTTGGACCAATCAAACAGAGCCAGGCGGTCACATGACCTGACTTAAACAAGTTGAAAAACTTATTGGGGTGTTACCATTTAGTGGTCAATTGTACGGAATATGTACTGTACTGTGCAATCTACTAATACAAGTTTCAATCAATCAATCAAAAGTGTGTAGGAAAAAAGACACTTTTTTATTTCAAACGTACATCCCGTCACAAGCCTAAAGACTGACTGCACAGTTCCTGTCTTCACAATAAAAGTGCCGCTCCATCGCGCCTGCGCTTTCAAAATAATAGTCTCCGAAAGCCAGCGCAAACAAGCTAGCAAGCTACGGAATTTGCCGCCAATGTATTTCTTGTAAAGTGTGTGAAAACGAATATGGAAGCTGGACAAATAAGATACCAGAAACCAACCACTTTCATGTGGTATTAGACAGAAAGGAGGAACTTTTTTTCTCCTGCATTTGAAAACGTGGACGTTAAGCACTGCTGTCTGATTACAATCAATGCAAGTCATCAGAATCAGGTAATACACCAACTTATATTCTTGTCTTCATGAAAGAAAGGAATCTATATGTGTTAAACATGCATGTATATTCATTAAAACACCTTTAACATGTAAACAAAAACGGCAAAATAAATAAATATAAATGATATACTGTATATATCAATGTATGTGTATATATGTATATATATATATATATATATATATATATATATATATATATATATATATATATATATATATATATATATATATATATATATATATATATATATATGATATGTGTGTGTATGTTACTCATCAGTTACTCAGTACTTGAGTAGTTTTTTCACAACATACTTTTTACTTTTACTCAAGTAAATATTTGGGTGACTACTCATTACTTTTACTTGAGTAATAAATCTCTAAAGTAACAGTACTCTTACTTGAGTACAATTTCTGGCTACTCTACCCACCTCTGCTGGTGAGGCACTGACTTCATCACAGTCAGATTTACAAACATATGAACCCTAAAGAGTATCTTATTCACCATTTGATTGGCAGCAGTTAACGGGTTATGTTTAAAAGCTCATACCAGCATTCTTCCCTGTTTGGCACTCAGCTTCAAGGGTTGGAATTGGGGGTTAAATCACCAAAAATGATTCCCGGGCGTGGCGCCGCTGCTGCCCACTGCTCCCCTCACCTCCCAGGGGGTGATCAAGGGGATGGGTCAAATGCAGACGACAAATTTCATTACACCTAGTGTGTGTGTGACAATCGTTGGTACTTTAACTTAACTTTAACTTTACACATACAAACTGTAGCACACAAAAAAGCACATTTAATAAAAAAAACGTTATTATGGTCTTACCTTTACTTATAAATGAAGTCCATGCGCCGCAACTAAAGCCCTCACTTAAACTTTCCACGTGCAAGATTGAATCTATTTAAAAAAGTGTAACCGAGGGTTTATAAATGTCGCCTATACTGTATGAAACTACAAAATAACAAACACGGAGGCTCCAGTTTACACGAGGACCACTTTATTTACATTCTTTCAAAAACCTCCGCTCCACTGTGTCATCCCTTCCGCTCTTAGCGCCTTCAAAATAAGAGCTCAAGGCATATACTGTATAACAGCGCATAACAGGAACTTAACATCACAAAGAGGAAAGCCCATGAAAATAGGTTACAAAAGTTATTCAATAAGAAGCCAAAAAGTGCAAAAACAATAATGTTCGTGTTGGAGGAGTTGTGAATTAGATACACCTGCAGTCTGCAGGTGTACCTAATGTTGTGGCGCTGCAGTCATTCACAACTCCTCCAACACAAACATTATTGTTTTTGCACTTTTTGGCTTCTTATAAAATAACCTTTTTAAATAGATTCAATCTTGCACATGGAAAGTTTAAGTGTGGGATTTAGTTGATATAACAATTCTACGGCGGGGGTGCAGGAGGCGGGATTATTGGAGCCTCAGCCAGTGCGTCTTTTGCAGCCGTTATATGATCGCTCAGCACAAGAAATACGTTACACACATACAGTTGTTGACAAAATACACTGTACATTATATACCTCAGCTAACTAAACTATGGAAATGTATAATATAATTCATATAGCAATACGGTCTCACTGCACAGCAGGCCAGCAGTTAGCCGAGTCCGCAATCCATGGTGAGGCACAACTGAGTGACGTGCCTCAACTGGCTGCTGTTCACCGCACCGTCTCTTCTCAGTATTTGAACTGCAAATGTGAAAATTCGGCGATTTTGAATAAAAATGATCTAAAACTGGTGAAGTTAAATGGAAAATAACTTTATAGTATAATCACTGAATACATATAACAATTTAATTAAATTTTTTTTCTTTTTACATTTTTTTTCTTTCAATGATGGCCGGTGAGGCCCCGCCTCACCTGCCTCTAGTGACTGCACGCCACTGATTATATATATGTATATATATATATATATATATATATATATATATATATATATATATATATATATATATATATATATATATATACATACACACATACACATATCTGTACACATATATATATATATATATATATATATGTATATATATGTGTATATGTATATATATGTATATATATATGTGTATATATATGTATATACATATGTATGTGTATGTATATATATATATATATATATGTGTATATATACAGTATGTATATACATATGTATGTATATATACGTATGTATGTATATGTATACGTATATACACATACATATATATATATATATATATATATATATATATATACACACATATATATATATATACACATACCGTATTTTCCGCACTATAAGGCGCACCGGATTATTAGCCGCACCTTCTATGAATTACATATTTCATAATTTTGTCCACCAATAAGCCGCCCCGGACTAAAAGCCGCGCCTACGCTGCGCTAAAGTGAATGTCAAAAAAACGCTGCGCTAAAGTGAATGTCAAAAAAACAGTCAGATAGTTCAGTCAAACTTTAATAATATATTGAAAACCAGCGTTCTAACAACTCTGTCCCAAAATGTACGCAAATGTGCAATCACAAACATAGTAAAATTCAAAATGGTGTAGAGCAATAAATAGCAACATAATGTTGCTCGAACGTTAATGTCACAACACACAAAATAAACATAGCGCTCACCTTCTGAAGTTATTCTTCATTCGTAAATCCTTCGAATTCTTCGTCTTCGGTGTCCGAATTGAAAAGTTGTGCAAGCGTGGTATCCAAAATGGCCGGTTCCGTCTCGTAGAAGTCATCGGGAGTCAGTGTCGCTGTTGTTCTGTGAATCCTGCCTTCCGGAAAGCTCGGACCACAGTTGTGACCGAAATATCTGCCCAGGCATTTACGATCCACTGGCAGATGTTGGCGTATGTCGTCCGAGGCTGTCTGCCCGTCTTAGTGAAGGTGTGTTCGCCTTCGGAGCTGTGTGAAAAAAGCCACCCGGCATCTTCGCGTAAACTTCCCTTAACCACTCGCTCATCTTTTCTTCATCCATCCATCCCTTCGAGTTAGCTTTTATGATGACGCCGGCTGGAAAGGTCTCTTTTGGCAAGGTCTTCCTTTTGAATATCACCATGAGTGGAAGTTAGCATGGCAAGCTAGAACCACAGTGAAGGATGACTTCTCATTCCCTGTGGAGCGAATATTCACCGTACGTGCTCCCGTTCCACAGTGCGGTTCAGTTGCTGTGAAATACGGTAGTAATCCGTGTGCGGATGGAGAGATTGCGTCTTTTTATGAACCAGATCGTTTAGTAGGAGCCATTTTGTGGTCTTTACAGATGTAAACAGGAAATGAAACGTACGGTGATATCCGCGCGTTTTTTCTTCTTCTTCCGGGGGCGGGTGAAGCGCTTCCTGTTCTATGGGGGCGGGTGCTTTCCTTGGCGGTTGCTTGCGTAGAAGAAGAAGCGCTTCCTGTTCTACCGGGAAAAAAGATGGCGGCTGTTTACCGAAGTTGCGAGATCGAAACTTTATGAAAATTAATCGTAATAAAGCGCACCGGGTTATAAGGCGCACTGTTAGCTTTTGAGAAAATTTGTGTTTTTTAGGTGCGCCTTATGGTGCGGAAAATACGGTACATGTATATATGTGTATATATATATATATATATATATATACTTGTGTGTGCGTGCAGAAGCCGCACATATTATGTGACTGGACCAGCACTCGTTGGACTGGATGAAAAGCGGACATGACGATTTTCGGGAGGGGCACTGAAATTTGGGAGTCTCCCGGGAGGGTTGGCAAGTATGAGAATTAGTGGTGAATGCGGTGTTATTGCGGCACCGCCGCTGTATATAACCGGAAGGCCAGCTCTAGTGTTAATTTGATATCGCCTCAAGGGCCAAGTTAAATTACACGGCGGGCCAATTTTGGCCCGCGGGCCAGAGTTTGACACCCATACTGTACATCAAGCAAGAATGGGAAATAATTCCCAAACTAATTGGGAACAGGTGGGTGCCATGATTGGGTATAAAAGCAGCTTCCATGAAATGCTCAGTCATTCACAAACAAGGATGTGGCGAGGGTCACCACTTTGTGAACAAATGCGTGAGCAAATTGTTGAACAGTTTAAGAACAACATTTCTCAACCAGCTATTGCAAGGAATTTAGGGATTTCATCATCGACGGTCCGTAATATCATCAAAAGGTTCAGAGAATCTGCTGAAAGGTACATACAGGTTTTGGAGCAACATATGTTGCCATCCAAGCAAGGTCATTTTATGCTTATTTCAGCAAGACAATGCCAAGCAACGTGTTACAACAGCGTGGCTTCATAGTAAAAGAGTGCGGGTACTAGACTGGCCTGCCTGTAGTCCAGACTTGTCTTCTATTGAAAATGTGTGTTGCCTAAAATACCACAACGGAGACCCTGGACTGTTGAACAATTTAATCTTTACATCAAACAAGAATGGTAAAGAATTTCACCTGAAAAGCTTCAAAAATTGGTCTCCTCAGTTCCCAAACGTTTACTGAATGTTGTTAAAAGGAAAGGCCATGTAACACAGTGGTAAAAATTCCCCCATGCCAACTTTTGTGCGATGTGTTGCCGCCATTAAATTCTAAGTTAATGATTATTTGCAAAAAACAAAAAAAAGGATTTTTATCTTGTCTTTGCAGTCTATTCAATTGAGTATAAGTTGAAAAGGACTTGCAAATCATTGTTTTCTGTTTTTATTTACCATTTACACAACCTGCCAACTTCACTGGTTTTGGGCTATGTAACACAGAACACATTATTACATTTTCCCAGTGTAGATTTCCCAATTTGGTTTCCATTAAATTTAGGTCAAATCAACATTGATAGAATCCAATATTTTGTTGTTTTTCTTTTTTGTTAGGTTAACATTTTGGATGTGGAACATACGTTTCATCGAGATCTAATCTTGATTATGCATTAGCAGCTAATATTTACTCAAATGTATGTCAAATGTAATCATATTCACTATATCTGTAATGGATATTATTGTAGAGAGAAGGTCAGTTGGACGTAACAGTACGGATATCTGAAGTTGAATTGGACTTCTTTGTCATGAACGATCAATAGATCCTCGTCACGATTACGTCTCGTCTCTACAGACTTCCCGAAAGACTGAATGATGTTCCAAGAAGTGATAATATTTCAATATGTCATCTGTGAATTTAGCTGACATTTCTGGTTGTGATGTCTGACCTTTATCTGCAAGCAGAGATGTTGAGTAATTATGTGTAATGTCCGTCTACTTGTCATTTTCATGCATCTCTGATGACATCCAATATAATCTGCTGTCACCAAGATAATACTTTTAATGACCCTGTCAGTAACAATACTATTGTGCTCACTGCATCACACTGACAGCTAATATTATGAAGTTGGAATTGTTGTATTTTCTTCACTGCTGGATTACAATTAGGGCTGTCAAATATTGAATCGTGATTAATCGCATTTAACTCATAATTAGTTAGACATTTTATATATTTGATCGTTTTCAAGTTTGTATTACTATTAACATGTTTGCTTCATGCAAATGTTTATTAACCATCTGAGGATTTATCTTTAAAAGCATAAAAGTCCTTAAGTTTTCGAAGGACTTAAAAACATTTTGGATTCTTTTTTTTCTCTCAAAATTCTCAATGTACTTCAGTCCTCAGGAAAAATATCAAACATGTTGTGTTTTTTTAATTTATTTAATTTTGACTCTTTTGAAGGCCTTTTCATCAGATAATGTCACAGGTTTAAATGAGTAAAATAACTAATTGTATGCAAATATATACTAAATTAAAGTGTGACATCTTTTGATAATACAAAAATACAAATAGTGGTGTCCAACGCTAGCGGTGACTGTAAAGTGAAACCACTGCTTGTCTGCCACTCCCAAACTCCCAGAGTGTTGAAAAATGCCGTAAATATTCGCCGACACAAGGTAAAAAACGATTTTCCTTTGTTTTTATTGTAGCAACGTGGTTGCTAGCGTTTTGGAGATCACCTAAGGCAAAAGGACTTTAGTGTTCTTTTGCCTTTGGTGTGCGCACATTGACAGTTACTGTTGTTGTATTGTTTGGATAAAAAATAGAGTGTTAAGCCATTACCCACTTGTTATGTTGGTTTGATATATATATATGTATATATATACCAGTGACGTGCAGTCACTGGAGGCAGGTGAGGCGGGGCCTCACCTGCCATCATGGAAAGAAAAAAAATGTAAAAAGAAAAAAAATTAATTAAAATGTTATATGTATTCAGTGATTATACTATAAAGTTATTTTCCATTTAACTTCACCAGTTTTAGATTATTTTTATTCAAAATCGCTGAATTTTCACATTTGCCGTTCAAATACTAAGAAGAGACGGTGCGGTGATCAGCAGCCAGTTGAGGCACGTCACTCAGTTGTGCCTCAACATGTATTGCGCAATGACTCGGCTAACTGCTGGCCTGCTGTGCAGTGAGACCGTATTGCTATATGAACTATATTATACATTTCCATAGTTTAGTTAGCTGAGGTATATAATGTACAGTGTATTTTGTCAACAACTGTATGTGCGTAAAGTATTTCTTGTGCTGAGCAATCATAAAACTGCTGCGAAGATGCACTGTGTGAGGCTCGCAGTAATCCCGCCTCCTGGTGCCGGTTAATGCACCCCCGCCGCAGAATGCACCCCCCGACGAAACCGCCACACCAACCAAAGCCCACACCCAAACCCTCCACGTGCAAGACCGAATCCACCCAAAAAAGTCACTTAACAAAAAGCCAAAAAGTGCAAAAACAACAACGACTGCAGGGACACAACATTAGGTACACCTGCAGACTGCAGCACGGATTTCATATTTCATTCATTCACAACTCCTCCAACACGAACACCACTGTTCCCGCACTTATAAGTAAAGGTAAGACCATAATAACATTTTTTTAATTAAATGTGCTTTTTTGTGTGCTACAGTTTGTATGTGTAAAGTTAAAGTTTAGTTAAAGTACCAATGATTGTCACACACACACTAGGTGTGGTGAAATTTGTCCTCTGCATTTGACCCATCCCTTGATCACCCCCTGAGAGGTGAGGGGAGCAGTGGGCAGCAGCGGCGCCGCGCCCGGGAATAATTTTTGGTGATTTAACCCCCAATTCCAACCCTTGATGCTGAGTGCCAAGCAGGGACGAATGCTGGTATGAGCTTTTAAACATAACCCGTTAACTGCTGCCAATCAAATGGTGAATAAGATACTCTTTAGGGTTCATTTGTTTGTAAATCTGACTGTGATGAAGTCAGTGCCTCACCAGCCATGAACCTCACCGCACGTCACTGATGTATACGTATGTATGTGTATGTTTATATGTATATATATTTATATGTATATATGTTTAAATACAAAACCCAAAACCAGTGAAGTTGGCACGTTGTGTAATTAGTAAATAAAAACAGAATACAATGATTTGCGAATCCTTTTCAACCTACAGTCGTGGTCAAAAGTTTACATACACTTTTAAAGAGCATAATGTCATGGCTGACTTGAATTTCCAACAATTTCACCTACTCATACTTGTTTGTAATAGAGTGATTGGAGCACATACTTGTTGGTCACAAAAAAATTCTTGAAGTTTGGTTCTTTTATGAATTTATTATGGGTCTACTGAAAATGTGACTAAATCTGCTGTGTCTTTATTTATTTATTTTTTGTTAGAAAATAACATTTTCTTTATATAAAACTGTATCCTCATAAATCAATGACTCCATTCTTGTTGTTTTTTCCTTTTTTTGTATGAACTAACATAACGTCCTTGCGGTAAAACTGTCAACTGACTACATACAGTACGCAGTATATGCTGCGGTAGTAGTACATCAGCGATAATGCAGTTTAAACTTTGACAAAGCTAAGTGGCGTTTGCATCTATTTGTGCACAAAGTCATAGCTTGAATAAAGACGACAAGTGGAAACAACCATGAATGCGTCTAAATAAACACGTGCTTATTGAACTAATCTCACCTTGTTCCTAATAAGTCAACTCGCATATGTTCTAGAACCAGTTTGTGATGGCATCAGCTGCGCCTGACCTATAACCCTTCCCCTTTTCTGCTGAGGCGAGCTCTTCAAGCACCTCCCCCTGCAGCAATCATGGCGTAGACTAATAGCAGCGACCTGCTTTCTCCGCTTTTTCAATCATCTTTACGACCCGTGACGGGGAGTTTGGCTCCGGCCAAAGCTGCCGGGCTTCCATCACCGTGATTTACCTGCACGACCCCGGCACGCAGTGCAAAAGGAAACAAGAATCGATGCAAGCGTGTGTTGTCCGAGTGCTTTCCCGTTATCTAAATGTGACGGACACGGCCTGCGTGACGTGCAGTAAACAGAGTTCTGATCCTGTGTGAAGAAAACAATGAAGAGTTGTTTATGAGCAGACCTTCAAGTCACCACGTGGTTTCATTTCACATCTCATTTGCTGCTGCTGAGCCTGACACGCTGGATGTGGTTAATATGCCGTAAATCACCTGGACTCTAAGGTGTGTTCTGCCTAATACAAGACAGGCTTTAATTTCACGCTTCGTTCAGAAAGGATGATCATCAACCAATACGACCAAAAACTCCAAGGGGGATCGAAATTCTTCATCAATTCTGCTACTTTTTAGTCTGCAAAGGTTGAGGAAAAAGGTAACTGTTTTTGGCGTTTGTTCACCAAATATCTGTTTCGGTACTCAGCTGTAATTCACTTTCCCACCACTTGTGGCAGTAATGACAATCTCAAACAAACAGAAGAAGTCTGGAGCTAATGTCATTGACAAATTTCTCAAGCGCAAGAATTATGACTAAAGTGGTGAAGCTGTATTTTCATTTTCAATTACATTTATTTAAGAAACATATAAATTAGGGTATTAGTATAGTACCGCGACTGAAAAGTACCAGTCCGCTACCGCCTCTGAAAAGTACCAATCCAAGACAAGTTGTCTTGTATGTTCACTATTTCATTTAAGGACAAACTTGCAATAAGAAACATATGTTTAATGTACCGTAAGATTTTTTTTTTTTTTAATAAAGCCAAAATAGCAATTTTTTGTGGTCCCCTTTATTTAGAAAAGTACCAAAAAATACAGAAAAGTATCGGAATAATTTTGGTACCGGTACCAAAATATTGGTATCGGGACAACAGTAATATAAATATATTATTATTAATGATCAATTTAGTTCAAATGTATTTATTTATAATTATTCATCCATCCATCCATCCATTTTCTACCGCTTGTCCCTTTCGGGGTCGCGAGGGTGCTGGAACCTATCTCAGCTGCATTCGGGTGGAAGGCGGAGTAATTATTCATATATATAATTATTATTTACATTGATATTTTTTTAACGAGTCCTTCTTTTGCAGTATAATTGATTTAGTATTTATTTTGTAGCCAGCCTGACCTAAGCCTTAATTGATAATATTTGTGATTAACATATACCCTCATATCATTTGACAAGCTTGTGAACTGTAAGTAGGTTAGATATAATATTTGAGTGAAAAAGTCAGGCCCCAAAGTTCAAAATGTGAAGAACCCCTGAGCTACACAATCGTTATCAAATTAACTGATCATATCCTGCACGTGCCACGAAATTAGTAGCACTTTAGAAAGCACGATTGTCAATTTTTTTTTTTTTTTTAACAATTAATTGTAGAAAAAATATCCATAATAACCCTAACACACTGAAAGACATCTCAAATTTTGTAACTCGATACAGCAATTTTTGGCGATCACTCCAGCAGCACTGAGAGCGGACTCAGGCAAACTACCTCTAATTTTTCAATTTTCAATGTCGACAATAATTTGACTAAAAAAAAAAACGCTTCAACGTAAGTAAAGTAAGGCTCCACTTTTCAAAAAATGCGCTAGCTTCACGCTAGTATACATTGGATTTTCTAATGACATGCTACTAATTAGAATAGAATAGAATATAAAGTACTTTATTGATCCCTGGGGGAAATTCAGCACCACAGTTAGCTCACAATAGACAATAAATACTACACAGCATTATTCACATGTGAATAATATAAATATATTATACATATATTCTACATTTGAGTGCAGTCAAGAAGGAACATATGCATTATACAGTCTGATGACTGTCGGTATGAAGGACCTCCTGTGTCGTTCCGTGTTGCATTTGGGAGTCTGAGCCTTCCACTGAACGTGCTCATTCTCTCCACCAGGTCTGAGTGTAGTGGGTGGGAGGTGTTGTCCATAATGGCTAGGAGCTTTGCTAGACTTCTCCTCTCTGACACCACCGCCAGAGAGTCTAGCTCCACTCCCATCACGTTACTGGCCTTCTCTACCAACTTGTCCAGTCTGTTTGCGTCCCTCGCTCTCAGCCCGCTGCCCCAGCAGGCCACGGCGTACAAGGAGGCGCCCGCCACCACCGACTCGTAGAACATCTTCATCATCTTTGTACAGACCTTGAAGGATCCTAGCCTCCTGAGGAAGTAGAGGCGGCTCTGTCCCTTCTTGTATAGTGCCTCCGCGTGCTTTGACTCATTCAGCTTGTTGTCGATGTGTACTCCGGGGTATTTATAATCCTCAACCATGTCCACATCGACCCCCCTGATGGAAACAGGGGTCGCTGGAGTACTCCTCCTCCTTCCCAGGTCCACAACCAGCTCCTTGGTCTTCGTCACATTGAGCTGGAGGTGGTTCTTTCCACACCATGTAACAAAGTCCTCCACCAGTGCCCTGTATTCCTCATCATCACCATCCTCAATACACCCCAATATTGCAGAGTCATCAGCAAACTTCTGAAGGTGGCAGGACTCTGAGTGATAGTGGAAATTGGTGGTGTAGAAGGAAGGGGGAGAGGACTGTGTTCTGCGGCGCCCCGGTGTTGCTGACCAGCCTGTCAGACACACAGTCCTGCAGTCGCACGTACTGTGGTCCGTCAGTCAGGTAATCAACAACCCAGGACACCAAGGGGGTCTCCCCCTGCATCGTCTCTAACTTCACACCCAGTAGCCCAGGCCGTATGGTATCAAACGCACTGGAGAAGTAAAAAAAATATGACCCTCACACTGCTTGCAGGCTTGTCTAGGTGGGTGTGGGCTCGGTTCAGCAGGTAGATGACTGCATCCTCCACTCCCAGTCGGGGCTGGTAGGTGAACTGGAGTGGGTCCAGGTGGGGCTTGATCGTCGGGCGGAGTTGTTCCAGGACCAACCTCTCCATGGTCTTCATGATATGGGAGGTTAGAGCCACCGGTCTGTAGTTCTTCGACGTGCTGGGTCGCGTGCACTGGGGATGCGGACCACGCATGAGGTTTTCCACAGTGTGGGGACTTTCTGCAGCCTAAGGCTCATGTTGAAGATGTGCTGAAGCACACCACACAGCTGTGGGGCGCAGGCTTTGAGCACTCTGGGGCTCACACCGTCAGGACCCGCGGCCTTGCCTGTGTGTAACTTCTTCAGCTGTGCTTCACCTGCTGTTCTGCAGACAGACACACTGGGGGGGTCTCAGGTGGTTGGGTGGTTGGAGGGGGTGGGGGGGTGTCATCAAGCTGAGGGGGAGGTGTTAAGTGGGGGGAGGTAGTCATTGGAGTTGGGGGGCTGTGAGGAGGGAGGGGGGGTGGATTGGTTCGTTGAAGTTGTCAGGGGGCCGGCTGGCATGTCTCGAGGGGGGGGGGCAGGAGCTTGTCCGAGCCACTGTGACAAATCTGTTGAAGAACTGGTTTAGCTCATGGGCCCTCTCTTTGTCTCCGTCCACCCCCCTACCCCCCGACGGTTTGAGGCCGGTGATGGTCTGCATACCTCTCCAAACCGCCTTCATGTTGTTGTCCTTCAGCTTCCCTTTCAGATTCCTCCTGTGGTTCTCCTTGGCCTCCCTGAGTTTGGTCTTCAGCAGCCCCTGAACTCTTTTCACCTACTCCCTGTTACCCTCTTCTTCTCATTCAGTAGGGCTTTGATGTCCTTGGTCACCCACGGCTTGTTGTTTGGGTGGCAGGTGACCGTCCTTGATCGGACATTTGAGTCAACACAGAAGTTGATATAGTCTGTGATGCACTCTGTGAGCCCGTCAATGTCCTCTCCATGAGGCTCCATGAGCACCTGCCAGTCAGTTACCTCAAAACAGCCCTGTAGTGTCTCTTGGATCCCCTCTGACCACCTTCTCACTGCTTTTTTGGTCACAGGCTGTCTTTTGACCATAACGGTTGAGGTAAACAAGGTTGTGGTCTGACTGGCCCAGCTCTGGTAGTGGTATGGGGCTATACGCATCCTTGATGTTCGTGTACAGCAGGTCCAGGATCTTATTTCCTCTGGTGTGGCAGCTGACATACTGGGTGAAGTTGGGTAGTGATTTGTCCATAGTAACATGGCGATTTTACATGGCGATTCCAACACCTCCAAATTTGTAATGAAAACTACAATTAAGATGCACATTACAATCTGGTGCGTAATAAGTACAATACTTGCAGTATAAACACTTTTAGGGCGCAACAACAACAAAAAACCCACCATAAACTATACACTACTACAATCTAATGTCTTTGACTTGCAAATGAAATTGCAATGTAATGTCACTACTACACCTCAATACTTGAAAATGATCATATGATGACAATAAAATAAGCTACAACAACTGCACAGCAGTAATCACAGTCAGCTAATTTTTAAATGTTGCAATAAAAAGGGCAGCACGGTGGCAGAAGGGTTAGTGCGTCTGCCTCACAATACGAAGGTCCTGAGCAGTCGTGAGTTCAATCCCGGCCTCGGGATCTTTCTGTGTGGAGTTTGCATGTCCTCCCCGTGACTGCGTGGGTTCCTTCCGGGTACTCCGGCTTCCTCCCACCTCCAAAGACATGCACCTGGGGATAGGTTGATTGGCAACACTAAATTGGCCCTAGTGTGTGAATGTGAGTGTGAATGTTGTCTGTCTATCTGTGTTGGCCCTGTGATGAGGTGGCGACTTGTCCAGGGTGTACCCCGCCTTCTGCCCGATTGTAGCTGAGATAGGCTCCAGTGCCCCCCGCGACCCTGAAGGGAATAAGCGGTAGAAAATGGATGGATGGATGGAATAAAAATGTTTATTTAATTCTCCAAAACAGTTAATATTTATCAACACACACAAAAGTACCCAAAATTGTTGGAGTCCTAGGTAGTGGGAAATAGTAGCGTACGAGTTCCCATCTCCTAATGCAGGGGTCACCAACCTTTTTGAAACCAAGAGCTACTTCTTGGGTACTGATTAATGCGAAGGGCTACCAGTTTCCATCCATCCATTTTCTACCGCTTATTCCCTTTGGGGTGGCGGGGGGCGCTGGAGCCTATCTCAGCTACAATCGGGCGGAAGGCGGAGTACACCCTGGACAAGTCGCCACCTCATCGCAGGGGCTATCAGTTTGATACACACTTAAATAAATTGCCAGAAATAGCCAATTTGCTCAATTTACCTTTAACTCTATGTTATTATTAATAATTAATGATATTTATCTTTGTAGAAAGACTGATCATCTTAATGATTTCTCACAATAAATATATATAGAAACAGATAAATATCAATATGCAACACTTTATTTTTATATTTTCTCTAAGTGCACATTTTTCAAATTGAACATTTTCAAATGATCACTTCTAAGACAGTCTTGTGAAATCACAATATCCCATTTTAACTAGCTAGCCAGTAACATTTTTTTTTAACAAATCATGAATTACTTTGCACCATGTGTGTACAAATCAATCAATCAATCAATCTTTATTTATATAGCCCTAAATCACAAGTGTCTCAAAGGGCTGCACAAGCCACAACGACATCCTCGGTACAAAGCCCACATACGGGCAAGGAAAAACTCACCCCAGTGGGACGTCGATGTGAATGACTATGAGAAACCTTGGAGAGGACCGCATATGTGGGTAACCCCCCCCCTCTAGGGGAGACCAAAAGCAATGGATGTCGAGTGGGTCTGACATAATATTGTGAGAGTCCAGTCCATAGTGGATCCAACATAATAGTAAGGGTCCAGTCCATAGTGGGGCCAGCAGGACACCATCCCGAGCGGAGACGGGTCAGCAGCGCAGAGATGTTCCCAGCCGATGCACAGGCGAGCGGTCCACCCCGGGTCCCGACTCTGGACAGCCTGCACTTCATCCATGGCCACCGGACCTGTGCCCCCCCCCCCCCCCCCCTCAAGAAAAAGGGGAGCAGAGGAGAAAAGAAAAGAAACGGCAGATCAACTGGTCTAACAGGGCATATTTAAAGGCTAGAGTATACAAATGAGTTTTAAGATGGGACTTAAATGCTTCTACTGAGGTAGCATCTCTAATTGTTACCGGGAGGGCATTCCATAGTACTGGAGCCCGAATAGAAAACGCTCTATAGCCCGCAGACTTTTTTTGGGCTCTGGGAATCACTAATAAGCCGGAGTTCTTTGAACGCAGATTTCTTGCCGGGACATATGGTACAATGCAATCGACAAGATAGGACGGAGCTAGACCGTGTAGTATTTTATACGTAAGTAGTAAAACCTTAAAGTCACATCTTAAGTGCACAGGAAGCCAGTGCAGGTGAGCCAGTATAGGCGTAATATGATCAAACTTTCTTGTTCTTGTCAAAAGTCTAGCAGCCGCATTTTGTACCAACTGTAATTTTTTAATGCTAGACATAGGGAGACCCGAAAATAATACGTTACAGTAGTCGAGACGAGACGTAACGAACGCATGAATAATGATCTCAGCGAACAAATAATAACTCATGTAAAATACAAAAGTCAACTCTCAAATTTTTAAATAAATCATGTCACACTTTGAACTGGACACCAAATCTGTTATCTGTTTCTTTGTCAGTTAGTGAAGACCAAGTCTTTAAAATATTTTCTTGGATTTTCAAATTCTATTTGAGTTTTGTCTCTCTTAGAATTAAAAATGTCGAGCAAAGCGAGACCAGCTTGCTAGTAAATAAATAAAATTAAAATAAATAGAGGCAGCTCACTGGTAAGTGCTGCTATTTGAGCTATTTTTAGAACAGGCCAGCGGGCTACTCATCTGGTCCTTACGGGCTACTTGGTGCCCGTGGGCACCGCGTCGGTGACCCCTGTCCTAATGATTAGTGTAGCGTCGTGGTTCACATTTTGTGTCAGTGCTGTGTGTTTACTCAATATGTTCCTGAGAAGGCACAGATCCATGGTATGGCCTGGTGTCACATATCCATGTTAAACTGTTCCTTCGAGGGCACTCAGACCCGTACTTATAAAAAAGGAAAACATACACGATTTGTCCAAAACAATATATTTTTATTTATTTATCACACAACTGGGTGGCATGCAAGATGAACAGCATATCAATTTAAATGACTAATAAATAATAACATAAATAACATAAGATTAAATGTGCTGTCAAACGGTTACTTTTTTAAATCAGATTTATCACAATTTAGCATTTTGATTAATCACGATTTATTACTAAATTACTTGCAGGCATAATTTAAATGAAGCAATATTTTGACAAAAATGTATTTTATTGTCAGAATGCCATACAGTATATTTAAAAAATAAATAAAACAATTATTCAATTGACAGCACTACTATAAGAAATATACGAATGTGTATGTGTACATGTGTGTATATATTAATATATACATATATATATGTATATATTAAAATGTATATATTTTTATCTTACTGTCAGGCTTGTCACTGACAGTTTGGTTACATTTTAGTTTCCCTCTGTTTGTGTTTTATTTCCTGTCAGCGCTCTCATTTTGGTTCAGTTTCCTGCTTGTCTCCATGTGCACTGTTTTCCTTCACCTGTCCCCGATTGGCAGTCTGGCACACCTGGTGGCAATTGCCAATCAGGCTCTTATTTATACCTGCCTCTCCCTCCAGTCAGTGCTGGAGTATTACTACCTGTATGCTGTATGCTGTGTGCTGTTTGCGGTCTCCAGTTTTCTCCTTTCCTGTTCACTGTTTCCAGTTCACCTGTTTTCCTAGTATCCTGTCTCCTGTCTCCTGGTTCCTGGTTTGTGTTTTTCCTGCAGTTTTTGGACATTAAAAATCATGTCTTCCTGTATCAAGCCTGCCATCTCTGCATCTTGGGGTTCATCACCACCAATACCTGACACTTACTACTAAAAGACAAGTTGTCTTGTATGTTTGCTATTTTATTTAAGGACAAACATGCAATAATAAACATATGTTTAATGTACCCTAAGATTTTTTTGTTAAAATAAAGCCAATAATGCAATTTTTTGTGGTCCCTTTTATATATTTATTTACAAAAGTAACGAAAAGTATCGAAATATTTTGGTACCGGTACCAATATATTGGTATTGGTACAAAACTACTACTTATATACAGAACCCAAAACCAGTAAAGTTGGCACGTTGTGTGAATCGTGAATAAAAACAGAATACAATGATTAGCTAATCCTTTTCAACTTACCTGTATATTCAATTGAACAGACTGCAAAGACAGGATATTTAATGTTCGAATTGAGAAACATTTTTTTTGTGCAAATAATCATAAACTCAGAATTTAATGGCGGAAACACATTGCAAAAAAGTTGTCAAAGGGGAATTTTTACCACTGTGTTACTTGGCCTTTCCTTTGAACAACACTCAGTAAATGTTTGGGAACTGAGGAGACCAATTTTTGAAGCTTTTCAGGTGGAATTCTTTCCCGTTGTTGCTTGATGTACAGCTTAAGTTGTTAAACAGTCCGGGGTCTCCGTTGTGGTATTTTCTGCTTCTTATTGCGCCACACATTTTCAATGAGAGACAGGTCTGGACAACAGGCGGGCCAATCTAGTACCCACACTCTTTTACTACAAAGCCATGCTGTTGTAACACGTGGCTTGGCATTGTCTTGCTGAAATAAGCAAGGGCGTCCGTGATAATGTTGCTTGGATGGCAACATATGTTGCTCCAAAACCTGTATGTACCTTTCAGCATTAATGGCGCCTTCACAGATGTGTAAGTTACCCATGCATTGGGCACTAACACACCCCCATACCATCACAGATGCTGGCTTTTCAACTTTGCGCCTTTAACAATGGTTCTTCTCCTCGTTGGTCCGGAGGACACAACGTCCACAGTTTCCAAAAACAATTTGAAATGTGAACTCGTCAGACCACAGAACACTTTTCCACTTTGCATCAGTCCATCTTAGATGAGCCGGGCCCAGCGAAGTCGGCAGTGTTTCTGGGTGTTGTTGATAAATGGCTTTCGCTTTGCATAATAGAGTTTTAACTTGCACTTATGATGTAGCGACCAACTGTAGTTACTGACAGTGGTTTTCTAAAGTGTTCCTGAGCCCATGTGGGGATATCCTTTACACACTGATGTCGCTTTTTGATGCAGTACCACCTGAGGGATCCAAGGTCTGTAATATCATCGCTTACATGCAGTGATTTCTCCAGATTCTCTGAACCTTTTGATGATATTACGGACCGTAGACGGTGAAATCCCTAAATTCCTTGCAATAGCTGGTTGAGAAATGTTGTTCTTAAACTGTTGGACAATTTGCTCAGGCATTTGTTGACAAAGTGGTGACCCTCGCCCCATCCTTGTTTGTGAATGACTGAGCATTTCATGGAAGCTGCTCTTATACCCAATCATGGTACCCACCTGTTCCAAATTAGCCTGTTCACCTGTGGGATGTTCCAAATAAGTGTTTGATGAGCATTCCTCAGCTTTCTCAGTCTTTTTTGCCACTTGTGCCAGCTTTTTTGAAACATGTTGCAGGCATCAAATTCCAAATAAGCTAATATTCGTAAAAAAATAAAGTTTACCAGTTCGAATGTTAAATATCTTGTCTTTGCAGTCTATTCAATTGAATATAAGTTGAAAAGGATTTGCAAATCATTGTATTAATTTTTTATTTACCATTTCCACAACGTGCCAACTTCACTGGTTTTGGGTTTTGTATGTTTGTAAATATATATACATATGTATGTATGTATGTATGTGAATATATTATTAATATATAATATAAAATGTCCTCTCTCACACGGGCTCATTCAGCCTCACATTTCCAGCTGACCAAAGCTTCCATCAGCTTCTGCTGCTTCACACCTGAGATGAGGTTTGTGGGGTGGGAAGCAGCAAGTGATGGTGAAAGACGACTGAATGAAAAGCTTCCAGTGGGAGGAAGTTTGACGAGAGGTGTGACGACAGGGAGATGAGCAAATAAGGGGTCGTGAGAACTGGGAGGATCAATACTGAGAAGGTTTTAAAACCACACAGTCTCAGGGGAAATATGTGGATTGTAATGTGAGGAGAACTAGTGAAATATTATAGTGTTCATTTTCACGTGTAAATGTCGTTTAAAAAACTAGTAGGTACAAATCTTCACTTATCAACAGTGTTACTTTGAACTAAATGAATATATCTTATATTCCCTGGCTATTTGTCTACTTTTTTAATCAAACCTGAATTTGATTTGATGCATGTTTAGTAGGAAAATAAACTCATGGGAAATACATTGTTCAATAATTTAGTATTTTAGTATTCAGGGGAAAAAAAACTACTCAGGTACTTTGTAACTGTTGAGTAACTTCTGACTTATTGCCCAGCTACAGTATTATTGAATGGTACTGACACCAGTTAGTGTGTGTACATGTGAGACACACTACTACATTATGTACTACAAAAGATGCACTTTTTACAGTCACTTATGTCATAACAGGGCTAATGTTAGCATAAGTGCAGATAAAACATCTACAAAATGTTCTCTCTAGTTGGAAGTAGAATTCTTGTAGGTGGAAATGTGAACATTTCTACTGACACGCGAGGATATAAATCTTCTTTGTCATGCTTTCTCAGTAAACATTGACGATCATGTCACTTTTTACAGTGTGTAGTTTAACTGCGAACATGTGACTACCAGGCTCCGTATGATTGGTGAAATGGAGTCATGTGACAGGGCCCCTGGAAGAAGTCCATCTAACGGGTCAAATGAATACATCTTTGCAAGCAGTAATAAATAAATTATAAATAAATATAACGATCATGTAAATAGATGTAGTTTCAAATACGGTGCATACCTACATACTCAAAATTCATACATACACACGCACATTCACTGTACAAACATACATATACACATACTGTACATATACATTCACTGTACAAACATACATATACACATACTGTACATATACAAGTACATATACATACATACATACACTCATGCACATAATCACGTTTCATCAAACATAAATTAACATTGTTACCCTAGGGTAAACTGGGTAACACATGGCACTCTGACAAAGCTTAACCTATTGTTACTATAACAATCTACAAGGTTAATATAGCTTGCTTCTCTTTCTTCCTCTCCATTTTTCTGCTTTCTTTTGTATCTCTAGTTATCATTACGTATATGTATTGTTGCATTTGAACAGCTGTATTGTTGATAATAGAGGTAAATTATTGGTATTATTCATGATCAATAATGCTATTTCTATTGGTTTTTGTATTGCTCCATTTGAAGTATAATAATGTTCATTGTCATTTCTGTATTATTATTTATTTCACTAACTGCTTCTTTGCTATCACTTTTACTATCATATTTGTACATATCCTATTTGCTGATGTTGCTCTATTGTTGTTGTTGTTGTTGTTGTTGCTGTTGTTGTTTTTGTCTCTCTGTCTTATCCCCCTCTTGTCCCCACAATTTCCCCCTCTGTCTTCCTTTTTTTCTCTTTCTATCCCCTCCTGCTCCGGCCAGGCTGCACCAAATGATAATATAAATACATTTAATAAAGTCAAATACAAATAAGGCAACAAGAGAAGTATACCACACAAGTCAATCTAAACAGCTGATATGGGCATCTACATCAACAATATAATTTTCCTGAGAAGCTGGACAGGACAAAAAGAAAAAAAAAAGAAAAGAAGATTTTTTTTTTTTCTCCACAAAAATACAAAACCCAAAACCAGTGAAGTTGGCACGTTATGTAAATCGTAAATAAAAACAGAATACAATGATTTGCTAATCCTTTTCAACTTATATTCAATTGAATAGACTGCAAAGACAAGATACTTAACGTTGGAACTGGAAAACTTTGTTGTTTTTTGCAAATATTAGCTCATTTGGAATTTGATCCCTGCAACATGTTTCGAAAAAGCTGACACAAGTGGCAAAAAAGACTGAGAAAGTGGAGGAATGCTCATCACACACTTATTTGGAACATCCCACAGGTGAACAGGCTAATTGGGAACAGGTGGGTGCCATGATTGAGTATAAAAGCAGCTTCCAGCTTCGGCTCAAATGTGCCGAGTTCCAGGGTCAAACTACCACCAGCCTAATAACAATGTGAAATGTTAACATGTAAATGTTGTTTACTTATAAATTAATCTGTTAATATTAAAACATCAAATATTAATTCAACTATCCTAACATTCTTGGTGCACAAGTGTTCAAAATATGAAAACAATAAAACACTTTCAAGGGGTTGTTTGTGACCCTCATGCACATATAGAGAGCGCTAACTTTCCAAATGTGTTGTAAGCATTACAGCCTGCCCTCTTCCGACTTTTTTTGCGCGCGCATATTTTGTGCTAAAACTAATTTGTGGGAAATACATTTTTCAACCATTTGTTTTTTTAAAGTGCAAAACAACACATCTAACATACTCAAAAGATACATTTGCGCCGTTATATTCCTATCAGTGACGGAGCAGGAAGGGGCTAGGAATGCGGTTTCAGCAAAATGTCATATGCCGTTCATTAATTGACATTTTACTTGCGCTTTTTCACGCAAAAACGGGGCCCTACGCAACCGCACGTGGTCTGTGTAAAGCAGGGGTGTCAAAGTCAAGGCCCGCGGGCCAGATCCGGCCCGCAAATGAATTATCTATGGCCTCTGGGATGATCATTGATTAGCATTAGAGGCGGCCCGCAGGCCACAGCCGCCTGCTGCTGTTTTGCACGCACCAATACTCAATTCCCCACAATGCAACGGTAGCCTGCGAACTCAATGCAGCGCCGCAAGTGGGCCTCGGCTTCATTATTCATCAGCATTCAGGGCAGATGTCAACTTTCAGCAACCCCTTCCCCAATAATGGCTAAACGGAAGGTGGATGGTGAGTATAGTGGGCTTCAAGCCAGGTGGGAGGCAGAGTTCATGTTCACAGAGGTAAAAGGCAAACCTGGGTGTCTTCTGTGTGGAGAAAGTGTTCAGTTCAGTTTCAGTTTATTTGGAACATGCATACGATACAATGTAAAGCATCACATATTTCCAGTTGTTTCATTACAGCACGTCCGAAAAGGAGTAGGAAGAAGCTGGGCTTATTTAATCCTACCCCTTTTCATACCATAGCAATTGTATCCTATTTCCTTGTTCTCTGTAACAGAACAGTGAACAAATAAATAATAAATAAATAATATACCATAGTAAGCAAACAAATACTTTGTCTCAATAAAAAAATAAATTAAAAAAAGGGTTCAAGATTGTGTACTTTGTGAACACTTGTAGTTTGAACAGTCTCTTAAACTGAATCATATTGGTGCTTTGTTTGATTTCTTTGGTTAATCCATTCCATCATTTAATTGCACATACAGATACGCTAAAGGTTTTAAGTGTTGTACGTGTGTACAAATGTTTTAAATGAGATTTTCCTCGAAGGTTATATTTCTCCTCTTTTACTGAGAAGAATTGTTGTACAATCTTGGTTAGCAGGTTATAGTTTGCTTTGTACATCATTTTAGCAGTTTGCAAATGCACCAAAATCATTGAATTTCAATATTTTTGATTTAACAAATAAAGGTTTTGTATGTTCTCTATATCCAACATTATGTATTATTCTAACTGATGTTTTTTGTAACACATTTAATGAATGAAGTGCACATTTGTAGTTTTTTCCCCATATTTCTACACAATAACTCAGGTTTGGTAACACTAGCGAGCAGTAAAGAATATGAAGTGATTTGTTGTCTAGAACATGTTTTTCTTTATTCATTATTGACGTGTTTCTTGCTACTTTATGTTGTATATTTTTTACATGAGATTTCCAGTTCATTTTATCATCTATTATTACACCCAAAAATGTGTTTTCTTATACCCTTTCAATGTCTACTCCGTCTATTTGTAATTGTGTTTGACTTTCCCTTCTACTGTTACCAAATAGCATTATTTTAGTTTTACTGAGATTCAAAAGATAGTCCGTTGTTGTCAAACCATTGTTTTAATTAGTTAATTTATTCTGTTATTATTTGTATTAGCTTCTGTGTGTTCTCTCTTGAACAAAATGCAGTTGTATCATCTGCAGATAATACTAATTTTAAGTCCTGTGTAACTTCACAAATGTGCAGTGCGGCTGTAATGAGAGAATGTAATCTAAGAAGGCACTATGAAACATCTAAGAAATGCAACGACAAGAATATGGACACGGAACAAAGGCTACAGAAGGTGGAAGAATTAAAATGAGGCAGGCTGTGTTCACAAAAGCCACATCACAAAGATAATTATATTTGTAATATTTTAATGATGATAAATGAATGTGTTGTGGCAGTGTGCGGATGTCACCAATGCGGCTGTTTGTGGAAACAATCGGTTGCTTTTCCAAACATTTTTAATAAACTGCCAACGTTAGAATGCTAAACAGGAAGTGCTTAAAGTTTAATGGCTTTGTAAAAACACTGAGACAAAGTCTAAGTTCATTGTGTCCTTCATGGTGTTTTTGAAGCTGCACCAATTTTTTTCCTCAGAGTTTTCAATTTACGTCAAGTGTCTTGCCAAGAGGATTATTTGTAGTATGTACACTTTCAGAATGTACTTGTTCTATTTTGGGCCAAAGTAAAACAAAGAAAATAATCTGAAGTTGTCTTTATTTTTAAGTTATTATGCCATGATTTTCAGAGGTGGGACCAAGTCATTGTTTTGCAAGTCACAAGTAAGTCTCAAGTCTTTGCCCTCAAGTCCGAGTCAAGTCCCGAGTCAAGACAGGCAAGCCCCGAGTCAAGTCCAAAGTCAAGAATGGAAAGTCTCAAGTCAAGTCCTAAGTCCTGCATTTTGAGTTTCGAGTCCTTTCAAGTCCTTTTAACCACAGACTAATATATTAACACAGATTGTGTATGCTTTTCAAACGCTGTATTCATTTATTAAAACAAGTGCATTTTAAATTGCAGGAAAGAAAATTGTGCTGACATTGTACTTTATAATAGCACTATTAACCAGTCATTTTAAACATTAACTCATTCCTTTACAGAACAAACACATTGAAAAATAAAGTGCAAATGTACTTATTTGTACAAAAGTGTTAACATTGAAAAAACATGACATATACGTGAACATAACAAAAAAGTTGTACTTTTTATATGTCAGGGCCCTATGCTGCATTGCATTTGCAAAAGACCAAATTAGCCAAGAGTCTGTCAGTCATTTGTGCACGATGGGGGCGTAGTATGATGCCACCATGGCTGAAAACTCGCTCCACTGGAGCACTGGAGGCAGGCACTGCCAAGACTCTCATGGCCACTCGGAACAGTGAAGGAAGAGTCTTCATGTTCAATGCCCAGAACAAAAGGGGGGAGAGAGTTGTTTTGGGTTGGTGCACTACTTGTAAGTGTATCTTGTGTTTTTTATGTTGATTTAATTAAAAAAAGAAAAGAAAAAAAAAATTATTTCTTGTGCGGCCCGATACCAATCGATCCACGGACCAGTATCGGGCCGCGGCCCGGTGGTTGGGGACCACTGAGGTAAACAACCAACAGTATGTCAGAAAGCTAGCTAAAACGGTACACATATTCATAATATAGTATACATTTTAACTGACCTTTATTTTACTATTTTTGTCTTTTTTTTAGGTGGCTAAAATACGCGGTGCTGCTGACCGCCGTCTAACGTTACGTGTGATATATTGACTAACGTAACCCTGCTTAAAAAAAATCACTGAACAAAAAGTATGAATAAGGTAGTGAACTGCAACAGATTCCCGTGTTTGCAATAACGTTATAACGTTAGCAGTGAGTTTACAGCCTCACTGATTTAACTACACAGCAAATAAAAGTCACGTTACTTAGCCAATAAACGTTATCTTACATTCAAAACTTACCGTTCTTTGTGCAACTTCAAATGCCGGACGAAGTTGGAAGTTGTTGCCTCTCCATCAGTAATTTTGGAACCGCATGTGTTGCATACTGCAAACCGTTTTGTGTTGACCACCTCGTAATTTTTATACCCAAACAAAATTATTTTAGGTATCATTTTTTGTTCACTGGCGTGTGGTTTGGACATGTCTTCTTCGTTGGTTGTCCTGCAATTTGATTGGATGAATGCTGTGTGATGAAAACAAAGTAGATCTAATTTGATTGGCTGTTGTACTGAGAGCACACCAGCTGACACACGCAACGCTGATGGACAAGTACACAATGAAAAATACGGAGCGCTCCCGAATAACTTTTTCATCTTTGGGTTTTGGGGAAAGTAGCAAGTCATGTCAAGTCATGTCAATTCAAAAGGCTCAAGTCCAAGTGAAGTCACAAGTCATTGATGTTAAAGTCTAAGTCGAGTTGCAAGTCTTTTTACATTTTGTCAAGTCGAGTCTAAAGTCATCAAATTCATGACTCGAGTCTGACTCGAGTCCAAGTCATGTGACTCGAGTCCACACCTCTGATGATTTTACCAGTCCGGCCCACGTGGGAATAGATTTTCCTTCTTGTGGCCCCTGAGCTAAAATGAGTTTGACACCCCTGGTGTAAAGGAAGACAGCCTGTTTCAAAACAGTTCTCACAAAAACATGTTGCTTCATTCAAAAATGCTGTGATCCCTTTTTTCATGCGTACTCCTTTGTTTTTGTACGTTATTTTACACAACACATCACTAGTGTGTTATCTTATATTAGAGAATGAACAATGCGTCAGAGAGGCCTCGCCCCAACATCGTTCTGCCGGGCGTAATCTAATCAATTCAAAGTGTGTGTGTGCGTGTGTGTGTGTGTGTGTGTCATGTTGAGTGAGAATGCAGATTAAAGTAAAAGTAAAGTAAAGGCAAACACAGAAGGGATTAATTTGAACTGCAAAGCATGTCTGCATGTAATCTGATGGATGGATGGAGCACAGTCTGATAGTGGACCTTGTGTGTGTGACAACCTTGATGTGACCTTCTCACACATACACTATCTCACTAAAGGAGTACACCCCTCTCATTTCAGCAAACTTTTTAGTGTAACTTCCAAAGGGACAACTCTATATATTCACATCAGATATTAGTCCGATACCAGTACACACACACAAAAACTAGTATCAGATGATATCAGCTTGCATATAAAATCTCGATATAAGCTCCGATACAAGCAGTCCTGCAGCGTGCTTGAAGTTGGACAGCCAGTTAACATCAAAATGTCCTCCAATAAGAACACAAGGTAGCCTCTTTTCTTGTGTTTTTAGGTCACTTAAAAAAGTTAAACACGGTAGGCAATAGGCTACTAGGAGCTAGCAGCTACACAGCAGCTAAGCACACAATAGCACACAGGCCAGACATTAGTGGTGTCCAAAAATAATGTATGTTCGCATTAATAGCGATTGTTGTTGTTTGTGGTTACCAGTAGGAAGAACCATGTCGAGCTGCATGAATAACTTGGCTTTAATAAAGACTTCAGGAGGACAGCAATTTTACATACGCACTGCATGAGAGAGTGGTAATAACTGATTCCCTGATGTGCACACCCTGGTGGTGTGTTCGAAAATTACAACAACAAAACAGTCATTTTACCAAATGATCTACATCCTTCCCTTTTAGTTAAGAGTCTTTCATAAAAAAACAAAAGCAGATAAGTGAAATGAATATCTATATGTAACAGAGATTAAATCTCTTAACTGTGTAGGGTAAGTACAAACAATTCATTATCTGTATGAAATATCTAAACACATCACAGAACAGGTAGAAAAAATACTATCTCTCAAAATAAATCACATGTACATTTGTTTTTTGTTTTTTCTTACTGCACATACTTTGGATTGGGTCTACACACTCGACCTGCACGTGTTGTATAAGCTGTGTCAGTCTGCGTCATGAATCTGGGTCGAATTGGTGATGCACTTTCCGTTTGCCTAATCACTGTCTCTTCTCTCAGTGGTGTGGGAGGGACTAAGTCCACCACGGTATGTCTACCATCCTGAGAGTCTGCTTCGTCGTTCTGGAGAGGTGTTGGTGGTCGTTCTTGAACCGGGAGGATGTGGCGACGATTCCTTCTGTATCTTCTCCCATCGGATTGGATGATGTAGGAACGTGGCTCTTCGCACAACTTTTCCACTATTCCAAGTCGGTCATGTCCAGCAGGAGTTTGCATACGGATCACTTGCCCTTCTGCCAAGGGACTCAGTGGGCGACTTGACTTGTCGTAGTGACGTTTCACCGTAGTTCTCTTGTCGACTAGTCGAGCGTGTACTTGTCTTGAGTCTTTTGCTGTTGGCTGTAGTAGTCTGGTACACACTGGGATAGCTGCACGCGTTTGTCTTGACATTAACCGTTCGGCAGGAGAACCAATGTCCGCATCTCGGGGAATGTTTCTGAGGTTAAGGAGGTTTAGGAAGACATCAGTTTTGTCCCGGTGGGATTTCTCCATCAGTTGCTTGGCACTCCTGACAGCTCTTTCCGCAAGTCCATTCGACTGGGGAAACTCTGGGCTGCTAGTGGTGTGGATGAAGTCCCACTACTCAGTGGCCTAGTGGTTAGAGTGTCCGCCCTGAGATCGGTAGGTTGTGGGTTCAAACCCCGGCCGAGTCATACCAAAGACTATAAAAATGGGACCCATTACCTCCCTGCTTGGCACTCAGTATCAAGGGTTGGAATTGGGGGTTAAATCACCAAAAATGATTCCCGGGCGCGGCCACCGCTGCTGCCCACTGCTCCCCTCACCTCCCAGGGGGTGATCAAGGGTGATGGGTTAAATGCAGAGAATAATTTCGCCACACCTAGTGTGTGTGTGACAATCATTGGTACTTTAACTTTTAACTTTAACTCAGCAAACTTCCTGAATTGTTCACACTTGTACTGTCTTGCATTGTCAGATAGCAGTGTGTGTGGTGTACCATGCACTGAAAAATGTCTTTTCAATTTGGAAATTACAGCTGTCGCTGTGATGTTTTGTAGAAGGTCAATTTCAAACCATCCAGAATAGGAATCCACTAGCACCTGGTAGTGTTGTCCACGCCATTCAAAAATGTCTGTAGCAACTGTGGACCAGGGAAGGTCTGGAACTGGATGGAGATGGAGCGGTTCTTTCTGTTGATGTGGTTTTGTGCTGTTGCACACTGTGCAAGAAAGTAGTTCTTCAGTGATGTCTCGTGACATTGATGGCCAAAAGATGATACCTCTTGCTCTGCGTTTGGTTGCTTCGATGCCTGGGTGACCTTTATGTACAATCTTAATGTACTCTTTTTGTAGTGACCGGGGAATAACTGCTTTCTGCCCTTTTATGACGATTCCATCTTCAACAGTGAGTTCGTCTCTGTAGGGGAAGAAAACTTCAATTGCAGGCTGCAGCTGAGTCTGTCTGGCAGGCCATCCACGCTGGATAACTGTATTGAGAGTCTGCAGTACTTCATCCTCCTCCGTGTGTTTCTTGAGCTCTTCCAGGCGGGCCGTAGAAATGTAGCTCACCGACATGACGTCAAAAGAACCACTATCAGATGGGCTCTCACTGTCTGTCGCATTAGGGGCTCTTGAAAGAGTGTCAGCTATGTACATGTGCTTTCCTTTTTTGTAGACTAAGCTTATGTCATAGCTTTGCAGGTGTAGCAGCATCCGCTGAAGACGGGCAGGGGCATTGTGAATTGGTTTCTTCAAGATAGTCACCAACGGTTGGTGGTCAGTTTCTACTATGGTGGGCTTGCCATACACATACTCTCTGAACTTGGTGCACGCAAACACAACAGCTAGAAGCTCCTTCTCAATTTGAGCGTATCGAGTTTCTGTTTCTGCAAAGGCTACTGGCCTTCCATTTTGCATGCAAGCAGCTCCTAGTCCAAAACATGACGCGTCACAGGTCAGCGTGACTGGCTCTTTGACATCGTAGTAGGCCAATACTGGTGGAAAGGAGAGACATGCTTTCAGGCGGTCGAAAGCATCTTGATGTTGCTGGAACCAGCACCATGCAGTCTCTTTGTGAGTCAGCTTCCTCAGTGGCGTTGCGATGTCACTGAGGTTTGGAATGTACTTGCCAAGATAGTTGACCATTCCCAGGAAACGTTGAAGTGAAGTGACATCTGTGGGGACTGGCATCTCCGTGATAGCAGCAGTTTTGGAGGGGTCAGCTTTCAATCCTTTACTTGTGAAGATATGACCAACGTAGCATACTTGGTCAAGTCGAAACTTGCATTTCTGCGGGTTGAGTTTGAGGTTTATTTCCTTCACACGTTCAAGCACTTTTTTTAGGTTGGCGTCGTGCTCCGCCACATCACGACCTCCGATGATGATGTCATCGACAATGACTGAGCATGGATATCCAGCAAAGAGTTGATCCATTGTGCGCTGGAATACCTCGCTTGCAGAGTTAATACCGAAAGGCATGCGAAGGAATCTGTAACGTCCAAAAGGAGTACTGAATGTTGTCTTCATTGAGGACTTCTTGTCCAGGCGGATCTGCCAGAATGAATTTTTTGCGTCTAGCACCGAAAACACTGTTGCACCTGACATTTGTGCTGCTACCTCCTCCACACTTCTCATGGGGTGGTGGGGCCGTTTTAGTGCTTCATTTAAATCTTTGGGGTTGATGCATAATCTGATTTCTGATTTGCCTTTCTTGTGCGCAGCGACCATGAATGACACCCAATCTGTTGGTTCGGTGACTGAAGTAATAACGCCTATGCGTTCCATGCGTTCAAGTTCAGCTTTCACACAATCTTGCATCGCTACGGGGATGCGGTGGGCCGGCCTTACAACAGGCGGCACATTGGGGTCCACTGTCATTGTGTAAACAACTGGTAGTTCTCCGAGCTCTTCACTGAAGATATCTTGGTATTGTGTGAGGATCCGTGCGCTGAACTCTCCAGTGTTCTCTGTGGTGACATGGTGCACATTGGGACTCAACTCGACTAGCCCCATACGCAGGCATGCACGGAAGCCCAACAGCGATGTCACATTTTTATCCACTATGAAAAATGTCAGTAAGTGGCGCTGTGCCTTTAAAAAGCATGTCAGTGTAGCTTCACCTTGTGTCTCGATTTTGGCTCCTCCGTAAGCAACCAAATTTGTGCTTTTGTTTTGTTTGGCAAGTTTCACGCCGCTGTTTACTCTATTGAAAGTATTTAATGACATTACATTGCATTTAGCACCTGTATCCACTTTCATTTCAGTTGGCATGTCATTTATGCACACTGTGACAAATCCTTCATCTTGGTCTCTTTGTTGTGGATTTACAGTGTCAACGCAATTTTCAATTTCCAAGCCATCCACATAGAATGTGTCATTTTCACTTTGGCTGTGTTGATCCATTGTCACATCATGCACAGACTGTCCATAGCGCTTGTTTGTGGTAAACTTGGACTGGCTCTGTGGCTTTGACTTGCAGCATTTTTTGTAGTGATTTTGTTTCATGCAGTTGTGACATTGTTGTCCAAACGCTGGACACATTTCCTTTTTTGCTGTGTGACTCCCTCCACAATTGTTACACTTTGTGATAGTCTGGGCAATTTTCTGGAATTTGCCTTTAAATTGCATGTATTGTGTGGGTTTAATCTCATCAATATTGGTAGCTTGTGTAGCCAATGTTTTGATATTTTCCTCTGTCATTTCGTGAATATGGCAGATTGAGATTGCCTTGGCAAGAGTCAATTCACTGTCCCTCAGTAATGTCTTTCTCAGAGAGTCGTTTGTGATGCCACACACAATTTTGTCACATATGAGTTCATCAGTTAGATCTCCAAATTGACATGTTTTGGCTTTAATCTTCAAATCACTGATGAATGATTCCATGCTCTCCCCATGCTTTTGAATTCTCGAATGGAACTTGTGCCTTTCCAATGTTTTGTTCGTTCGCGGATTGCACATTTCTCTGAACTTCCTCTTCAGGCACTCGGGATCTTCCCGCGACTCCGCAGGAGCGAGAATAGCACCGCCCGCGCCGGCAGCACGCACCTCTGGCACGTACGCAAACGAGCGCTCCCTCTCGATCGCTTCTGGACCAGCGAGGTTTAATAGGATGTATGCGCGGGTCTTCGCGGGCTTGTCCGAGTGAGCAGCAGCCATGAAAATGTCATATTCTTGCTCAAAAATTCGCCAGTTCTCCGCGACATTGTCGTTGAAGACGACTGGGTCTGGACGACGAAACCCGTCCGCCATTATGGATCGGCGTGTCCACCGCACGGCAGGAAAAAAATCTCCGGTGTGGCAAATTTTAGTACAAAAAGTACTCACAGGCGAGAAGTTTGTCCACTACTCTGACACCATGTTGTTGTTTGTGGTTACCAGTAGGAAGAACCATGTCGAGCTGCATGAATAACTTGGCTTTAATAAAGACTTCAGGAGGACAGCAATTTTACATACGCACTGCATGAGAGAGTGGTAATAACTGATTCCCTGATGTGCACACCCTGGTGGTGTGTTCGAAAATTACAACAACAAAACAGTCATTTTACCAAATGATCTACAGCGATTCTTATTTTGAACAATTCAAAAAATAAAACATTGCTTCAAATTTTTTTTTATTAATCTATCCTTTCCAGACACTCAGACAAATCATATTGTTGATGTAGATGATCTACAAAATTATATTGCCAAAAGTATTTGGCCACCCATCCAAATGATGAGAATCAGGTGTCCTAATCACTTGGCCCGGCCACAGGTGTATAAAATCAAGCACTTAGGCATGGAGAGTGTTTCTACAAACATTTGTGAAAGAATGGGCCTCTCTCAGGAGCTCAGTGATTTCCAGCGTGGAACTGTCATTGGATGCCACCTGTGCAACAAATCCAGTCGTGAAATTTTCTCTCTCCTAAATATTCCAAAGTCAACTGTTGGCTTTATTATAAGAAAATTGAAGAGTTTGGGAACAACAGCAACTCAGCCATGAAGCGGTAGGCCACGTAAACTGACAGAGAGGGGTCAGTGGATGCTGAAGTGCATAGTGCAAAGAGGTCGCCCACTTTCTGCACAGTCAGTTGCTACAGAGCTCCAAACTTCATTTGACCTTCCAATTAGCCCACGTTCAGTACGCAGAGAGCTTCATGGAATAGGTTTCCATGACCGAGCAGCTGTTTCTAAGCCATACATCACCAAGTCCAATGCAAAGCGTGGCATGCAGTGGTGTAAAGCACGTCGCCACTGTACTCTAGAGCTGTGGAGACATGTTCTCTGGAGTGATGAATCACGCTTTTTAATCTGGCAATGTGATGGAAGAGTCTGGGTTTGGAGGTTGCCAGGAGAACAGTACATTTTGGACTGCATTATGCTGAGTGTGAAATTTGGTGGAGGAGGAATTATGGTGTGGGGTTGTTTTTTAGGAGTTGGGCTTGGCCTCTTAGTTCCAGTGAAAGGAACTTTGAATGCTCCAGGATACCAAAACATTTTGGACAATTCCATGCTCCCAACCTTGTGGTAACCGTTTGGAGCGGGCCCCTTCCTCTTCCAACATGACTGTGCAGCAGTGCACAAAGCAAAGTCCATTAAGACATGAATGACAGAGTCTAGTGTGGATGAACTTGACTGAACCCAATAGAACACCTTTGGGATGAATTAGAACGGAGACTGAGAGCCAGGCCTTCTCGACCAACATCAGACCTCACCAATGCGCTTTTGGAAAAAATGGTCGGAAATTCCTATAAACACACTCCGCAACCTTGTGGACAGCCTTCCCAGAAGAGTTGAAGCTGTAATAGCTGCAAAAGGTGGACCGACATCATATTGAACCCTATGGGTTAGGAATGGGATGGCACTTCAAGTTCATATGTGAGTCAAGGCAGGTGGCCAAAAACTTTTGGCAGTATAGGATGTAGATGATCTATATCTGCTGTACGGATTTACTTTAGAAAATAAAAATAAATGGTAAATCAGAATCAGAATCAGAATCAGAATCAGAATCAGCTTTATTGTCATTACGCAAGGTAACGAGATTGAGGCCATTCCATACAGTGCGATGTGTGCATGCTAGAAAAACAATGTGCAAATATATAAAAATATAAAAAATGTAGAAGTGCAATGAATATGGTGTGAAATGAATATATACATGAAAAAAAATGGTAAATGGGTTGTACTTGTATAGCGCTTTTCTACCCTTTTTAAGGAACTCAAAGCGCTTTGACACTATTTGTGGGATACTTCTCTTGTTGACTTACCGGCATTTGTATTTGACTTTATTAAATGTTTGGGTAGAATTTTATTAAAACCAGTTTTCTTTTAAGTAATCGAGAAATCAGTCTGAGCTGTTTATCTATTTGTACATATAATACATCATATATATATATATATATATATATATATATGTAAAATATATACATTATATATAATACTACATATTATTTATATATATATATATATATACGTATATATACAGTATATATATAATATATACATTATATATAATTATGTAATAATTATATATAATGTATATATTATATATATATACTGTATATGTATAATTAATGTATAATAATTATATATAATACATATATTATATATAATGTATTATATGTACAAATATATATATATATATATATATATATTATACATTATGTATATATTATATATATATATTATACAGTATGTACATATTATATATATATAAAATGTATTATATGTACAAATATATATATATATATATATATATATATATATATATATATATATATATATATATATATATATAATGTAGTATATGTACAAATATATATATACATATATTATACATAATGTATTTATTATATATATAATGTATTATATGCCATCCATCCATCCATTTTCTGCCGCTTATTCCCTTCGGGGTCGCGGGGTGTGCTGGAGCCTATCTCAGCTACAATCGGGCGGAAGGCGGGCTACACCCTGGACAAGTCGCCACCTTATCACAGGGCCAACACAGATTTATATGTACAAATATATATATATATATATATATATATATATATATATATATGTATGTGTATATATATATATATATATATATATATATATATATATATATATATATATATATATATATATATATATATATATATATGTGTATATATATATATATATACATATATATATACATATATATATATATATATATATATATATATATATATATATATTATACATAAGATATAATATATAATATATTTTATATATATATATTTATATAATGTAGTTAATCACAAAACTGGCACCCAATGTTTTTAAAAAGTATGGATTTTGAATGGAGAATCAATTTGAATTGAGAATCCGTTCTGAATTGAATTGTTATCCCCAGGAATCAAATTGAATCGTGCGATGCCCAAAGATTCATAGTTCCAGTAGACACTTGTAATAAGTGTCAATAATATTGCAGTGTAAAACAGCACATTTATCAATATAAACAAGTTTCAAATAATTATAGTTACATATTACTCACATGTACAAAGTGTTTTTAGAAAGTACCAAGCATCATTGAACTTGTACTGTGTGGTGAACACTTCACTTTAAAATGATAAATCTGTGTTTTTCATAGCTAGTGTCGTTCTCTGAGTAATCTCACTTGATCAAACCTTTTCTAGCATTCCACTTTACAAAATAATACAAGTATGTATGATTCCTTCTGATGTTGTGTGAGATTGATATTTTATTGGCCAATACTCAAGGCTCCAATATCGGCGTCATATCGGAAGAGAAAAACACTCCTAACACTTTACAGATGAAACTTGTGAAGATGTAATGTTCTCAAAGTGAGAAGATCATGCTCTGCTTCAGAGTGTGAAAACACCAAACTCGGAATTTATGTTTCCACTCAACGAACCGCAGTTCCCTTGCAGCACTCATGCAGCCCTACTCATGACTGAATCCTGCCAGTCCTATCGGGCACCGATTCATGTAAAATCCAACAGTTCCATATTAGGATACCTGGTTGTGCGTGACGTCACGCCCGGTTGCCGACTCTTCGTACCTCGGCACTTGCCGATCACTCCAGCAGCACTGAGAGCGGACTCAGCCAAACTACTTCGAGGTAACGTTGTAATTTTCAAAACCAACAAAGCAATTGACTCAAAAAACGCTCCAACATAAGTTAAGTAAGGCTCCACTTTTCCAAAAATGCGCTAGCTTGGGGGTAATAGAGCGTCTTCTATTCGGGCTCCAGTACTATGTAATGCCCTTCCGGTAACAGTTAGAGATGCTACCTCAGTAGAAGCATTTAAGTCCCATCTTAAAACTCATTTGTATACTCTAGCCTTTAAGTAGTCCCCCTTTTTAGACCAGTAAATCTGCCGTTTCTTTTCTTTTCTCCTCTGCGGGACACAAGTCCGATGGCCATGGATGAAGTGCTGGCTGTCCAGAGTCGGGACCCGGGGTGGACCGCTTGCCTGTGCATCGGTTGGGGACATCTCTGCACTGCTGACCCGTCTCCGCTCGGGATGGTCTCCTGCTGGCCCCACTATGGACTGGACTCTCACTATTATGTTAGATCCACTATGGACTGGAGTTTCACAATATTATGTCAGACCCACTCGACATCCATTGCATCCGGTCTCCCCTAGAGGGGGGGGGTTACCCACATTTGCGGTCCTCTCCAAGGTTTCTCATAGTCATTCTCATCAACGTCCCACTGGGTTGTGAGTTTTTCCTTGCCCTTATGTGGGCGCTGAACCGTGGATGTCGTTGCGGCTTGTGCAGCCCTTTGAGACACATTGATTGATTGATTAATATACGTTTGTTTTGCTATTGAGATGCTACTGATTAGAGATTGGATGGCGATTTTGAAATTTGTCAATGAAAACTACAGCTCAATATAATAAATCAGCTGGTGTGTATTAAGTACAATACTTAAAGTATTAACACTTCTAAGGGCGCAACAAAAAAAACATACCATAAACTATACACTGCTGCCATAACGTCTTGGACTTGCAACTGTAATTGCAACTTAATGTAATACTCGCAAATTATACTACAATGATAATACAACAAGATATAACGACTGGACAGCAGTTATCATCATCAGCACATTTTTAAATGTTGTAATAAAAAAAATAGATTTTATTACCCAAAACAATATTTACTAACACACAAAAGTACTAATATTGGTATTGTTGAGTAACGGTATCGATCCCTAGGTGCTATGAATTGGCACTGTATCGGTTCAAATTGACGACACATAGGTATGACCAAGTTGACCTTCGATCTGACTTATGTGGGAAACTGTTTGTTGTTGATCAGGGTTCAGGAAGTAACATAAGGCGTTCACACGAATACAACATTATGCTTCTAGGTGGCCGTTTCGATTAGCAGAAGCCACATTCAGTCACTTTGAGTTGCTCTTAAAAGGACAACACACGATCATTTGTATATGTCACGGTTGGTAAAACTGGTGGACCCAAATGCAGAAAAGACACGCAGATTTAAAGTTCAAGGGCTATTATTAATAAAACCAGAGGGAAAGGAGGGAGCTCGTAGTCCTTGGCTTGGCAGTCCAGGAGAGCACACTGAGGCTAGCAGGCTGTGGCGAGCAGGCTGTGGCGAGCAGGCTGAGGCTAGCAGGCTGAGGCTAGCAGGCTGAGCAGGCACACACGGCAGGTAGGGAACTGAAGGCAGAGGGAAAAAACATGGGTAGAATGAGGAGCCAAAAACACAAAAATGGCAGATTCGCAAGATATCCAAAAGTGCTAGAATTCAAGAACAAAGGGGCGAGAAGCGTTACCACATGTAGAAAGGTGAAACGATCTGGCGATCGCGCCGATTGAAGTCCAAACATTTGTAGGCTGCAGGTGATGAGTTGATGGCAGGCAGGTGAGTGATTAGGGTGCTGGGATGAGCTGTGCCAGGCTGAGAGCTGGAGCCACGCCTACGCCCAAAACACACCCACTCTCCCAAATACACACACAGAGACAAACAGACACAGACAGAGACCCCCCCCTCAAGGAATGCCTCCAGGCGATCCCCCAGGCTTGCCTGGGTGACTGCGGTGAAAGTCACCAGGTACTGCAGACCTCTACCCCGACGACGCACATCCAGCAGCCGCCGGACTGTGTAGGCTGGGTGGTCGTCGATGACACGGGGTGGTGGTGTGGGGGGGGGCGTATCAGGGGGAGACAGTGGGCTGGTCGAAACAGGCTTCAGTTGGGAGACATGGAAGGTGGGATGGACCCTCCAGCGTGCAGGTACTTTGAGCTTAACTACTGTTGGATTGATGATGGAAATGATTTCATAAGGACCAAGTTTCTTTGAGTCCACCTTCAGGGGAAGGTCTCTAGAGGAAAGCCACACCTGCTGACCTGGCTGGTATATATAGGTGCCGGACTTCGGTGTCGGTCAGCATACCGACGATTTCGGTCCACAGAGCTGAGGAGGGCAGCACGAGCATCTTTCCACACCTTGCAATAACGCCGCATCTGAGCCTGGACTGAAGGTACAGAGATGTCATCCTCCTCAGCAGGAAACCTAACCTAAGGTAACCTAAGGACACCTCAAATGGTGACACTCCCGTGGCTGCACAGGGTAATGAGTTGTGGGCATACTCAACCCATACCAGGTGGGTGCTCCAGGAGGAGGGGTTCTTGATTTGCCCGTTCCGTTTGCCCATTTGACTGAGGGTGATAACCCGAAGTCAGACTCACAGTGGCTCCAATGGCCCGACAGAAAGCCTTCCAAACCTCCGAAATAAACTGAGGCCCTCTATCCGAGACCACATCTGAAGGAATTCCATGAAGATGGAACACATGCTGGACCATGAGGTTGGCTGTTTCCAGGGACGTGGGGAGTTTGGGTAGAGCCACGAAATGCACTGATTTGGAAAATCTGTCCACTATAGTGAGGATAACAGAATTTCCCTGAGAAGGCGGGAGGCCAGTGACAAAGTCCAGTGAAATATGAGACCAGGGGCGGCTTGGGACTGGCAAGGGATGGAGTAGGCCAGCAGGTGGTCGATTGGAGGATTTTCCACGGGCACACACAGTACAGGCAGACACAAAGGCACGGGTATCAGCATCCATGGTAGGCCACCAAAAGTGTCGCTTGAGGAGAGTCATGGTGCGGCCAACTCCTGGGTGGCAGGCAAACAGGGAAGTGTGTGCCCACAGAAGAACCTGTGAACGTACAGCGTCAGGCACAAAGAGGCCGGAGGACCATTACCCGGGTCTGGTTGGTCTTGCTGAGCCCTTCGGACCACCGACTCAATCTCCCAAGTCACTGCGGCCACCACACAAGACGCCGGAAGGATAGGCTCAGGACTGGTGGGACCCTCCGAAGTGAACTGAGGTGACAGGGCATCCGGCTTGACGTTGCGGGATCCTGGATGGTAGGTCAGTGTGAAGCGGAATCGACCAAAAAACAAAGCCCACCGGGCCTGACGGGAATTGAGACGCTTGGCAGACTGAATGTAGGTCAGGTTTTTATGGTCTGTCCAGATGATGAATGGGTGTTCTGCTCCCTCAAGCCAGTGCCTCCATTCTTCCAGAGCGAGTTTGACAGCCAGCAGCTCCCTGTTACCTACATCATAATTGCGCTCAGCAGGTTCTAGCCGATATGAGAAGAACGCGCAAGGATGGAGCTTCCGGTCCTTGGAAGAACGCTGGGATAGTACAGCCCCCACTCCAGACTCTGAGGCATCAACTTCCAAGATAAACTGGCGTGAGGAGTCAGGATGAATCAGGACAGGGGCTGTGGTAAAATGTCTCTGAAGCTCCTTGAAAGCAGCGTCAGCCTCTGCTGTCCAAGTGAATGGGACAGACGGAGATGTGAGTCTTGTAAGGGGTGCGACCACTTGACTGTAGTTCCGGATGAACCGGCGATACAAGTTTGCAAAGCCAAGAAAGCCCTGGAGACGTTTAACTGAGGTTGGTTGAGGCCAGTCCACCACAGCTCGCACCTTTTCGGGGTCTGCCTTCACTTGACCACTCTCAACGATGAACCCGAGGAACTTTGTGGACTGAACATGGAACTCACATTTTTCTGCTTTAATGTAGAGCTTGTTTTCAAGAAGGCGCTGGAGCACTTGTCTGACATGAACCACATGTTCCTCCGAGTTGCGAGAGAAAATCAGGATATCATCCAGGTACACAAAGACGGAGCGGTTAATCAGGTCTCGGAGGACATCGTTCACCAAAGCTTGAAAAACTGATGGGGCATTAGTCAAGCCAAAGGGCATAACCAAGTATTCGAAATGACCAAGGGGAGTCTTAAAGGCTGTTTTCCATTCATCACCAGCTCGGATTCGAATCAAATGGTAGGCATTGCGAAGGTCTAACTTGGAAAACACAGTTGCTCCTTGGAGGGGTTCAAAGGCAGATGCCAGCAAAGGCAGTGGGTATTTGTTTTTAATGGTGATATTATTCAACCCTCGAAAATCTATACAGGGACGTAGAGTGCCATCTTTCTTTCCCACGAAGAAAAAACCTGCACCGAGTGGGGAAAATGGGGGTCGAATAATGCCTGCAGCCAATGAGTCATGGATGTACTTTTCCATCGCCTCTCTCTCAGGGCGGGACAGGTTGTATAACCGACTGGAAGGCAGGGGAGCTCCTGAAAGCAGGTCAATGGCACAGTCATAAGGGCGGTGCGGAAGGAAGGACAGTGCGTGTTGCTTGCTGAAGGCCTCTTCTAAGTCATGGTAGACAGAGGGAACCTTGGACAGATCAGGGGGCTCTGCGACAACTGGAGGGACTGTGTCCTCAGCAGGGGAGCGGGCAGACCGCAGGCAGGTGGAGAGACAGTAGGAGCTCCAGCTCACCACTTTGGCTGCAGTCCAGTCAATGTGAGGATTGTGAAGTCTTAACCAGGGCTGACCAAGGACTACAGGAGCATGAGGAGAAGAGATTATGTGGAATTGGATTTGTTCAAGATGATTACCGGAGACAAGGAGGTGCACAGGTTCGGATCGGTGAGTGACACGGGCAAGGAGTCGACCAGTCAGGGAATTGGCTTGCAAGGGTGAGGGAAGTGGCTCGATGGAAATGCCCACTTGGGAAGCAACGTCGGCGTCCAAAAAGTTCTCATTCGCCCCCGAGTCCACCAGAGCAAAGAGAGACAAGGACTGGGATTGCCAACGGAGAGTAGCAGAAAACTGCATTCGGCATAGGGACTTAGGGGAGGAGACAGCTTGGCTCACCAGAACCCCCACTGTTACTGGTGAGCCTACTCTTTTGGCCGCATAGAACAGGTGGCAAGGAAATGGCCAGGTTGACCACAATAGAGACACACCCCTGCCCTCCTTCTGCGGAGGCGCTCTTCAGGTGTAAGGTGAGCCCGGCCGACCTGCATGGGCTCCTCAACAGGGGAACTGGAGATTGAGGCTGTGCACATTGGCAAGTTGGGCTCGGCCGGCCTGGGTCTAAAACAGGGGGGTTCCGATGACCTGCAAGGAACGGGGTCAGCTTGCCACTGGGCCATCTGGTCAGAGATGTTGATAGCTGCAGTAATAGCTTTGTCTAGGGACAGCTGCTCATTCCTCAGAGCAATCTCCCTTCCAATGACCCGACTAAGCCCATTCTGGAAAGCAGTGAGAAGGGCCTTGTCATTCCAGCCAGACTCCACCGCTAGGGATCCGAATTCACAGGCAAATTCTCTTACTGAGCTTTTTCCTTGACGAAGTCGCAACAACTGCTGACCTGCTTGCTGCCCTCGTATGGGGTGGTCGTAGACCCGCTTCAGTGCTGCAGATAGTGCAGCAAAGGACTGGACTGCAGGGGATCCTTGCTCACGAAGGGCATTGAAATAACTCAAAGGGGGACCCTGTAGCAGGTTGGCTACGTAAGCGATTTTGGCTGCCTCACGGCCAAAGCGAGAGGGCTGAGCATCAAAAGCAAGCTGGATCTGAGTTAAAAATTCACGACAAGTGCTAGGATTGCCAGAGTACTTATCAGGCGGGGGGATGTGTGGCTCTGCAGCAGGGACAGCAGGGGGTGCAGATGGTGCAGGTGGTTCGGGTTGTGGTTGAGCTTGTTGATTGATGAGAGTGGTGAGCTGGGTGGAAACGCGTGACATCTGGTCAATAAGTTTCTGTAGTAGTTGGTCATGGTTTCCCAAACGCTGTCCTTGATTGGCAAGGGCCTCTCTCACACGGTCAAAATCTGCTGGGTCCGTTGAAAAGCGCCAGATCGTTCTGTCACGGTTGGTAAAACTGGTGGACCCAAATGCAGAAAAGACACGCAGATTTAAAGTTCAAGGGTTATTATTAATAAAACCAGAGGGAAAGGAGGGAGCTCGTAGTCCTTGGCTTGGCAGTCCAGGAGAGCACACTGAGGCTAGCAGGCTGTGGCGAGCAGGCTGTGGCAAGCAGGCTGAGGCTAGCAGGCTGAGGCTAGCAGGCTGAGCAGGCACACACGGCAGGTAGGGAACTGAAAGCAGAGGGAAAAAACATGGGTAGAATGAGGAGCCAAAAACACAAAAATGGCAGATTCGCAAGATATCCAAAAGTGCTAGAATTCAAGAACAAAGGGGCGAGAAGCGTTACCACATGTAGAAAGGTGAAACGATCTGGCGATCGCGCCGAGTGAAGTCCAAACATTTGTAGGCTGCAGGTGATGAGTTGATGGCAGGCAGGTGAGTGATTAGGGTGCTGGGATCAGCTGTGCCAGGCTGAGAGCTGGAGCCACGCCTACGCCCAAAACACACCCACTCTCCCAAACACACACAGAGACAAACAGACACAGACAGAGACTGTGACAGTATAGAATCCAAAGGTTTACAGTATCAATAACACAATATGAGTATCAATAGTCACTGGGAAGGATTCATGCCGACCTTCTTTTATTATACCGTGTGCGTCAAGTTGTCCTCACTGTGAAATTGAATGAAAAGCTATTGCACTCAATAGTGCGCGCGCGTCTCTGTGTGTATGTGTGTGTGTGTGTGTGTGATCATCACGTAGTGTCAGCTATCAGCAGGAGCAGCGACATAAAAAGTAACAACATTCTTCAGCTGCCCTTCTCCAATAGAAAAGTAAATGTTTGGCTCACGTGTTCAAATCTGCATCCACTTAACTCAAGATTGAATTGCCTCTGGCTGCTTTTCAAATAGAGACTTTCATTCGCTAAAGTAAAGAACAACAACAACAACAAAAAAAGCAACGCTGAGCCGATTAATCAACTTGTTAAAGTGGATCATTGACTCTGAGTTGCTGACACATCCAAAACTTGCATAAAACACTGCACAATGAACTTGTTTGCAGTGGCACGTTTAGGCAAGGCGTGTGACTTTAATCAAATCAAACTTTATTTATGTAGCACTTTTCATACACAGGCAAGTGGCAAAGTACAAACAAAATAATAAAAGAAGAGAAGAGAACATAAACATAAACCTGTCGACAATAACAAAGCAACAACAAAACATGGCACTGAGGATTTGAGGAAAAACACCACTTTTGAGGCGTTCACACTGGAGAATAACTCAAATTAACGCCCTCTAAAATATAGTATAAAACATATGATATAATATATGTAAAAATAAAATATAAATGTTACATTAATAAGTTAATAAAAACATAACATTGAGAGAATAAAATTAGTAATATTAATAATTAAGATAGAAAACAGCACAATAAAAATACTTTTTACACTGCGTACCTGTTAATGATATACATTACCTTACATAACTATAACAATATCGATATTTTGATTCGCGAATCGATATTGTAGCTGCAATCGACGATATCGATATTTCAGTATCGATCCGCACATCACTATAGTAGGGCTAAAACAAAGGAACACAACAGAAAACAGTCCAAACTACCCCTCCTTAAGGAACCAATCACAACGTTCAAAAGTATACAACCAACACCTGATGGGTGGAGGGAGTTTAAACCATAACAGGAAACTGATGACAAAATAAGAGCGCAACAGGAAATAGGGGTAAAACAAAGGAACACAACAGAAAACAGTCCAAACAACCCCCCTTATTGAACCAATCACAAACGTTCAAAAGTATACAACTAACACGGTATGGGTGGAAGGAGTTCAAACCATAACAGGAAACACTGATATACAAAATAAGAACACAATAGGAAATATGGCTAAAACAAAGGAACACAACAAAAAACAGTCCAAACAACCCCTCCTTAAGGAACCAATCAAAAATGTTCAAAAGTATACAACCAACACTTGATGGGTGGCGAGAGTTCAAACTATAACAGGAAACTGATAGACAAAATAAGAGCACAAAGCAGGAAATAGGGCTAAAACAAAGGAACACAACAGAAAACAGTCCAAACAACCTCCATTATGGAACTAATCACAAACATTCAAAAATATACAACCAACATGTGATGGTTGGAGGGAGTTCACACCATAACAGGAAATTGATATACAAAATAAGAGCACAACAGAAAATAGGGCTAAAACAAAAGAACACCACAGAAAACAGGCCAAACAACCCCCGTTATGGAACCAATCACCAACGTTCAAAAATATACAACCAACATTTGATGGGAGGTGGGAGTTCAAACCATAACAGGAAACAGATATACAAAATAAGAGCACAACAAGAAATAGGGCTAAAACACAGCACAAAAGAGTCCAAGGATTTCAAGAGTTTTAAGAAAAAAACAACTGAAATGATGGGTTTGGTTGCAGCATTTTGTCAAAATGACAATGTTAACAAGGAGGAGAGGACGTGTGCGGGCACATTTGAGCGGTCGGACAGTTTGATATGAGGGGCCGTTAGGGACATTATTCAGAATTACCCCTTACATACACTACTGAAATGCTCTCACATAAACAACTGAAATCTTTTTCTCACACACACACTACTGTCACATAAACAACTGCAATCTTTTTCTCACACACACACTACTTAAACACTCTTATACACACTACTGAAACACTCTTATACACACTACCGAAATGCTCTCACATAAACAACTGAAATCTTTTTCTCTCACACATACTACTGAAAAAGATTTCAGTTGTTTATGTGAGAGCATTTCAGTAGTGTATGTAAAAGGTAATTCTGAATAATGTCCCTAACGGCCCCTCATAGTTTGAGCTCTGCTCAGGGGACAAACTTGATTAGAAAAATGATTTGATTGAGCAAAATGTGCGAGGATTGGTTAAATTTGCATGAATTGGCACGATCGCAACATTGTCCAAACCTGCAGAGTCTGATATTCCTCAACAAGTACCTGACTGGTTGCACCAATCCAAGCTGAGCCTTATCTTTTACACCGCTCTTGTTTAGGATCTCATTGTGTGTACTTCATGTGCCATCATAACTCAGTTGTGTTGACGTGTGCGTTACACAAACAACATGAAACAAGTCCTTGAACTTGGCTGCTCTCTCGAGATGTGAGTCATATTTTTTCAGCGACATGTCTGCTGAGTGGAAAGAAATGTTCACTCTTTATGAACATTTCTGAATATGTCTCTGTGGGCTATGAGAGTTAATCAGGAGAAGCAGCAGCACTGGCACTTTCAGGGAAGATGAAGTGAGTTATTGTGCACACTGAAGCAGTGCTGGCCCTGTAAGTGGGTGTAGGGTGTGGGTGTGTGTGTGTGGGTGAGAGCGTTCACTCAAACGTGACCTATTTGAAGAGAGAAACATATCCAGACCAAGAACAGCGCAGGAGTATCGATGGAAAACAAAGTCGGCTGCAGCTCAAGAGTGTTGGTAGGCTTAAATATTTCTCACGTACACTTTTTAAAAATTCTGTTGCCTTCAATCTGGATGATCTAACCCTGCATCAGCTCAACAACCTGATCTGAAAAGGTTTTAGGCAAATTTAGGGGTATGGAATTGTATTTTCAAATGGTTTCAAATCATCAATCAATCAATCAATCTTTATTTATATAGCCCTAAATCACAAGTGTCTCAAAGGGCTGCACAAGCCACAACGACATCCTCGGTACAAAGCCCACATACGGGCAAGGAAAAACTCACCCCAGTGGGACGTCGATGTGAATGACTATGAGAAACCTTGGAGAGGACCGCATATGTGGGTAACCCCCCCCCTCTAGGGGAGACCGAAAGCAATGGATGTCGAGTGGGTCTGACATAATATTGTGAGAGTCCAGTCCATAGTGGATCCAACATAATAGTAAGAGTCCAGTCCATAGTGGGGCCAGCAGGACACCATCCCGAGCGGAGACGGGTCAGCAGCGCAGAGATGTTCCCAGCCGATGCACAGGCGAGCGGTCCACCCCGGGTCCCGACTCTGGACAGCCAGCACTTCATCCATGGCCACCGGACCTATGCCCCCCCCCCCTCAAGGAAAAGGGGAGCAGAGGAGAAAAGAAAAGAAACGGCAGATCAACTGGTCTAACAGGGGGGCTATTTAAAGGCTAGAGTATACAAATGAGTTTTAAGATGGGACTTAAATGCTTCTACTGAGGTAGCATCTCTAATTGTTACCGGGAGGGCATTCCATAGTACTGGAGCCCGAATAGAAAACGCTCTATAGCCCGCAGACTTTTTTTGGGCTCTGGGAATCACTAATAAGCCGGAGTTCTTTGAACGCAGATTTCTTGCCGGGACATATGGTACAATGCAATCGACAAGATAGGACGGAGCTAGACCGTGTAGTATTTTATACGTAAGTAGTAAAACCTTAAAGTCGCATCTTAAGTGCACAGGAAGCCAGTGCAGGTGAGCCAGTATAGGCGTAATATGATCAAACTTTCTTGTTCTTGTCAAAAGTCTAGCAGCCGCATTTTGTACCAACTGTAATTTTTTAATGCTAGACATAGGGAGACCCGAAAATAATACGTTACAGTAGTCGAGACGAGACGTAACGAACGCATGAATAATGATCTCAGCGTCGCTAGTGGATAAAATAGAACGAATTTTAGCGATATTACGGAGATGAAAGAAGGCCGTTTTAGTAACACTCTTAATGTGTGATTCAAACGAGAGAGTTGGGTCGAAGATAATACCCAGATTCTTTACTGATTCGCCTTGTGTAATTGTTTGGTTGTCAAATGTTAAGGTGGTATTATTAAATAAATGTCGGTGTTTAGCAGGACCGATAATCAGCATTTCCGTTTTCTTGGCGTTGAGTTGCAAGAAGTTAGCGGACATCCATTGTTTAATTTCATTAAGACACGCCTCCAGCTGACTACAATCCAGCGCTAAGATCAAGAAGCAGCAACATGGATGACGCATCAGAATCCATCGTTAGCAGTAGATCATTAGTCATTTTTGCGAGGGCTGTCTCCGTAGAGTGATTTGCCCTGAAACCGGATTGAAAAGGTTCACAGAGATTGTTAGACACTAAGTGTTCATTTAGCTGCTGTGCGACAATTTTTTCGAGGATTTTCGAAATAAAGGGAAGGTGGGACACCGGTCGGTAGTTTACCATGAGGTCAGGATCAAGGTTAGGTCTTTTGAGCAGAGGATGAATAACCGCTTTCTTGAATGCTAGGGGAACAGTGCCAGAGGAAAGTGATAAGTTTATAATATTTAGCACTGATGGACCTAATAATACAAAAAGCTCCTTGATAAGTTTCCCAGGAAGTGGGTCAAGTAAACATGTTGTTTGTTTTATCCCACTTACACGCTGTAATAGTTCCTCTAATGTTATTTCATCAAAAAGAGAGAGACTATTTTGTATTGCAGTATCCGTCGTAGATACAGTTGTATCTGTGTTCATAGAACCCAGTTGTAGCTGGGATGCGTTGTCTTTAATCTCCTTTCTAATGAGTTCAATTTTCTTATTAAAGAAATTCATAAAGTCATCTGCCGAGTGGGTGGAGCTATTGGGAGGAGTTTCGACTAATCACAATAAGAGGTGTCACATGATGGTATTAATTAAGATTAATTACCTACAGTCATATTTGGCACGTTATGTTTTTTAAACACGTTACTCTAATGTTTTATTTGTATCGTTACTGAAGTTGATTGGCTGTCATTGTGTTTGGGCTTGTTCAGCAGAAGCTGATTGGAGGTCGAAGAGCAGGTGAGAAAAAAATTAAGTCTAAGCCTGGGCCCCTGGAAAGAGGGGTCCAGACTGAGGCCAATGGGATAAAAAACTCATAGCCATAGCACACATAAACATGTCTGTAAGAGGGAAACATCAAAGAACACAAAGGTCATTAAATACATTAAAAGAGCAGAGCTGATGCAACCAGCTGCCACTCCAGCAGTGCCATGTCTACATACTGCTACAAAAGTTTAAAAAAAAATAAAAAAATCAACCAATAATATATATTGCGCACACACGATTGCACCATGCATAGATAAGCAACTAAACAAAAACATAATTTCAACACGCATATACACTGTGGTGGTGTTCCACGCCATTGTCTGCTGGGGTGGGGGGAGCATGGCCAGAGACAGGAGCAGACCCAACAAAGCAACCAAGAGAGCCAACTCCACCCTCGGCCGCCCACTCACTCTCGGCCAGTGTCCAGTCCGCATGGATAAGCGAGTGTTGTCTGATTGAAAGCTAAAAACGTTATGACAGACCGCCTTAAAAAACTGAATTTTACGTTATTTTAGTGAATGAGACACCCAGAATGTACATGAAAATAAAGAATGTGGGATTTACAATATTAACTATGAACTATAAAACACTGAATATTGACAACATATGAACGTCACTCCCCCTCTTGATCAACATATTTTACAATCAAGCGAAATGCAACAAACAGCGAAGGGTAAAAAAACAAAAACATCTAAAATCTGATATATATGATACGTTTGTAGATCACTAAGCTTTAGGACTTTGTTGTAAAAATCTCCTTCCGCGTCTGTCCCTAACACCCGCATTTCAGGCTGGCCGCTCTGGAAACACTCTGTGGAAACGCTCCCCACCCACACTGCTTGGTGCCTCGTCTGAGCTGCTGTGACTTAGATTACCATAGTAACTAATTAGATTACCATAGTAACTAATTAGATTACCATAGTAACTAGTTTATCATGCAAACACGCAGATTCCAACTATTGAAAGACTTTGTATAGTTCAAGACTTACGGTCATTTGAAACATCACTGCACATCTTAATGGCAGCTACAGTTTCCATTTTAAAGGGGAACATTATCACAATTTCAGAAGGGTTAAAACCATTAAAAATCAGTTCCCAGTGGCTTATTTTATTTTTCAAAGTTTTTTTCAAAATTTTACCCATCACGCACTATCCCTAAAAAAAGCTTCAAAGTGCCTGATTTTAACCATTGTTATATACACCCGTCCATTTTCCTGTGACGTCACATAGTGATGCCAACACAAACAAACATGGCACATAGAACAGCAAGCTATAGCGACATTAGCTCGGATTCAGACTCGTATTTCAGCGGCTTAAGCGATTCAACAGATTACGCATGTATTGAAACGGATGGTTGTAGTGTGGAGGCAGGTAGCGAAAATGAAATTGAAGAAGAAACTGAAGCTATTGAGCCATATCGGTTTGAACCGTATGCAAGCGAAACCGACAAAAACGACACGACAGCCAGCGAAACGGGAGAAAACGAGGACGAATTCGGCGATCGCCTTCTAACCAACGATTGGTATGTGTTTGTTTGGCATTAAAGGAAACTAACAACTATGAACTAGGTTTACAGCATATGAAATACATTTGGCAACAACATGCACTTTCAGAGTGCAATATATTCTGTAGACATACCCTCATCCGCTATCTTTTCCTGAAAGCTGATCTGTCCAGTTTTGGAGTTGATGTCAGCAGGCCAGGGAAGCTAGGGTCGATATTCTTCTCTTGATCATCTTCGGTGGCATAAGGGACGGTGTGAGCCAAGACATCCAAGGGGTTTAGCTCGCTCGTCTGCGGGAACAAACTGCCGCCATTGCTTGCCGTGCTACCGAGGTCTTTTGTCCCTGAATTGCTCACACACTCCGGCAGATTCAATGGGGGTCTGGCGGCAGATTTCTTTGACTTTATTGTTGGAAATGCATCTGCTTTGAGTGTCGCAGGATATCCACACATTCTTGCCATCTCTGTCGTAGCATAGCCTTCGTCGGTAAAGTGTGCGGAACAAACGTCCAATTTCTTGCCACTTTCGCATCTTTGGGCCACTGGTGCAACTTGAATCCGTCCCTGTTCGTGTTGTTACACCCTCCGACAACACACCGACGAGGCATGATGTCTTCAAGGTACGGAAAACAGTCGAAAAAACGGAAAATAACAGAGCTGATTTGACTCGGTGTTTGTAATGTGTTTGAGAAAATGGCGGATTGCTTCCCGATGTGACGTCACAACGTGACGTCATCGCTCCGAGAGCGGATAATAGAAAGGCGTTTAATTCGGCAAAATTCACCCATTTAGAGTTCGGAAATCGGTTAAAAAAATATATGGTCTTTTTTCTGCAACCTCAAGGTATATATTGACGCTTACATAGGTCTGGTGATAATGTTCCCCTTTAAAGATCGGGAAAAAATTATTTGGGAATGTCCGGCGGGCCAGATTGAAAAGCCTTAATTTGCCCAGATTTGGCGTAGAGAAACAGCAGGTGCGCGATCAGGATCAGAGCTTGTACTCGTGTAAACACTCTGCTCGCGTGCAAACAGAGTCCGCGAGCGCATAGACAGAGTCCGCAAAAGCGTAAACAGTCCATTCACGGGTAAACAGAGTCCAAACGCACGTAAGCAGAGGTCGTACTCGTGTAAACAATCTGCAAGCCTGCAAACAGATTCCGTGCACGCGCAAACAGAGTCCGCGTGGGTGTAAACAGAGTCAGTGCACGGGTAAACGGAGTTGCAAAAAAAAAAAAATGCCAAAGACACATATTGTTCTCAGTATCCTGGGACCACACCAACAATGCCAAGCCACAACTGTAACAAATGTATTCAAATGTAACACTTAATTTGCACCAAAGACATGGAGGTTATGCTAAAAAAAAAAAAAAAAGACAATGTAATGAGAAAATTTTTTAAAGTCTATGTATATGAGGGATATTTTGACATTTTTTAATCACCGCTACTCACCACTATAGATGGATCCTCTGCTCACACACCGCCTGCCTTCTCTGCATCCTGGAATCACTCCAATGCCAAGCCGCAACTGTAAAAAATTTAACCAAATGTAACACTTAATGTAGGCCAAAAACATGTAGAGCATGTTAAAAAAGTTGTTTAAAAAAAGACTTAATGTAATGAGAAAAAAAGCTGAAAATGTGACACAAATTTGAAAGTCTAAGTATGTGGGGGATATCCCCCAGCAGTATATTTCAATATTGAATAACGCAAATGCGACAAACACACATTACATACACATTCTCTGCATCCTGGGATCACGCCAACAATGCAAAGCCAAAACCGTAACAAATGCTGTCAAATTCATCACCTAATTTAGGCCGAAGACATAAATTATGCTAAAAGGTTTTAAAAAATACCTAATATAATAAGGAAAAAGCTGAAAATGTGATTCAAATTGAAAGTACATGTATGTAGGGGATATTTTGTAATCGCCACTGCTAATAAAAGGAGCCTCTGCTCACACACCGCCTGCCTTCTCTGCATGCTGGAATCACGCCAACAATGCCAAGCCACAACGGTGACAAACCTATTCAAATTGAACACTTAATTTTGGCCAAATAACATGTATATAATGCTGAAAAAGTTTAAAAACGGAGTCCGTGTGGGTGTGAACAGAGTCGGTGCACGGGTAAACAGAGTCCAAACGCGTGTAAGCATAGTTCATACTCGTGTAAACAGAGTCAGCAAGCGCATGAACAGAGTCGGCACGGGCAAAAACAGTGCACACATGCGGGAACAGAATCCACATGCTTGTAAACAGAGTCCAGTGTTTTTTTCATGGATGTTCTAACGCCACAATCACTCAGTAGAGTGCAAACCTCTGCCAAGATCAACATATGAACAACTGTCATATTTGTGTTTGTCTGCAGGCTCCTTCCTGTTCCATGGAGGATGAGGAACACATGGGAGGTGACATTCAGGAAGTTGTTGACTGAAACCATAGTGTGTGAAAAATATTCCTGTTTCTGCACCTTTATCCAGAGCTTCACCAAAAAGTTCTCGATTTTTCCTTGGCTTATATTATAATTTTTTTATTTGCATATTTCTTTACTAAATGTGTCCTATTTTCTTTTTTGCTGTGTCACGATAACATATTGCTCCATCTAAAATATAAACAAATGTGTATGAACAAAACATATACAAATGATGGCGAAAAACAGAACTTTTGATGTAAAACTGAATATTTTTATGATGTGGTTTGCTGAGTTATGCAACCAACATGCATCCAGCAACAGTAAGTGACATGGCCGCCCTGAGGGAGGCGAGCGGCTTCTATCTGTCCCGTAATTATTTGTGGAAACTGACAGTAAAATATTGACGCTAATGTTATCCTGGAGCTGGAAATTCTTAAAGGTCCCTAATTATGCAATTTCTCAACCATTTTTTTTTAAGTCTCAGAGGCCTCACAAAAGTGTCTAACGAGTTTGTGTTATGCTAATGAGCTTTTTGTCCACACCAGTCTCGGACTGGGTGTGTCTCCAAGAAGCGCTATCGTGCACTTTTCACTTAATACATGCCATATATTACACACGGAACATTAAGGAGGGGACAGGTTAGCAATACTAGCATTGCTACACTATATTGCCAAAAGTATTTGGCCACCCATCCAAATGATCAGAATCAGGTGTTCTAATCACTTGGCCCGGCCACAGGTGTATAAAATCTACAAACATTTGTGAAAGATTGGGCCGCTCTCAGGAGCTCAGTGATTTCCAGCGTGGAACTGTCAAAGGATGCCACCAGTCCAACAAATCCAGTCGTGAAATTTCCTCGCTCCTAAATATTCCAAAGTCAACTGTCGGCTTTATTATATAAGAAGATGGAAGAGTTTGGGAACAACAGCAACTCAGCCATCAAGTGGTAGGCTACGTAAACTGACAGAGAGGGGTCAGCGGATGCTGAAGCGCATAGTGCAAAGAGGTCGCCCACTTTCTGCACAGTCAGTTGCTACAGAGCTCCAAACTTCATGTGACCTTCCATCTAGCCCACGTACAGTACGCAGAGAGCTTCATAGAATGGGTTTCCATGGCCGAGCAGCTGCATCTAAGCCATACATCACCAAGTCCAATTCAAAGCGTCGGATGCAGTGGTGTAAAGCACGTTGCCACTGGACTCTAGAGCTGTGGAGACATGTTCTCTGGAGTGATGAATCACGCTTTTCCATCTGGCAATCTGATGGACGAGTCTGGGTTTGGAGGTTGCCAGGAGAACGCTACATTTCGGACTGCATTGTGCCGAGTGTGAAATTTGGTGGAGGAGGAATTATGGTGTGGGGTTGTTTTTCAGGAGTTGGGCTTGGCCTCTTAGTTCCAGTGAAAGGATACCAAAACATTTTGGACAATTACAAGCTCCCAACCTTGTGGGAACAGTTTGGAGCGGGCCACTTCCTCTTCCAACATGACTGTGCACCAGTGCACAAAGCAAGGTCCATAAAGACATGGATGACAAAGTCTGGTGTGGATGAACTTGACTGGCCTGCACAGAGTCCTGACCTGAACCCGATAGAACACCTTTGGGATGAATTTGAACGGAGACTGAGAGCCAGGCCTTCTCGACCAACATCAGTGTGTGACCTCACCAATGCGCTTTTAGAAGAATGGTCGAAAATTCCTATAAACACACTCCGCAACCTTGTGGACAGCCTTCCCAGAAGAGTTGAAGCTGTAATAGCTGCAAAAGGTGGACCGGCATCATATTGAATTCTATGGGTTAGGAATTGGATGGCACTTCAAGTTCATATGTGAGTCAAGGCAGGTGGCCAAATACTTTTGGCAATATAGTGTATGTGACCTTCAGTGCTAACATTACACCATTCTAGGTTAGTATATTCGCTAAAGGAAAATCGAACTGCACATCTGGAGCTAATTTACGGATGGACAATTGCCAGATAAGCAGGCTTTATTTTAAGATGCGTAGTGAAGCCTTTTTTTTCTTCTTTTTTTTTTTACAAAGCTGCCCTCTCTATACACAGGCTGGGCTCATCTATCCAGGAGCGGGTCAAAGGCAAGATCATGATACCATGTCGGACATATCGGTTATTTCAGTAACTGATCAGTTTGTTTGATTAATCGAGTAGTTTGATAGAACACACTTTGTACTTTGCAGCCGCCCTTTTAGGGAACATAGTTTATTATATACAACAGCTTTTCTGCTTGCCTGCATGACCTTCATTCTTTTTTTTATAATAAATGCTCATTATCAACATTTATTTTTGACATGTAGTAATGATAATAATTATGCATTTTCATCTTTGACATCAATAACAGACATACAAAATGTTAAAAAAAAAAAAAAAGTATATAGTTGTGTTTTTATTATTTAGTTAGAATTTCTTCAATTTAGCACTGCCTAATTGTATTTGTTTAGTACCTATTTTTAGGTTTAAGTTTTTTTAAGTTTATCCTGTTTAACTGTAAGTAAGATAGATATAGTTATTAAATACAATTAAAATCAAGAGTAAGATTTCTAATTCTTTGTTAATATTTGTAGTGGAAAAGTTGGGCCCCGAGGTCAACAAGGTAAAGGACCGCTAATTTAAATGAATGACATCGATGCTGTCTTCAAGTCATGTGATCTAGCGCCATTTATAATAATAATAATAATAATAAAAATGGATTTGATTTTATATCGCGCTTTTCTATTGTTAGATACTCAAAGCGCTCACAGAGAAGTGGGAACCCATCATTCATTCACAACCAGTTTGCGCCTCCGGCCCCTCCGACCACCACCTATCATTCATTCATCATTCATTCACCATTTATTATTGTTGTCTATTGACTAACGAAACATACACCTATTATTTTTTTATACAATGTCAAATTATTTCTGTTTAGATGTTTCTGATCTCCAGGCATCATGTCACATATTTAAAGAGTGATGGGTCAAATGCAGAGGATAATCTCACCTCACCTAGTGTGTGTGTGACAATCATTTAAACTTTTTAACTTATCATATCATATACTTTAAAATTATTGACTTATTTCAGCTTCTATATCTTCAATTTCACAATAAAAGTATTTTATATCGGTCGATATAGATAATTATTGATATTATCGATACCACACCAACAATGCCTAGCCACAACCGTAACAAATTTAATCAAATGTAACACTTACTTCATGCCCAAAAACCTGTAGATGAAGTTTAAAAAAATAGCTAATTAATGAGAAACTGAAAATGTGATCCAAATATAAAAGTCTGAGTATGTGGGGGATATTTTGATATTTTGTAATCGCCACTGCTAATAAAGGGACCCTCTGTTCACACACCGCCTGCCTTCTCTGCATGCTGGAATCACGCCAACAATACCAAGTCGCAATTGTAACAAATTTAATTTAACACTTAATTTTGCCCAAAAAACATGTAGGTTATGCTAAAAAAAGTTTTTAAAAATATGTAATGTAACAGGAAAAAAGCTGAAAATGTGATACTAATTAAAAAGTCTGAGTATGCGAGGGATATTTTGTAAAAAAATAAAAGATGCCACGAACAAACATTACATCCACATTTTCTGCATCCCGGGACCACACCAACAATGCCAAGCCACAAACGTAACAAATTTAATCATACGTAACACTTAATTTACGCCAAAGACATGCAGGTTATGCTAAAATGTTTAAAAAAAAGACAATGTAATGAGAAAAAAAGCTGAAAATGTGATCCAAGTTTGAAAGTCTGTGTATGTGAGGGATATTTTGATTTTTTTTTTTATCACTTCTGCTAATAAAGGGACCCTCTGCTCACACATCGCCTGCCTTATTGGCATACTGAAATCATGCCAACAATGCCAAGACCCAACGGTGACAAATTTAATCAAATTTAACACTTAATCTTGGCCAAAAAGCATGTGGATAATGCTGAAAAAGTTTTAAAAAAGCATGTAGCGTAATAAAAAAAAAAGCTGAGAATGTCATACAAATTTGAAAGTCTCAGTATGTGGGGGATAACTTGATATTTTGTAAAAAAAAAAAAATTCCACAAACACACATTACATATACATTTCCTGCATCCTGGGATTACACCAACAATGTCAAGCCAAAACCATAACAAATTTGATCAAATTTAGCACCTAATTTAGGCCGAAAGACATGTAGATTATGCTAAAAAAAAGTTTAAAAAGTAAAATGGTAGATGGGTTATACTTGTATCGCGCTTTCTACCTTCAAGGCACTCAAAGCGCTTTGACACTATTTCCACATTCACCCATTCACACACACATTCACACACTGATGGCGGGAGCTGCCATGCAAGGCGCTAACCACGACCCATCAGGAGCAAGGGTTAAGTGTCTTGCTCAAGGACACAACGGACGTGACGAAGTTGGTAGAAGCTGGGGATTGAACCAGAAACCCTCAGGTCGCTGGCACGGCCACTCTCCCAACCGCGCCACGCCGTAATTTAAAGAGAAAAAAGCTGAAAATGTGATACAAATTTGAAAGTTTAGGTAAGCAGCAATGTTCCCTCTAATTGTTCATGTGTGTGAGCAAACGCAAAAACTCCCTGAGCATTCAGTGGAACCCATGTGAGCAACATCAGACGTGCACAATGTGGCTACACCTGCTGCACACCTGTCCCAAACCTGACTAAATAACAATTTCAATCTCCATCCATCCATCCATTTTCTATCGCTTGTCCCTTTCGGGGTCGCGGGGGTGCTGGAGCCTATCTCAGCTGCATTCGGGCGGAAGGCGGTGAACACCCTGGACAAGTCACCAGCTCATCGCAGGGCCAACACAGATAGACAGACAACATTCTCTTATTATTATAAACAAATGACAGCAGTCATTTCCATGAGGTTATTTTCTAATATAAGTGTTTAGGCCCACTTACAATGACAATAACAAAAATATTGGTTTTCATGAACTGTGTACTTGTATTGTTTGTCTGGGTGGAGGTCCTGCTTTGGAAATAGTTTGTACCCATTTCAGACATTGCATTTAGTTCCCATTAAAACATTCACATGTTGCACAATGAGATGTAAGCAGGGGATCATGTGTACAATCCTGCAACTTCTTGTTTGTAAAAAATATATTTTTATTAGTATTTATTTAAAATACTAACAGCATTTCATGATTAATATTTATAAATTAAGATTCCTAATAAATGACACTAGAATAAGCACACATTTGATTGGTAAATCATAGTGTAACGACCTGGAATGACACTTTATGTGTGGTGTTGGAGTTGTCCGACTTTTTGTGTGGCTGTAAACGCATCACTGGCTAAGTGCCATACTGTATGTGTTGGCGCAAGTGAGAAAGAGCGAGCGGCTGCTGTTGATATAACAAAGTTGCTTTTGGTCTGGTTTGTACTGCAGAAAATGACCAGTTTTGCTACAAACCCCGTTTCCATATGAGTTGGGAAATTGTGTTAGATGGAAATATAAACGGAATACAATGATTTGCAAATCCTTTTCAACCCATATTCAATTGAATGCACTACAAAGACAACATATTTGATGTTCAAAGTCATAAACTTTATCTTTTTTTGCAAATAATAATTAACTTAGAATTTCATGGCTGCAATTAGGGCTGGGCGATATGGTCTTTTTTTAATATCGCGATATTTTAAGGCCATATCGCGATACACGATATATATCTCAATATTTTGCCTTAGCCTTGAATGAACACTTGATGCATATAATCACAGCAGTATGATGATTCTATGTGTCTACATTAAAACATTCTTCTTCATACTGCATTAATATATGCTACTTTTAAACTTTCATGCAGAGAAGGAAATCACAACTAAAAAAATCACTATTTTTTTCAAACGGTGTTGATCTGGAAATGTTTGCCTCGGCATTTTGATGGTGTGGACGTGTGGCACCAAACGGAGATGTTGACGTGCGGAGTAAGCACTCTTCATTGTCTAGCGGGTGACTTTTCAAATGATGCTACATATTAGCAGTGTAGCAGAGTGTCCTGGGTTCGCCTATACAGTGTACTTATCTAATAAAATAATAAACGGGAGACATTAGAGCAGGTTCGGTAGCCACCGCTTCTTTAATGTCAACATCACACACCTCCTTCTACAACCACACTCGCCCTACGTCACAGCCCTACGGCAACAACTCTGGAGGGACAAACCTCCTCCTCCTTACCTAACACACTCCGGTAACTTGGGACACCTTGAACTGTTTGTTACAGCAGTAATGCTACTTTTTATAGCAACGCTTTCGCCCCACACTTGACAAATTACGGTTGTCTGTTCGACATCTTCCCACTTGAAGCCAAACCACCGCCAGACGACGGACCCCCTGCTGTTTTTCTTGGGAATTAATTATTCCTCCATTTGTTACCAGATTCACACCTTCTTTCTCTTGTATTACCGCTCGCACCACTCCGCTAGCATCACAGCTAACGTTAGCCATGCTGCTACCTCTCTGCTCGGGGAGGGCGTATACGTATGTGACGTGTGTAAGAAGGTGCGCTTGCTGTCTGTGAGAAGGAGAGATCGGAAAGAGCGAGGAGAGCCTGTAGTGTATATCACGATATAGTACTTTTTATATATCGCACAGAGACAAACCCGCGATATATTGCATATATCGATATATCGCCCAGCCCTAGCTGCAACATGTGCCAAAGTAGTTGGGAAAGGGCATGTTCACCACTGTGTTACATGGCCTTTCCTTTTAACAACACAGTATATGTTTGGGAACTGAGGAGACACATTTTTAAGCTTCTCAGGTGTCGGGTGCAATGTGAGCTGGGCGGTAGCCGAAGGCAGGGCACTTGGCGGTCCGATCCTCGGCTACAGAAGCTAGCTCTTGGGACGTGGAACGTCACCTCGCTGGGGGGGAAGGAACCTGAGCTAGTGCGCGAGGTAGAGAAGTTCCGGTTGGACATAGTCGGACTCACCTCGACGCACAGCAAGGGCTCTGGAACCAGTTCTCTCGAGAGGGGCTGGACTCTCTTCCACTCTGGCGTTGCCAGCAGTGAGAGGCGACGGGCTGGGTTGGCAATTCTTGTTGCCCCCCGGCTCAGAGCCTGCATGTTGGAGTTCAACCCGGTGGATGAGAGGGTAGCTTCCCTCCGCCTTCGGGTGGGGGGACGGGTCCTGACTGTTGTTTGCGCTTACGCGCCAAACAGCAGCTCAGAGTACCCACCCTTTTTGGATTCACTCGAGGGAGTACTTGAGAGTGCTCCCCCGGGTGATTCCCTCGTTCTACTGGGGGACTTCAACGCTCATATTGGCAACGACAGTGAAACCTGGAGAGGCGTGATTGGGAAGAATGCCCGCCCGGATCTGAACCCAAGTGGTGTTTTGTTATTGGACTTTTGTGCCCGTCACGGATTGTCCATAACGAACACCATGTTCAAGCATAAGGGTGTCTATTTGTGCACTTGGCACCAGGACACCCTAGGCCGCAGTTCTATGATCGACTTTGTAGTTGTGTCATCGGATTTGCGGCTTCATGTTTTGGACACTCGGGTGAAGAGAGGGGCGGAGCTTTCTACCGATCACCACCTGGTGGTGAGTTGGCTGCGATGGTGGGGGAGGATGCCGGACAGACCTGGCAGGCCCAAACGCATTGTGAGGGTTTGCTGGGAACGTCTGGCAGAGTCTCCTGTCAGAGAGAGTTTCAATTCCCACCTCCGGAAGAACTTTGAACATGTCACGAGGGAGGTGCTGGACATTGAGTCCGAGTGGACCATGTTCCGCACCTCTATTGTCGAGGCGGCTGATTGGAGCTGTGGCCGCAAGGTAGTTGGTGCCTGTCGTGGCGGTAATCCTAGAACCCGTTGGTGGACACCGGCGGTGAGGGATGCCGTCAAGCTGAAGAAGGAGTCCTATCGGGTTCTTTTGGCTCATGGGACTCCTGAGGCAGCGGACAGGTACCGACAGGCCAAGCGGTGTGCGGCTTCAGCGGTCGCGGAGGCAAAAACTCGGATATGGGAGGAGTTCGGGGAAGCCATGGAAAACGACTTCCGGACGGCTTCGAAGCGATTCTGGACCACCATCCGCCGCCTCAGGAAGGGGAAGCAGTGCACTACCAACACCGTGTATGGTGCGGATGGTGTTCTGCTGACCTCGACTGCGGAAGTTGTGGATCTGTAGAGGGAATACTTCGAAGACCTCCTCAATCCCACCAACACGTCTTCCTATGAGGAAGCAGTGCCTGGGGAATCTGTGGTGGGCTCTCCTATTTCTGGGGCTGAGGTTGCTGAGGTAGTTAAAAAGCTCCTCGGTGGCAAGGCCCCGGGGGTGGATGAGATCCGCCCGGAGTTCCTTAAGGCTCTGGATACTGCAGGGCTGTCTTGGTTGACAAGACTCTGCAGAATCGCGTGGACATCGGGGGCAGTACCTCTGGATTGGCAGACCGGGGTGGTGGTTCCTCTCTTTAAAAAGGGGAACCGAAGGGTGTGTTCTAACTATCGTGGGATCACACTCCTCAGCCTTCCCGGTAAGGTCTATTCAGGTGTACTGGAGAGGAGGCTACGCCGGATAGTCGAACCTCGGATTCAGGAGGAACAGTGTGGTTTTCGTCCTGGTCGTGGAACTGTGGACCAGCTCTATACTCTCGGCAGGGTCCTTGAGGGTGCATGGGAGTTTGCCCAACCAGTCTACATGTGCTTTGTGGACTTGGAGAAGGCATTCGACCGTGTCCCTCGGGAAGTCCTGTGGGGAGTGCTCAGAGAGTATGGGGTATCGGACTGTCTGATTGTGGCGGTCCGCTCCCTGTATGATCAGTGTCAGAGCTTGGTTCGCATTGCCGGCAGTAAGTCGGACACGTTTCCGGTGAGGGTTGGACTCCGCCAAGGCTGCCCTTTGTCACCGATTCTGTTCATAACTTTTATGGACAGAATTCCAAGGCGCAGTCAAGGCGTTGAGGGGATCCGGTTTGGTGGCTGCAGGATTAGGTCTCTGCTTTTTGCAGATGATTTGGTCCTGATGGCTTCATCTGGCCAGGATCTTCAGCTCTCACTGGATCGGTTCGCAGCTGAGTGTGAAGCGACTGGGATGAGAATCAGCACCTCCAAGTCCGAGTCCATGGTTCTCGCCCGGAAAAGGGTGGAGTGCCATCTCCGGGTTGGGGAGGAGATCTTGCCCCAAGTGGAGGAGTTCAAGTACCTCGGAGTCTTGTTCACGAGTGAGGGAAGAGTGGATCGTGAGATCGACAGGCGGATCGGTGCGGCGTCTTCAGTAATGCGGACGCTGTATCGATCCGTTGTGGTGAAGAAGGAGCTGAGCCGGAAGGCAAAGCTCTCAATTTACCGGTCGATCTACGTTCCCATCCTCACCTATGGTCATGAGCTTTGGGTTATGACCGAAAGGACAAGATCACGGGTACAAGCGGCCGAAATGAGTTTCCTCCGCCGGGTGGCAGGGCTCTCCCTTAGAGATAGGGTGAGAAGCTCTGTCATCCGGGGGGAGCTCAAAGTAAAGCCGCTGCTCCTCCACATCGAGAGGAGCCAGATGAGGTGGTTCGGGCATCTGGTCAGGATGCCACCCGAGCGCCTCCCTCGGGAGGTGTTTAGGGCATGTCTGACCGGTAGGAGGCCACGAGGAAGACCCAGGACACGTTGGGAAGACTATGTCTCCCGGCTGGCCTGGGATCCCCCGGGAGGAGCTGGACGAAGTGGCTGGGGAGAGGGAAGTCTGGGCTTCCCTGCTTAAGCTGCTGCCCCCGCGACCCGACCTCGGATAAGCGGAAGAAGATGGATGGATGGATGGAGGTGGAATTCTTTCCCATTCTTGCTTGATGTACAGCTTAAGGTGTTCAACAGTCCGGGGGTCTCCGTTGTGGTATTTTAGGCTTCATAATGCGCCACACATTTTCAATGGGAGACACGTCTGGACTACAGGCAGGCCAGTCTAGTACCCGCACTCTTTTACTATGAAGCCACGTTGATGTAACACGTGGCTTGGCATTGTCTTACTGAAATAAGCAGGGGTGTCCATGGTAACGTTGCTTGGATGGCAACATATGTTACTCCAAAACATGTATGTACCTTTCAGCATTAATGGCGCCTTCACAGATGTGTAAGTTACCCATGTCTTGGGCACTAATACACCCCCATACCATCACAGATGCTGGCTTTTCAACTTTGCGCCCATAACAATCCGGATGGTTCTTTTCCTCTTTGGTCCGGAGGATACAACGTCCACAGTTTCCAAAAACAATTTGAAATGTGGACTCGTCAGACCACAGAACACTTTTCCACTTTGTATCAGTCCATCTTAGATGAGCTCAGGCCCAGCGAAGCCAACGTCGTTTCTGGGTGTTGTTGATAAACGGTTTTCGCCTTGCATAGGAGAGTTTTAACTTGCACTTAGAGATGTAGCGACCAACTGTAGCTACTGACACTGGGTTTCTGAAGTGTTCCTGAGCCAATGTGGTGATATCCTTTACACACTGATGTTGCTTGTTGATGCAGTACAGCCTGAGAGATCGAAGGTCACAGGCTTAGCTGCTTACGTGCAGTGATTTCTCCAGATTCTCTGAACCCTTTATGACATTACGGACCGTAGGTGGTGAAATCCCTAAATTCCTTGCAATAGCTGCTTGAGAAAGGTTTTTCTTAAACTGTTCAACAATTTGCTCATGCATTTGTTGACAAAGTGGTGACCCTCGCCCCATCCTTGTTTGTGAATGACTGAGCATTTCATGGAATCTACTTTTATACCCAATCATGGCACACACCTGTTCCCAAATAGCCTGCACACCTGTGGGATGTTCCAAATAAGTGTTTGATGAGCATTCCTCAACTTTATCAGTATTTATTGCCACCTTTCCCAACTTCTTTGTCACGTGTTGCTGGCATCAAATTCTAAAGTTAATGATTATTTGCAAAAAAAAAAAAGTTTATCAGTTTGAACATCAAATATGTTGTCTTTGTAGCATATTCAACTGAATATGGGTTGAAAATTATTTGCAAATCATTGTATTCCGTTTGTATTTACATCTAACACCATTTCCCAACTCATATGGAAACGGGTTTTGTAGATATCAATTTTTTTTACTAAAGTTTTGGTGATGTGTTTATGGCCGACAATAAAGAGTTTTGCTCAGTAACGTGATCGATGGAATTCATGTCCTCAAAGCGTCTCGACAGACGTTACAATATTTGAACAATGATGACGAAAACTGTTTCCTCTGTCGTGTCCGTGTGTCGAAAATTGTTATGCGCTTATTTGTTGCTTTTGTGCGTGGCATAGATTTGCCGTGCGCAGAGGACGCTTGAGAAGTGCGCAATTGCACAGGCGCGCACCTTAGAGGGAACGTTGCCCAGCAGTATATTTTTATATTTTGTCATCGCCACTGCTAATAAAAGGACCTTCTGCTCACACACCGCCTGCCTTCTCTGCATTCTGGAATCACTCCAACAATGCCAAGCCACAACCGTAAAAAAAAATCATCAAATTTAACACTTAATTTTGGTCACAAACCTGTAGATAATGCTGAAAAAGTTTTAATGTAATCTGTACTGCAGTGACTGTAAAAAAAATGCAGTAAGTTTATTACAGGTTGCATAATTTGCTGCATATATGGAGAAGGGCTTGCATGTGCAATGTACTCCATGCCAACTATCTTCATCATCTTCTTCATCTTCTTTCCAGTGTGTTGGTCCTAACCGGATCAGCACACACACACACACACACACACACACACACACACACACACACACACACACACACACACACACACGCACACACACACACACACACACACACAAACATTCTTGTATTTGTTACCTTCTTGAGACTTCCGAAAAATGCCTACCTCTTTAGGACCACCCTTTCTAGATATATAAAGATTTGCATTTACAACATGAATAATATATACCTACTATGCAAATATAAAAAAGCTTGTTGTGAAAAATGAGTTGGAATTTCACAAGAAAAAGGTCACAATTTCACAAAATTTATGATTATAATAAAAGTTGTAATTTTACTCAACGCAAGTCAAAATTTTACAAGAAAAACTGAACATTTGTGCAATGTTATGATACAAGTTGGAATTTTACTCAGTAACAGTCGCAATTTTACAAGAAAAACCTTACATTTTTGGCCAGAGGGATAGCGCTTCAAATTTTTACACGCACTTGTTATTTCATATGTTGACCAGAGGGGGAGCACTTTTAAAACCCACACACAGTCAATTTGAAAAACCCCTTCTCTTTGGGACCACCCTCATTTTGATAGATCTCACCACCAGGGGTGCAAATGAGACATTCTCTATTAGATGTAATGGTTTTCCAAATTGGGACCATGATCTATGCCCTAACTTGTTCACCGGTCCTCATATGGAAGGTACTTTTCCTTGTTGATGTCTCAAGAAGGGTATAAATACAAGAACACACACACACACACACACACACACACACACACACACACACACACACACACACACACACACACACACACACACACACACAGACTTCAGGCTGGCTGGATGCTGCTCCAGCACCATGGAGCAAAAGGCGTCCGAGGATGAAGGCAGCAGCTCCGGGGGACAAGAGTCCTACCAGCGGAGGATGTGGAAGACTTTCCAGGAGAAAACGAAGCCGTGGCTCAGTCCCAAACTGGGCTCGCAGCGTCGCAGTAGCGGCGGAGCAGAAGGCGCCAAGAAGGAATCGGGACTGTGGATGTTTAGGAGGAAAAAGAAACACTTGGACCGAGTCTTCTCGTCCTCGCAGCCCAACCTGCGCTGCTCCTCCCCGCCGCCGCTGTGCCTGGGCGGCGGGGACAAGTGCGGAGGACGGGCTGCGGCCGCCGGGAGTGGGATCACCTCGCAGCAGAACCTCGGCCCGGCGTCCGGTACCACCGGGAGCAAACCGGAGCTGACGGCCCACGGAAGCCCGAAGCTCCACGTCTCGCAGCTGATCGCCTCCCAGCACAAGAGCTCCTCTCTGGGCTCGGCGTGCTTCGAGAAGCTGGTGGTGGATCCTGTCGTGGCCGTGGGGGGAGAGAAGCAGAGCGATGGTGTAAGTACATGACTTATTATAACTCATATTCATATTCACCAATTTGACCTGCTGGATGCACATAATTACTCACTTCACCTTCATATGATGCACGTTGTTCATTTGGGCCTCCTGGCTGCAACGTCACACACTTTATTTAGCACCAAAATATAACATGTATAGTATAAATACACTCAGTGACATAATATTACATATATAGTATATATACACTCAGTGACATATTAGATATATAGTATATATACACTCAGTGACATATAGTATATATAAACTCAGTGACATAATATTACATATATAGTATATATACACTCAGTGACATATAGCATATATACACTCAGTGACATAATATTAGATATATATTATATATACATTCAGTGACATAATATTAGATACATAGTATATATACACTCAGTGACATCATATTAGATATATAGTATATATACATTCAGTAACATAATATTAGATATATAGTATATATACACTCAGTGACATAATATTAGAGATATAGTATATATACACTCAGTGGCATTATATTAGATATATAGTATATATACAGGCCCTGCGATGAGGTGGCGACTTGTCCAGGGTGTACCCCGCCTTCCGCCCGATTGTAGCTGAGATAGGCTCCAGCGCCCCCCGCGACCCCAAAGGGAATAAGCGGTAGAAAATGGATGGATGGAGTATATATACATTCAGTGACATAATATTAGATATATAGTATATATACACTCAGTGACATAATATTAGAGATATAGTATATATACACTCAGTGGCATTATATTAGATATATAGTATATATACACTCAGTGACATAATATTAGAGATATAGTATATATACACCCAGTGACAGATATATAGTATATATACACTCAGTGACATATTAGATATATAGTTTATATACACCCAGTGACATAATATTAGATATATAGTATATATACACTCAGTGACATATTAGATATATAGTTTATATACACCCAGTGACATACTATTAGATATATAGTATATATACACTCAGTGACATATAGTATATATACACTCAGTGACATATAGCATATATACACTCAGTGACATATTAGATATATAGTATATATACACTCAGTGACATATTAGACATATAGCATATATACACTCAGTGACATATTAGATATATAGTATATATACACTCAGTGACATATTACATATATAGCATATATACACTCAGTGACATATTAGATGTATAGTATATATACACTCAGTGACATATTAAATATATAGCATATATACACTCAGTGACATAATATTAGATATATAGTATATATACACTCAGTGACATATTAGATGTATAGCATATATACAATCAGTGACATAATATTAGATATATAGTATACATACACTCAGTGACATATTTGATATATAGCATATACAGTATACACTCAGTGACATAATATTAGATATTATT